>NC_064641.1:128346944-128946944 GCF_023864345.2 Schistocerca serialis cubense | reverse complement strand
GGTATAGTATACGACACACATCTTACATATATTGTACAAATTTTGTTTATGAATGTGCTTCAGCACACTAATGCAGTGAGTCATACACTACTGGCCATTAAAATTGCTACACCACGAAGATGACGTGCTACAGACGCGAAATTTAACCGACAGGAAGAAGATGCTGTGATATGCAAATGATTAGCTTTTCAGAGCTGACACGAGTAAGTTTCCAACCGATTTCTCATACACAAACAGCAGTTGACCGGTGTCGCCTGGTGAAAAGTTGTTATGATGCCTCGTGTAAGGAGGAGAAATGCGTACCATCACGTTTCCGGATTGTAGCCTATCGCGATTGCGGTTTATCGTATCGCGACATTGCTGTTCGCGTTGGTCGAGATCCAATGACTGTTAGCAGAATATGGAATCGGTGGGTTCAGGCATCTTATCCACATGGCTGTAACGGATCGTGCAGAGTCTACAGATGGGGACGTTTGCAAGACAACAACCATCTACACTAAACAGTTCGACGAAGTTTGCAGCAGCATGGACTATCAGCTCGGAGACCATGGCTGCGGTTTTCCTTCACGCTACGACAGGAGCGCCTGCGATGGTGTACTCAACGACGAACCTGGGTGCACGAATGGCAAAACGTCATTTTTTCGGATGAATCCAGGTTCTATTTACAACATCATGATGGTCGCATCCATGTTTGGCGACATCGCGGTGAACGCACATTGGAAGCGTTTATTCGTCATCGCCATACTGGTGTATCACCCGGCGTGATGGTATGGGGTGCCATTGGTCACCTCTTGTTCGCATTGACGGCGCTTTGATCACTACATTTCAGATGTGTTACGACCCGTGGCTCTATCCTTCATTCGGTCCCTGCGAAACCCTACATTTCAGCAGGATAATGCTCGACCGCATGTTGCAGGTCCTGTACAGGCCTTTCTGGGTACAGAATATGTTCGACTGCTGTCCTGGCCAGCACATTCTCCAGATCTCTCACCAATTGAAAACGTCTGGTCAATGGTGGCCGAGAAACTGGCTCGTCACAATACGCCAGTCACTAATGAACTGTGGTATCGTGTTGAAGCTGCATGGGCAGCTGTACCTGTACACGCCATCCAAGCTCTGTTTGACTCAATTCCCAGACGTATCGAGGCCGTTATTACGGCCAGAGGTGGTTGTTCCGGGTACTGATTTCTCAGGATCTATGCACCCAAATTGCGTGAAAATGTAACTACATGTCAGTTCTAGTATAATATATTTGTCCAATGAATACCCGTTTATCATCTGCATTTCTTCTTGGTGTAACAATTTTAATGGCCAGCAGTGTATATTAATCTTTTTATTGGGTTATATACCGGACATTCATTATTTCCACAATCCACATTTTGATATCTCCTGTTAATTTCGTTGTTTACAAACGGCGAAACACACTACATAAGCCAACGTTTCTGAACCATTTACGAGAGATTAAGTACTCGTTCTATAGCAGGTAGAGGAGATTAACGTTTAATGTTCTGTCGACAACGAGGTTATTAGAGGTGGAGCACAAGCCTGCATTAGGCAAGGATGGGAAAGAATGGGAACGAAAATCGGCCATGGCCTTTCAAAAGAACCATCTCCGCACTTGCCCGAAGCGATTTAGGAAAATCACAAAAAACCTAAATCAGGATGGCTGGGTGCAGGTTTGAACTGTCGTCCTCCCAAATGCGAGTCCAGCTTGCTAACCACTCTGCCACCTCACTCGATTACTCGTAATATAAATTCAGTGAACTTACAGAGAAAAGTATGACAGAAGTAACGCATATCTTGGTGCACAAATACCGTTTAACTCACGGCCAATCTTCACTTGTGGTTTTTACACTATGATCCCGTTTGCTAACAGTCTCCCAAAGCTGTGAGAGAGAACTTATATCGATTAACTTGTTGTCGCGTATGCAGATACCGTCCCTGATACAGACGTAGCGCATGTTTCACAAAACGACGTCAGTAGGGGCAACTGAATCACCATGGCTACAATGCAATCCACTCCCGACTTGTGTTAAGATGGTGTGCTACGACCTGTTCTTGGAAGTTCTTATACCAGCTTGTGATTTAGCATATGAAGACTTACTGTTCAAGGTTTATACCTTCAAAGAATATAAATGAAGTTGTCTGGTACTGTAAGGTGGCAGTTAGAATGAACGTTAATTTCGCACCTTACATGAGATTTTATACGTCGTGTCACCTGACATACTTCCGTGATAGTGAGCAAATTTTCCTATCAAAATGTACAATAGGTAATGCCAAAAGGTATGACACTCGATTCGATGGTATTAACACACCAAACCCAAACCCTGCATGTCAATGAGCAAAAGGTGAAAAATGCTGCTGGAAGAAACGCTTTAATTATTTATTTCAAGTTCCTGCTACCTGTCACTTTTTATTTTATGCTTAATCTAACATGATGCAACGCGTTTCGAACATGTTCTGTTCATCTTCAGGCGTTTATACATACATACACACAGAGAAATGTTACTTAAAAATAAACAGTCTTAAACTAGATTAATCTAGAACTCTTTGTCCATTGTTTTTTACTGTAGCTGCTGGTGTGGCATTTGGGGGGAAAGGAGGGGGGGCAGTGTATGGCTAGAAATCTAAATCAGTGATGTCTTCTGCTGATTTCGATTTCTATCCATACACTGCCCCCCTTCTTCCCCCCAAATGGCACACCAACAGTTACAGTAAAGAACAATGGACAAAGAGTTCTAGATTAATCTAGTTTAAGACTGTTTATTTTTAAGTAACATTTCTCTGTATGTATGTATGTATGTATGTATAAACGCCTGAAGATGAACAGAACATGTTCGAAACTCGTTGCATCATGTTAGATTAAGCATAACAAGTGACTGGTAGCAGAAACTTGAAATAAATAATTATCCCACACAGTCACAGTGCACAAACACCGCCATTACGGCTGAAAATAACTAAGAAACGCTTTAGTTTGGGGACAGACGCGAGTTGCCCCATCACGGCCCGCGTGCAACGAAAGGCTTCTAACTGAAGTCGGTGACCTGCAGCGAAGCAACGAATGCGCCTGGCGATACATCCAGGGGAGCAGGTAGCGGTCCTGCTCTGCCTGCGATGGAGAAATTCATCAGAAAACTGCGTTGGGGAATTTCCAGATGGATACAAACAGGCGAGAGATGCAGTTAAAAGAGAGGCGCAATTACTGATCACGTGAAAGGTACATGGTGCTCTGGTGGTGTACGCCTGTAACTTTTAGGAGCCGGAGCGGGCACAATATGTCTGATTGGCTGAAATAAACTCAGAAGGAGTAGAAGTGTTGATATGTCGACGCAGTTTAAAGGTAGGCCCTTTGCGATTGGTCGGGGTATTTTCCACGAGATAAAAGGAACGCTCCTATTGGTCTGAAAATGCCGTGACGTGAAGCACGAAAGAACACAGGTGGGGGTAGTTTGCCACAAAAGACAGAATACCGAAAACTCTGGGAACTCTCCTCTCAACCATCGTCAAGTGTAGAACAGGGCGCATCACGTTCTGTACGACGCCAAACGAGGAATTTTGTGTGAACACTGTGCTCATTTTGGCTGATATTCAGCTAGAAATTAGCAGAAGAGTCGTTGAGTTCCGATAGCAAAGAAACGAAATAGTCACGTAGTTAATTGTTCTTGCGAGAACTGTCAGGGCGTTGAAGCATAAACGCTGCTCCATCTATGCACGTGTATATAGCCAAATTTTCCAGGCTAGGGATGAGTGCATGTTTTCTCGCCTAACGAGAAACATAGGACAGTTTCAGCTGATGAAATCAGTAAAGATTTTGATTAGCTCTTTATAGGATTTTCAGAGGACGAGAGCAACAACGCAGCAAGCATTACATCTCAAATGCCTCTGACTACTATGGGACTTAACATCTGAGGTCATCAGTCCACTAGAACTTAGAACTTGTGGTGTCACCACCAGACACCACACTTGCTAGGTGGTAGCTTAAATCGGCCGCGGTCCATTTAGTACAAGTCGGACCCGCGTGTCGCCACTATGTAAGGCTAATGGCGCCTTGCTAGGTCGTAGCCATGGACTTAGCTGAAGGCTATTCTAACTGTCTCTCGGCAAATGAGAGAAGGCTTCGTCCGTGTAGTCGCTAGCAAAGTCGTCGTACAATTGGGCGAGTGCTATCCCGTATCTCGAGACCTGCCTTGTGGTGGCGCTCAGTCTGCGATCACACAGTGGCGACACGCGGGTCCGACATGTACTAAATGGACCGCGGCCGATTTAAGCTACCACCTAGCAAGTGTGGTGTCTGGCGGTGACACCACAGAACTACTTAAACCTAACTAACCTAAGGACATCACACACATCCATGCCCGAGGCAGGATTCGAACCTGCGACCGTAGCGGTCGCGCGGTTCCAGACTGAAGCGCCTAGAACCGCTCGGCCACACTGGCCGGCTACAGTACATCTCATCTGAAAGGTAAATGCCACTTGCAGAGGCGTAAACTTGTTGGTTCACCAGCTTATGTCCACTGTGAACTCGAGCAACCTTGAGTAATCTTTTGCTGATCTTGTCATAAAAACTATCCATCTTGATTGCCACCCTAAATAGAACTTACAACCGGAGTCGGAGGTTTTGTCGTAATATTGGCCAACTTCACGGTGTATAAGTAATAAAAACCTTGTAGAGAACCTTCTACTTACATTTGATTTTGTTGTGTTCAGTGTTATTTCTGCTAATCAGGACGTAATACGTTATCTTGACAACTGTCTTGAAATTGTTATGTCACACTTTAGGTAAACCAGTGTGCTTCTTTGAGAATAATAGAGAAATTAAACAAATTTTGTACAGCTAAACACCGGTGTGCTCTTTCATAGAATAAGTGTCCACTTCTAACCCCAGTAATTTATTCTCGTGATGCTAACGCATTCACAGGGTGTTTTTGATGATGTCTGAGGAATGTGAAAAAGAGTGGAGTGTCAGAATACAAAACGAACATTAATGCATTATTGTATCCTGCATGGTTACTTGATGGTAAGCAGAAGCGGCATACACTACTTAAAATTGCTACACGAGGAAGGATAGCAAATTAACTGGGGTATAAAGCTGCTATTCTGTCAGTAATGATGGCTCGAACCCATTGGTATCGAGTGAAACTGAGCTTCTACAACAGAGAAGCATATGTCATTTCACGCAGCTTCAACTCTGTCCCAGAATTCTTAAAGTTCTAGTGTTTGGGGGCAACACATGACCAAATGTCTTCAATGGGTAAGAAATTTGGAGAACAAACTGGTCAGGGCAACAGTCTAACACACTTCACTTGGAGGCAGGTCAGGACAGAAAGGGTAGCATGCTGTCTAGCGTTATCTTGTTGGCACATAATATAATGATGACTTCTAAGCTGTCCAAATTGCGGGTTATGCGACCCAAAAGTAGTCGTATTGTGTACCCAAATGGCAGGCCATTCCATCACACCAATTACTGGGCTGCTGCAAGCACTTCATCTTCGCTGCTGAGAGGTACTCCTCTTCTACTGAACAAGTGCTCAAAGCTCTTGAGAAATGCATTTTAGAGCCCGTTTACTAGGCAGTGTATTCTTGTTTTGTCCGCACTGCCTCCTACCAAAATATGGAAAGCAAAGAGCTTACAATAGAAGAGGTCCACTGCGAGAGGCATCAGAACGTTGTTCGCGTATAGCTTCTAACTCTGTCATTTCCAGACTAGCGTCTCCTTCTTAGAATATATAATTTACCCTTATCTGTTCGCCCCCGTTAGCTGAGTGGTCAGCGCAGCGGACAGCCACGCCAAGGGGCCCGGGTTCGATACCCGGCTGGGGCAGGAGATTTTGCTCCGCTCAGGGACTGGGTGTTGTGTTGTCCTCATCATCATTTCATTCCCATCTCCGACGCCCAAATCTCTCTATGTGGCGTCGAATGCAATAAGTTCTTGCCCTCGGCGGCCGAACTTCCCCGAATGGGGGACGCCCGGCCCACAATGCCATACGCTCATTTCCATTACCCTTCTCCATCGTCCCTGAAAGTTTGTAACATCATCACGGAATCACCTCGTATCACATGTCAGTATCAATAAAAAAAAGACGACGTCTCTCTGTGCCAAAAAGCCGATAAAGACAAAAATAGTAATAGAAGACAACTCATAGACAGATAAGTTTAATCTTATAGGGACTATTATAACGTAAAACTGACAAGTTCTTTTACCTTAACAGTACCATTAGAAGATCTGTCCAGAAAAAGTAAGAACAGAAAGTTACCTCGAATTTTATAAACTGCTGCAAGGTAATGAATGTTGGGTAACTAAGAAAATCAAAAATAAAATTCGAGGCCCCTGAAATGAAACTCCTTAGAAAGATAACAGGATACGTAAAGTTAGTTTATAAAAGTAATACACATATTAGGAAGGAATTTAAAATATTTGATATTAACGACATTTAAGAAAATAGGTAAAAATGGGTATGCGAACTCGTTCCAATACGAAAGGTCAAGACTACCACTACATTTTTGACATTATATTCCACAAGGTACAGGGTGATAATTATTCAACTACATTGAAACCGTAAATTAGTTACAAACTACGGCGTACACACACTTTATTCATTGTGAAAACGTCACTATAGATATTCGGATTTAGGTTGTGACATGTTCGATATGCCATGCTATCGATGACCTTCTGAATGGCTATTTCCAACTCAGAAATGGTTTTGAGGTTATTACTGTACACCTTGCCTTTAGATGTAGCCCCCAGAAAAAGAAGTCGCGTGTCTGCGGATCCGGAGAATATGGCGGCCAGTCGAGGCCTATGCCAGTGACCTCTAGGTACCCCAAGCCAGAATGTGGTCCCCAAAGTGATCCTCCAGGACAAAATGTGTTCAAATGTGTGTGCAATCTTATGGGACTTAACTGTTAAGGTCATCAGCCCCAAGCTTACACACTACTTAACCTAAATTATACTAAGGACAAACAGACATACCCATGCCCGAGGGAGGACTCGAACCTCCGTCGGAACCAGCCGCACAGTCCATGACTGCAGCGCCTGAGACCGCTCGGCTAATCCCGCGCAGCCTCTCCAGGACATCAAACACTCTCCTGCGAGGGGTCGAGCTCCGTCTCGCATGAACCACATCTGATCGAAATCAGGAGTCACTTTGGGTAATGGGAATGAAATCATCTTCCAAAATCTTCACGTACCGTTCGCTCGGTAGCCACCGTGCCATCAAGGAACGTCGCACCGTTTATTCCGTGACTGTACATTGCACACCACATAATCATTTGTTGAGTGTAAAGAGACTTCTCGATCGCGAAATGCGGATTCTCAGTCCCCCAAATGCGCCAGTTTTGCTTACTGACGAACCCATCCAAATGAAAGTGCGCTTCGTCGCTAAACGAAATCATGCATTCGCGTACTGATTCCCATTATGTCCCGCTTCCAACCGTGCAGTTTGAACGTCCTTACGCAAACCGTTCAGAAGTTATGAAGAATTTAGTTCATATGGTTCAATAATTGTCGCCCTGTAAAAGATGCAATGGAAGACCACCAAACAGATGGAACGACCAAATCTAGGTGCAACAGGCCGAGGAATACTTAACGTATGACAGAAGGAAAAGTCTACACGGGTCGAGATCCTGCTCTGTCGGAATCCGACACGTACTGGTAGAGGTTTTTCTTCATAACACCAGGCACAACACGATCCTCTCAAAAACAAACAACATTCAGATGCGATTCCTTAATGAGAAACACGTTGTACAATCTTTCCCTCTATACAGAATGCAGGTACACAACATAATTTCTGCCACAAACCATAAGGTGGCTTCTGAAGTATAGATGTAGCTGCAGGCGTAGATGGCGCTACTCCTACCAACTTCGTGCGGTTGCACTGAAATGTTAATCACTTGCATATTCAGACTTATGTCAGTCTCCGTTCCTTGCATGCCGCATTGCAATCTGAATGACCTACGTTAGAGTGGACATATTAACGAAATACACGTGACATAAAGTTGTGTTTGCACAGTTTCCCAACTTACATCATTAATGCTTGGGAGAGATTTCAATTTGTGCAGTAGGTAACGTTTTGAGTCACACGACAACAATTGGCGACCTCTCTGAGGGCTTGTTCCGTGAATGAACCTCATCTGCAGGAGCAAATAATTTAGCTGACAGAATAGTCAGAACAATCTCTTGACCTGATTCCCATAAAAGCATGTTTGAACTGTCTCCAGCAGCCACATTTTGCTTGCAGCGAGAGACTGTGCGTACTTTCTGGAGAACTGAACGGACGCCTACATGGTGAATGCGGCCGCGGAGCATTGCGGAAATAAACATTGCGGGGAGGTGAAAGTACAGCTTGGTGACCATGAGACAGTTCCCCTCGCAAGGCCAGCGGCGCGAATACAGCTAACGAGCTGCTCTCGGCAGTACCGCAACCACTTGTCGAGTATTGTATCATGGGTGGAACGTGGAAAAACCAGTAACTGAGTACGTAACAGCAGAAGCCTGTGCCGCTGCTTGGAAACGAACAGCTTAGAGTATTACCCATCCAAGAGAAAACAAATTTGTTGTCTGGTTTATGGGCGATGTTCACTGAGTGCCAAGAAACATCTCATCTCTTCAGTAAGTGCGAATCTGATGTTGTGTCACTGATGAAGGACGATGGACATTGTTTTCAGAACTTACTACACTCTAGCGGAAAATGAAAATGGAACGTCTCTGAAGATGAAACTCTCTTATCGCAACATCTGCCTGGCGCACTGATTTATGGCAACGGGGACAGTTTTGTGGACGGTTTACGAATCATATAATGAACATCGGAACTCAGAGGAGTTACATTTGGCCTCATAAAAGAACGGATAGCTGTTTCGAGCTTTGCCCTATGTTGAATACACGGCTCTCAGGTTTGCCTCCGGGCGACATTATGTACCGTTTTTTATTAACTGTAAGACACTAAGGAATATAAGGCGCACCTTAATTTTTAAGCAAGTTTTAAAAGAATAACATGTCACTTATTTTATTATTAGATTACAAAGACAGACTAAAAAAAATTCTAAAGTCCCTGAAAATCGTCATCTGAACTTTCCCCTTTTCTTTTTTTCTTCCTTCTTCTTCTTCTTCTTCTTCTTCTTTTCCCTATGATTCTAACCGAAAAACAAGTCACATTTTTTTTTATCTGAAATTTTCTTCGTGTTCCCTTGCTCCTTGCTTAGTGTGCAGACTAAATATCGGGGACAGGCTACATGCCCGTCTCATTCCCTTCTTAATTACAGCTTCTCTTTCACGCCCTTCTGAGCCTTATAGCTGCTGTCTGGTTTCTGTACAAATTGTAATAAACCTTTCATTCGCTATATTTAAGCTCTGTTTCCTTCAGAATTTTAAAGAGTGCACTCCAGCTGATATTGCCAAAACCTTTCCCTAAGCGTACAGGTACTATGAACGTAGGTTGCCATTATTTAGCCTGTGTTCTAGCCCAAGTTGTAAGGTCAGTTTTGCCTCGCGTGTTCCTACACATCTGACGAACCCAATCTTATCTTCTGCAAGGTAGGTTACTACCAGTTTTTTCCATTGTTCCTAGCTAATTCGTGTTAGTATTTTGTAACCTGAAATGATAATTCGGTAATACTCATTCCTGTCAGCACCTACCTCCTTTGAGTTTACTACCGCATCGCCAGTGTGGGGGTGACCTGCAATATTGTGGACGCTGATTAAATTTTCAACTGCCAGGATCGCTAAAATCATTTATTCTTATACATTACCGGTTTCGGAAATTCTGTTTCCATCTTCGGATCTGTAAAAGACGGAACTCAAAATGCTAGGATACAGCAACTATCATAACAGCGTATATAATTATATGCAACATATCTATATTTACACAATATTCTCCTTCAGAGCCGGCCAGAGTGGCCGTGCGATTCTAGGCGCTACAGTCTGGAACCGGGCATGGATGTGTGTGATGTCCTTAGGTTAGTTAGGTTTAATTAGCTCTAAGTTCTAGGCGACTAATGACCTCAGAAGTTAAGTCGCATAGTGCTCAGAGCCATTTTTTCTCCTTTAGTACAGGACGTCGTGCAACACAATGTATGTCCATGTTGATATCGTGACCTATACAAGAAGTCGGCATGTTAGTCTTAAAATAACAGCTACGTACACACATGCTGTTGGGACTATTGCACGTGCTCACCTTCATGTAATTACTTATACATAAGTTCATCAGATGGCGCAGTGGTAGTGCGAATCGATATCGTCATCATCGTCGTTCTATTCATATATAAGATGGTCTTCATTGCCATGGAGAAAGTTACTTATGCCGCACTTCTTGAAAGGTTTAACAATAGTGTCTTCACTCACTCTAGAACTCGACTATTTTATCCACTGACACACTTGTTTGACTGTAGGTCGTTTTACGACATGAATTCATGTTGGCTTTCATTCATAATCTATCTGTTCCAGTCTTCTCTCGTATACATTTTGAATGATTTGTTTATCGAGGCTTGTAATTGTGAAGTAAGTCCTCCCGGAATAACAGCAAGTTCTGTATTTCCCTGTCTCAGTTTCTCTTTCACAGAATTTTTTTCAAATGACTGCTAAACTGATCTAGCACAAGGAGAAAATTCTTCTTCAAGCACATTTCGTTTTCTCCCACTTTCTGTTAGCCCATAATTTCACTCTAGCCTCGTCCATCCATCTCTTGTCATGTACGTGAACAACAGCACCCGGCGATGTTTCAGAAGGTTTTGGCATTGCCTTGCGCTTGAAAACGATCATTGGATTAGATTTAGTACCGACACCACAACATTAAAGGACAACAGTGTAGCGCATTTTTTAATGTCCACTTGTTTTTATAGTTACAGTTGCAGCACCTTTCACGGCAAGTGTTCTGTTACTCGGCACATCAAATGTCAAAGGAGTTTGTCCATATTCGCTATTTGGCTTAGTTCCGCACTGGTTTTCATTCGATGTTGAATAAAAAAGCGATGGAAAGGTAATATTTTCTCCTCATACCCTTGTTGCATTTTGTGAGGTATTTTGGTTTTGGTTCGCACGCTGATTCTATGTCTCTTCATAAACCTGTAGCACCAACCAACTCCATCCTTGAAGTCTGTCAAGCTCCGCTGTAGCGCTAGCTTAACAGCCTATGTTTAAACCATTTTTGTATTGATTCCAATACCATTTTGACGGTGTCCCTGAATCCATTTCAATACGTCATCTTCAAAGTTTGGCCATTTTGCAATCAGTCCTCTATTTGCACATTTAGTCTTCCTCACTTTTTTCCATCCTTTTTTCATCCCGCCAATCGCGAATGGTCTCTTCGGTTGGCGGAGGGCCGAAATGCCGCTCAAATGCTCTGTTTCCATGTTCTTCTGCATATGCTATTACTTTCAATTTACACCCTGCATCATATGGATACCTTTTATTTTTTTCCATTGCGAAACTAGCTACTAACAAAACTACTGCACTGTTACCGGTAACAGAAATTGTAGTGGCGTAGCAAGACAGCCACGCCACTCGGAAGTAGCCGAAAGGCACGCGCTTAAACTCACGCAGGCTGGCGTGAGGTCTGAAACAGGATACGTAATGAATGCTATAAAGAAAAGTACGTAGCTGCTGGAATACTTAACTTTAATCCATCATTTGTATACATCGTTCTTGATGACATGCTTCATACGATAACTATCAATTGCTATGGCGCCTTGCTAGGTCGTAGCCACTGACTTAGCTGACGGCTATTCTAACTATCTTCTCTGCAAATAAACGAGGCTTCGTCAGTGTTGCATCGCTAGCTAAGTCGTCCGTACAACTGGGGCGAGTGCTAGTAAGTCTCTCGAGACCTGCCGTGTGGTGGCGCTCGGTCTGCGATCACTGACAGTGGCGACACGCGGATCCGACATGTACTAATGGACCGCGGCCGATTGAAAGCTACCACCTAGCAAGTGTGGTGTCTGGCGGTGACACCACAGAAATCACTTTCAGTTGAAGCTCGCTGGTACCGTAGACTGCAATGACATATCACAGGCTAGGCGATTTTCTGACTTTGTAAGGACCGGGCTGGAGGGACACAGTGTTAGCAATCTTGTGAATCCTCGCAACTCATGTTCGTCGCATCGGTGCACTATTGCTGCCAGTTGAATTCAATGTTTCCAGATAGAGAAAGGTTTCCCGCGGCAACGAATGTATGGCCATTTTTAAGACTGACGCGAATTTTAAATAATAAACTGGACTTTTTATATTAATTTCGAGTATAAGGCGCACATGAATTTTGGAGGCAATTTTTCGAAGAAAAAAGTGCGTCTTATAGTCCGAATTCTACGACAGTTTGTACAGGAAACTGCCGGTTTGTAAAGTATGGTTGTCTTATAAGAAGGACCGGTCATTGGTTTGGAAGCAACTTGGACTCGTATGCGCAACTTGTCTTATAAGAAGGACCGGTCATTGGTTTGGAAACAACTTGGAATCGTATGCGCAACTTCCGGAAGGAACCTCCATTCGAAAACTACAGCGGTGTGGACACCATCAGATGGGCAGTTAGGCCTCCCAAGCAAAAATAGTTAATCTAATATAGCAGCTAAGGTGACTGGCGAATAGGGGTCCATGTAAGTGGGAGAACGGCGACAGCATTCACTCCAAAGGTTGGGATCCCGCAAGGTGCAATCCTGTTACCAATATTCTGTGCATTATATACAGCAGAGACTCCGCAGCGACGAAAATGAAATGATGGATTAGTTTTATATGGGGAGTGACACTGCCCGTTGATTCTACGCACCAAAGGTGGAAGACATTAAAGGACTTATAACAGAATACTTCAAGATATTGGAACCATGGTTAGCCAGGTGGAAGATACGTCCAAATGCTTAAAAAATATATCTCGTAATGTTCCATCATAAAACCTTACCTGATACAATGCGCTAAAATGTTGAAAAGCTTCTCAGAGCACTATGGGGAAAAGGGATAACAGCAAGAAGATCTGTAAAATATATAGAAACAATCTTTGGCAATAAGACAGCATACAAAGAAGCAGTCAAGGACGTAATGGGGAAGACCAGAAAAAGGCTATGTCTCATGAAATTCAACGGCGCAAATATTCCGTCAGTCACTTTCGCCTGCTACCGTTTCATCAAACATGTATTGGAGTATTCAGCTCCAGTCTGATCAACATCAAAAACCTATACACCGAAAATATTTAGCACCGAAAGAAGAATATTACGTGTTGCGACCAACCCAACCCAAGCAAGAGCAAGAGCAAGATGACGCTGAGGCAGTAGAGAAATGACTCATACGACTACCAGCCAGTAATGGAGCGTGCAGGTTAACAATGGACACGCTCACAGCAAGATTACTCAAACAACCACCGATTAGTTTGAGCTTCCAGAAGTTTAGACATCCATACACACCTAGCGCCATAGCGCAGACATTAGACACAGTGTTACCAGCCGTACAGGAGTTTGAGGGAATCTAGAAGATGATGAACCAAAAGGAGAGCCGAGTGACTAAATCAAACCAACCCTTACTTAGGTTTTTAGGTAGGTTTTCCCGTAGTTTTTTTGTTCTTTGGCGTTGATAATTCTCGGTTTTTTGGTGTCATTGTGATAAGTTGGAAATTGCTTATTGAAATGAAACTGGAGGAATACATGTTTTTCGTGTGTTATTTGATTTTTTTTAAAAAAGTGGCTTCAGAATCCTGTCAGGTCGTAATGGTCCAGTCATCGACAAACATTACTTCAAGAATACGGGTTCTGACAAAATCATTTTTCTCTCTCATTGACACATAGTAACATTTTACATTGGGAAAACTTTGACTCTTCTTGTATTTCGTAAATAGCACAGTTTTCACATTGGGAAAACTTTGATTCTTCTTGTATTTCGAAAATGAAATCCCCTTCCTTCTTCTTTTGTTCTAATATTAATTGGGAGATATTTCTTGTTTTCACGGTCTTCTCCAGCTTGGCCTCTAAACTGATGAGTTCATATTAATCAAGAACGTGTTTCGTTTCAGAATCACCACTTTCCTAAATTTGTGTCTAAATGTCAGATGTGAAAAACTTCTAGAGCAACTTCATTGTCTCCTTATCTTCCAGTTTTCTTGCCAATCCACGTCCGACTGTCCTAATTTACGCCTTCCGTGACTTCATTAAAACACACCAGGCAAATGTCGGAGAGCTTTAACGAACCACTTCAATGTCGACGGTACGGTACACCCTAATCTTCCGTCCTTCCTTTCCCGTTCTTCACTATTTCCCGCTATATCCAACTGCAACCTCCCTATTTCTCTTTTTTAAATATTACAACTTACTTTTTCTTCGAAGGGATCTAACATTCCACGCTTCTATCCGTAGGGCGCCAATACTATTTTTTTCTGATGACAGCATCCCTGACTATTCACGTCCATAGATCCGAAGTGGGATTGACTTATCTTCGAAATATTTTACCCAAGAGAGTGACGTCATCATTAAGCTATACAGTACAGCTGTATGCCTTTGGCAAATAAAACGACTGAAGTTTCCCCATGCTTTTAGTCGTTCGCAGTACGATCCTAGAAAGGCCATGTTCACTAAAGTTACGAGGGTCACTCCAAGAGAAATGCACACTATTTTTTTTAATCCATCTTTTATTCTACATTTCTGAAAGTTATACAGTGTGTAGATACATCCTTTAGGAACAATATTTTCATTTCTCCACATAATATCCATCCCTCTCAACCGCCTTACGCCATCTTGGAACCAGCGCCTGTATACTCGCACAGTAAAATTTTGGACCAACCTGTTGGAGCCACTGTTTGGCAGCGTGCACGAGGGAGTGATCATCTTCAAACCTTTTTCCAAGAAGAGAGTCTTTCAGTTTCCCAAAGAGATGATAGTCACATGGAGCCAGGTCAGGACTGTAAGGCGGGTGTTTCAGTGTTGTCCATCCGAGTTTTGTGATCGCTTCCATGGTTTTTGGACTGACATGTGGCCGTGCATTGTCATGCAACAGCAAAACATCCAGCTTTTGCCGATGTGGTCGAACACGACTCAGTCGAGCTTTAAGTTTCTTCAGTGTCGTCACATATGCATCAGAATTAATGGAGGTTCCACTCGGCTCGATGTCCACAAGCAAGAGCCCTTCGGAATCGAAAAACACCGTAGGCATAACTTTTCCAGCAGAAGGTGTGGTTTTGAATTTTTTTTCCTTGGGTGAATTTGCATGATGCCACTCCATTGATTGCCTCTTTGTCTCTGGTGAAAAATGATGGAGCTATGTTTCATCACCTGTCACAGTTCTTCCAAGAAATTCATCTCCACCATTCTCGTGCTGCTCCAAAGTTCGCTGCATATCGTTTTTCCTGTTTCTTTGTGAGCCACTTTCAACATCCTGGGAACCCACCTGGCACAAATCTTTTTTAACGCCAATACTTTCAGTATTCTGCGAGCACTTCCTGCCCCTAGCCCAACGTAGCGTGACAATTCGTTCACTGTGATGCGTCTGTCAGCAGTCACCAATTCGTTAACTCTCTGCACATTATCTGGAGTGTGTGCAGTACGAGGCCTGCCGCTGCGAGGACAATCCTCAATATTGCCGTGCCCGCTTTCGTCACGTAACCTGCTTGCCCACCGACAAACTGTGCTGCGATCGACAGCAGCATCTCCATACACCTTTTTCAACCCCTTGTGGATGTTTCCCACTGTCTCGTTTTCACAGCACAGGAATTCTATGACAGCACGTTGCTTCTGACGAACGTCAAGTGCAGCAGCCATCTTGAAGACATGCTGTGACGGCGCCACAGGTTGAACTAAGTTTTAAAAACAAGCGGGAAGGATGTATCTACACACTGAAAAACTTTCACACATGCAGAACGAAAACTGTATTTTTACAAAAATAGTGTGCATTTCTTTTGGAGTGACCCTCGTACAAGGTCAGGTCAATCAGCCATGTGGTCTTATGTCCCTATAACTAATGAAAAGGCTGCTCCCCCTCTTCTTGAAACATGTATTACTCTGGTCTCTCCACAAATACCCCTCCGTTTCAGTTGGACCTATAGTACAGCTACCCGAATCGTTGAGGCACGAAATCCAACCCCACCATTGCAGGCTTCTAGGTTCACGTGTTTCTTAGATTTTACCGCTTTAACTAACTTTGTAAATGAGTCTGTAATGCATTTGTAAATGGCAGTACTGTCCCGAAAAAGAAAGCAATACAATGAAAAGATTACAACTGCTCGAAGCAACGTAAATATTGTTTGTAAAGGTGGCATCAACACTTCTACGGACTTCTCCATTTGCGATTGCTGAACTCTAGCTAAAAGAGGCAAAACAAAATTCTAAAGCTGTTGTCCACGGGTATATGAGCCTGTAGTTTTGACAATACACCTTGTAAGACCGGTACACTTTTCTTGCTCATATACGTACGACGGAGAAAGATATAGACGGAAGAAGAAAGAATAAGTGGAAGAAATGTGAAAAGGAGGAGTGAAAAAATATCTGGAGACAGAACAAGGCAGCAGAGTTAATGCCTCTCCTGCGCATAGGTCTCTAGGGATAAGATGAGTGACCTAGATTGTTTGACAAAATCATTTCGATATTTGTCTGAAGTGCGTTGGCAAGTTGGGGGAAAACCTGTATCATGATGACTGCACTGGGAATTTTGTCTCGCTCCTCCAACATAGCGAACCGACGTCTAAAGTGCTGTCACGTCTCGGTCTGTAGTTTAAAACCCTCGAGTGGTATCTTTCTTCGTGATAAACAGGCAATGGCGGTTCTCTCTCACTTGGCACTTAACCCCCTAATCTCTGTATATAAAAGGCAATGTTCTGTCTGACTAACTCATCATCGCCCAACACAAACCGTTAAGAATAGAAAGTTGAAATCTGGAGAAGGAGTGGATCTTATATTGTATGCGTCGTTTAAGAAGGGATTCTTTCAAAATTCCAACCCTAAGGGGGTGAAACAGGGGTAAAGGGATTTTTTGAAAAATCTCGCTAATTGAAGCTAGACCTGCGATAATTGGTATCTGGTTTCTTGGTCAGAAATACGTGTTTCAGCATTTTTGGAAATTTAACTTTAAGTGGGTGAAATAGTGGTTGAAAGCTTTTTTTGAAAATTTATCATTATTAAAGAACTACTAAAGTATTTCTGAATCTACATTTATGAACATTGGTATTTGATCTCTCGGTTAGCAATAAAAAAATACATTTTTCAGTGATTTTGAAAATTCAACTCCTAATGGGGGTGAAATAGGGGTTGAAACGTTTTATGAAAATATTTCATTGGGAAAGCATTTTTAAAGCTAAATCTTTGAAAATTGCTATTTGACTTCTCGGTATGAGATGAAAAAATACGTATTTCACTGTTTTTGGAAATTCAACTCCTAAGGGCTGAAATATGATCAGACCGATTCACTGACATATCATCGCCAACCCAAACCGCTAAGGATAGAAACTCGAAGTTTGTGGAGGATGTGGATCTTATACTGTAGGCATTGTTTAAGAAGGGATTTTCCGAAATCCCATTCCAGACGCGGTGAAATAGGGGATGAAACGCCTTTTTGAAAGTATGTCACTATTAAGGGAATTTTAAAGCTAGAACTATGAAATCTGGTATTTCCTTCCTCGACAAGAAAATAAAAAAGTGAGTGTTTCAACATTATTAGAAAGTGAATCAAAGGGGGTAAAATAATGGGTGAATTTTTCTTAAAGAAACAATTGCTAAAGAACTAATACAGGATATTTAAGACTACATCTATGACAATTGATATTTGACGTCTCAATTAGGAATAAAAAAATACGTATAGCAATAGCGGATGAAAATTTTTAAGATAATATTTCGTTTGATTAAAAGAAATTTAAAGCTAAATTTATGAAAGTTGGTACTTCACTTCTCTGTTAGGTATAAAGAAACGTTTGTTAGGGGATGAAACCTGCTATGGAAATCACAAGAACGCAAAAGACACGTTTAACGAAAACTTTAGACTCCATCTACCCCAATCGCTTTTTGGTGACAAGTACATTCGGATAAGACCTTGCTTGTAGGCCTTACCTAACGTGAAAGGCTTAGAAAGTGTTCCAGTTCGTGCACGACCTAAAAATTCGATTAAAAGAAAACAAAAACATCTTTGCAGACTATACGCGAGCAAAGTAGCGGGCAGTAATCTAGTGTCTGAATAAATTTCTGGATGAAAGATAAAACTCAAACATTTAGAGGTAACGTAAACACTCAGGAGAATGCAGCATTTGTCAGAAGCGTTGGTAGCTTCACGAAGAGCTATGTCTACCGGCAGTGGCCTTCAAAAGCGACTAACCTTCCACTTATTGGCATAGCAGTGGTATGGTGCGACTTCGTGACACTCGGTATTAAGTGGTTATCAGTATTTTCGTGCCATGCGTAGTCTGGGCTGCCACTCTGTTCTCCTCCTGAGGGCTTGGACTCTGGATCTCCAGAGGACAGTCAAGGGTTGACTGCATCTGCAAGGCCACAGGAGTGGACACTTGACAATCTACTCAGGAGATACACTTGGAGATACTGTGGAGCAGTCAGTGATTCGATAGTGCTCGTAGACGCTAATTACACAGTGATAAATGCTAATGAAATCGAAGCGATTGCGCAAAACGTAAACAGCGTCCCGTGATTATTACGTGCCTTGAGCTTTGCAGTAAAACGAACGAACATTTCACCGTGGGGAATCAAAGCGTGCGAAATCGCAGATAAATTTCACAAAGCAATGTATTTACGGCAGTACTGAAAGTATAACGAAGACGAAATAAACTTTGGTGCTTCGGAACGTGAATTATACTTATTTCTGGAGAACAAATATTCTGTTTAAATTTAAATAAAGCGTAGTCTTAACGGCCGACCGGTGTGGCCGAACGGTTCTAGGCGCTTCAGTCTGGAACCGCGCGACCGCTACGGTCGCAAGTTCGAATCCTGCCTCGGGCATGGATCTGTGTGATGTCCTTAGGTTAGTTAGGTTTAAGTAGTTCTACGTTCTAGGGGACTGATGACCTCAGATGTTAAGTCCCATAGTACTCAGAGCCATCTGAACCATTTGTAGTCTTAACGACTGAAAAAAAACGCTATTAGAATGTCCTCTGTAGGTACAAATTACATTACAGTCATTAATGGTACAAACTTGAAAAGTAAACTATGACTTCTTAAGTCACAAGTGAAGATAAAATTTAATTTTTTTCTCATTTTCCTGGTTTTGCCTACTTATCTTCGGATACCTGTTTTACAGTTACTATGACGTGTACAAAAATAACCAACTGCTGCAAGAAGAGGGATAGATTTATGGTAGTATCACAGATTAGAGAAGCAGATTGATGTAATACATCAAAGTGTGTCACTTCGCTATTTGCTTACAAGGTAATCTCCCCATCGTATCCCCCTCAGCTTTAGTTATAAGATGACCCAATGGGTAGTCCATCAAAAGCTGAACACAAATCAGGCATGAAAACAGGAGGAAGGTGTACTGAACTGCGAAAAAAGAAGCAAAATCAAAACAGCGAACTATCCAAACACAATATTTGTAACATCGACAGGACTTTTTAACAGCGGTGGCGTGTCTTGGTTGTGTGGTCACGCTGTCGGACTCGGAAGGGGGAGATCCGTGTTCAAATCTCGCTCGTACTGCAATTTTTTTTAAAACAAAATTGTGAACGTTCTGTCCGCTCATTGACGTGTCGGTGATGAAGCGACGTTTTCAAGAGCAAGATGTACGGAAGAGACCTCCAGACGTACGTACCTCCTATTTGTTCTACATAAGTGGCATATGTTATGACAAGTGCGTTCCGTTTTGGAAGTTTGGACTCTTGAATTTCTTTGTTGTAAGATACACTGAAGCGGCAGAGAAACTGGTATAGGCATGCGTATTCAGATACATAGATCTCCATCTACAAATGGTTCAAATAGCTCTGAGCACTATGGGACTTAACTTCTGAGGTCATCAGTCCCCTAGAACTTAGAACTATCACGCACATCCATGCCCGACAGTAGCTGTCGCGTGGCTCCAGACTGTAGAGTCTAGAACAGCTCAGCCACCCCGGCCGGCCTGCATCTACATCTACGTCATTACTCTGCTATTCACAGTTAAGTGCCTGGTAGTGGGTTCAACGAACCACCTTCAAGCCGTCTCTCTACCGTTCCACTCTCGAGCGGCACGCGGGAAAAACGAGCACTTAAATTTTTCTGTGCGACCCCTGATTTCTCTTATTTTATCGTGATGATCATTTCTCCATACGTAGGTGGGTGCCTACAGAATGTTTTCGCAATCGGAGGAGAAAACTGGTGATTGAAGTTTCATGAGAAGATCCTGTCGCAACGGAAAGCGCCTTTGTTTTAATGTTTGCCACTGCAGTTCACGTATCATGTCTGTGGCACAATCTCCCCTATTTCGCGATAATACAAAACGAGCTGCCCTTCTTGGAACTTTTTCAATATTATCCGTCAGTCCCATCTGATACGGATCCCACACCGCCCAGAAATACCCCAGAATAGGGCGGACAAGTGTAGTGTACCCAGGCTCTTTAGTAGATCTGCTGCACCTTCTAAGTGTTCTGCCAATGAATCGCAGTCTTTGGTTTGCTCTACCCACAACATTATCTACGTGACCGTTCCGATTTAGGTTATTTGCAATTGTAATCCCTAAGTATTTAATTGAATTTACAGCCTTCAGATTTGTGTGACCTATCGCGTAATCTAAATTTAGCTTTCTTTTTGGTACTCATGTTAATAACTTCACACTTTTCTTTATTTAGGGTCAATTGACACTTTTCGGATCACACAGTTATCTTATGTAAATCTTTTTGCAATTCATTTTGGTCATCTGGTGGCTTTACAAGACGGTAAATGACAGCATCCTCTGCAAATAATCTAAGAGGGCTATTCAGATTGCCTCCTTTGTCGTTAATATAGATCAGGAACAATAGAGGGCCTATAACACTTCCTTGGGGAACGCCGGATAGTACTTCTGTTTTACTCGATGACTTTCCGTCTGTTACTACGAACTGTGACCTTTCTGAGAGGAAATCACGAATCCAGTCGCACAACTGAGGCGATATTCCATACGCACACACTTTGGTTAGAAGACGCTTGTGAGGAACAGTGTCGAAAGCGTTCTGAAAATCTAAAAATATGGAGTCAATTTGACTGCCCCTGTCGATAGCACTCATTACTTCATCAGTATAAAGAGCTAGTTAAGTTCCGCAAGAACGATATTTTCTGAATCCCTGCTGACTATGTGTGAGTAAATCGTTTTCTTCGAGGTACTTCATAATGTTCGAATACAGTATATGTTGCAAAACCCTACTGCAAATCGACGTTAGTGATATGGGCCTGTAATTCAGCGGATTACTCCTACTTCCCTTTTTGAGTATTGGTGTGACTTGAACAACTTTCCAGCCTTTAGGTAAGGAACATTCTGTGAGTGAGCGGTTGTATATAATTGCTAAATATGGAACTATTGCATCTGCATACTCTGAAGGGACCTGCCTGGTATACAATCTGGACCGGAAGCCTTGCCTTCATTAAGCGATTTAAGCTGCTTTGCTACACCGAGGATATCTACATCTATGTTTCTCATCTTCGCAGTTGTTCCTGAACGGAATTCGGGAATATTTACTTCGTCTTCTTTGATGAAGGAGTCTCGGAAAACCGTGTTTAATAACTCTGCTTTGGTGGCACTGTCATCAGTGACTTCACCGTTGTTATCGCGCAGTGAAGGTATTAATATGTAAACAGGCAGAATATGGCGCTGCGGTTAACGCCTACATAAGACAACACGTGCCTGACGCAGTTATTAGATCAGTTACTGCTACTATACTGGCATGATATCAAGATTTAAGTGAGTTTGAAGGTGGTGTTACAGTCGCTGCATGAGCGATGGGACATGACATCCCCGAGATAGCAATGAAGTGGGGATTTTCCCATACGACCATTTCACGAGTGTACCCTGAACATCAGGAATCCGGTAAAACATCAAATTTCCGACATCGCTGCAAGAACGGTATCAACGGCATCTGAAGAGAATCGCTCAGTGTGACAGAAGTGCAAATCTTCCGCAGACTGCTGCAGATCTCAGCGCAGGGCCGTCAACAAGTGTCAGCGTGCGAACCATTCAACGAAACATCATCCACATGAGCTTTCGGAACCGAAGGCCTACTCATGTACCCTTGATGATTGCACTACACAAAGCTTTACGCCTCGCCAAGTCCCGTCAACAACGATATTGGTCTGTTGATGACTGAAAACATTCTGCCTGATCGGACGAGTCTCGTTTGATGGACGTGAACGAGTATGGAACAACCTCATGGATCCATGGATCCTGCATGTCAGCAGGGGAATGTTCAACCTAGAGGAGGCTCTTTAATGGTGTGGACTTGTGCAGCTGAAGTGATTTGGGACCCCTGATACGTCTAGACACGACTCTGACAGGTTGACACGTACGTAAGTATCCTGTCTGATCACCTGCATCGATTCGTGTCCATTGCGCATTCCGACGGACTTGGGCAACTCCAGCAGGACAATGCGACACCCCACACGACCAGAATTGCTACAGAGTGGCTCTCAGAACACTGTTCTCAGTTTAAGCACTTCCGCTGGCCACCAAACTCCCCAGACATATACATTATTGAGCATATCTGGGATGTCTTGCAAAGTGCTGTTCTCCACCCTCTCGTACTCTTACGGATATAAATCCTTGTAGGATTCATGGTGTCCATTCCCTCTAGCACTACTTCAGACATTAATCGAGTCCACACCACATCGGTTTGCGGCACTTCTGCGTGTGCTCGCGGGATCCCTACACGATATTACGCGGGTGTACCAGTTTCTTTGGCTCTTCAGTATAGCTCACACCCGTTTACTTGTTGTTTTCACTTCAGTGAGAGGTCCATGCGGGATCTCGCTTGCTCTCACTATTCATCACATTTACTCGCGACGGTAATATATTCTTATCACATGACTCATATTCTATAATGAGTGTATAGCATGGTGAATGCCAGTACTACAGAAGGAGAAGAGAACAGACTCGGCAGTAATCGGAGGGAAAGTTCACAATTTTGCGAAAAATAAACATTGGGTATGAGAGAGATTTGAACACAGATCTGCCGCTTTGCGGTCCAACATCATGACCACACAATCGCGGCAGCGCCGTCCTTGCAGTTTGCTCGATGGTGCATATCTCAGGCTTGGAGTGTTCAGTATTTTTATTTTGTTTCTTTTTTCACAGTTCAGTAAACTTTCTTCCTGTTTTCATGTTTGATCTATGTTCAGTTTTCACGGGCTATCCATTGGGTCATTTTACCACTAAATCTGAGTGGCATTGCGATGGAGAGTTTGCCATGTTAGTTACGTATTCCAAGCATGGAAAGAGGGAGAAAGTTTTCAGTATCTCACAATGACGTGTGACGTACTAGTTAGTTCTCAAAAACACATATTTTTCAGTTAATATGTGAGTATATGCTGAGCATTTTCACCAGCAATGGGCAGCAATACATGTTGTTGTTGTCTTCAATTCTAAGACAGATGCAGCTCTCCACGCTGCTTTATCCCGTGCAAGCCTCTCTATCTCTGCATTAATGACTACAACTACATGCTCTTGTGCCTACTCACTATAGTCAGTCTTTGGCCTTCCTCTACAATTCCCTCCCCCCCCCCCCCCTCCCATTCCACTTCCTTCATACACCAAACTGACGATTCCTTAGTCTACCAGGGTTTCACTTCTCAGTCTAGCTGGTCTTTTAGCCCAGATGTGCCACAGACTTCTTTCTCTCCTCAGATTCGATTCAATGCCCTAATTAATTATCCAAGTTTACCATCTAATCTTCAGCATTGTTCTCTTACACAACATTTTAGAATCTTCTATTCCGATCTTGTTTGCACAGTTAATCGTCCAAGTTTCGTTTCTCCACACTTCTCTTTATCAGCAAAGCTTTTCTTGCTATTTCAATTTCACATTTGTATCCTCTTTACATCTGCCATCGTCGAATTTCACTTACTTCCGGGCGGAGATATCCCCAATATATTCATTCGTGTGTGTGTCTGTGTGTGTGTGCGTGTGTATCTGTCAAGAATGGAGGAAAAGGTGCTTCAGTAAAGTTCCACCTAGAGTTACTTATGATTTATGTATTAACACCTAACTCTCACTCTAATAATCAGCGTATGTACATATATCACGCACAAAATTCCAGTTTTAGCAACGAGGGAGTGTGAGAGAGAATAATTATCTGTTGAAAAACTGCTCCATACACAGTTCGAAGAATGATAAACAGAAATGATAAGTTTTTAGTAATTTTGTATTGTGTGGCACAATTCAGTAAGGAGGCGGTAGAACATCCTACGGATTAGTAACGTGTTTATTTTTGTGACAAGTTGACGTTAAGGGGGCGTGAAACATATCATATCAGACATTCTGAACAAGAACAGGCTTGTTTCGTAGTTCATCTTTCCAATAAATATCTTGTCTTTCTTCCACCTGGACAAAAATACAGGTAGTACCTCCAGACTGACTTAAACTGGGCAGCATTTTTTCGAAACCACGATGGAGCTCCGCATGCATGTAAGTTTAACCGTCCCGGTGATTGCGCTGTGACAAACGTAGGCCATAATTCATAGTCTTGTCGACGACGGGCTCGAGTGAAGCTGACAACTGCAGACTCTTTAAGTCCAGGAACGGTTCAGTGCTATCATTCTGCTCAGCGATTTCAGGCGGCACTGGTGTGAAAATGAATGTCTGCGCCACTGATCTTAAACACGGGGCCTGAGAGTTGTCCGTCTTTCATGTTTAGTGAATCAGATACATGTTCCATAGATCAATTGAACGACTGTTTTATCGAAATGATGTGGAACGAGTTAGTTTACAGGTACTTATGTATGATTAGTGTTTATATAAATGAACGCAGTATTTTTTAATCCTACTCATGCATCTACACATAAAAAAATGGTTCAAATGGCTCTGAACACTATGGGACTTAACTTCTGAGGTCATCAGTCCCCTAGAACTTAGAACTACTTAAACCTAACTAACCTAAGGACATCACACACATCCATGCCCGAGGCAGGATTCGAACCTCCGACCGTAGCGGTCGCGCTGTTCCAGACTGTAGAGCCTAAAACCGCTCAGCCACGCCGGCCGGCTACACATAAAAACTAAGGTTTTTCAGGCTGTCGGTTTAATCAAAGATATTTCTTGTTGAATACTGAACTTCCTTCTGAGCCACTGACAGTTTTAATGGTGGGTAATAAGTCATTTTTCCCCTTTGTTCATACAGGCCAACACTTCATCAGTAAACCTGTGCTTTGTGATATGTGTCATCGTCAAGGCATTACTGACACTGCTGAAAAAACAAAAGCAAGACTGCATGGAAGCTCGAGGGCAAAGACCAAACTGTTGTCAGCTACAGACACCGCGAGTAGACGGAACAAGTTTGCTTCCAAATTATACACACAGTTCATTTTGTGGCCATTTGTACTGTTGTGCTGATAATTTCAGTGCAGTAGGACACAGAGATAAATGGGGGCAAGAAACAAAAAGAAGATTCTTCGAAATTTAGTCTCTGGATTTGGAGCTATACTCTGTATTTCTGCTCAAGTGTTCTCCAGATTTCTTCTACGACAATGATATGCTTCTCAGATACCTGACAGGTCGACGACGCACCTACAGACTGTAAATCTGAAGCCTCAAGAACCTATACGAGAACAGTTCTTAGGCTGGCCATTAAAATTGCTACACCACGAAGATGACGTGCTACAGACGCGAAATTTAACCGACAGTAAGAAGATGCTGTGATATGAAAATGATTAGCTTTTCAGAGCATTCACACAAGGTTGGCGCCGGTGGCGACACCTACAACGTGCTGACATGAGGAAAGTTTCCAATCGATTTCTCATACACAAACAGCAGTTGACCGGCGTTGCTTGGTGAAACGTTGTTGTGATGCCTCGTGTAAGGAGGAGAAATGCGTACCATCACGTTTCCGACTTTGATGAACGTCGGATTGTAGCCTACCGCGATTGCGGTTTATCGTACCGCGGCAATGCTGCTCGCGTTGGTCGAGATCCATTGAATGTTAGCAGAATATGGAATCGGTTGGTTCAGGAGGGTAATTCGGAATGCCGTGCTGGATCCCAACGGCCTCCTATCACTAGCAGTCGAGATGACAGGCATCTGTTCCGCATGGCTGTAATGGATCGTGCAGCCACGTCTTGATCCCTGAGTCAACAGATGAGGACGTTTGCAACACAACAACCATCTGCACGAACAGTTCGACGACGTTTGCAGCAGCTTGGACTATCAGCTCGGAGACCATGGCTGCGGTTACCCTTGACGCTGCATCACAGACAGGAGCGCCTGCGATGGTGTGCTTTACGACGAACCTGGGTTCACGAATGGCAAAACGTTAATTTTTCGGATGAATCCAGGTTCTGTTTACAGCATGCGTGTTTGGCGGCATCGCGGTGAACGCACATTGGAAGCATGTATTCGTCATCGCCATACTGGCGTATCATCCGGCGTGATGGTATGGGGTGCCATTGGTTACACGTCTCGGTCACCTCTTGTTCACACTGACGACACTTTGATCAGTGGACGTTACATTTCAGGTGTGTTAAGACCCGTGGCTCTGCCCTTCATTCGATCCATGCGAAACCCCACATTTCAGCAGGATAATGCACGACCGCATGTTGCAGGTCCTGTACGGGCCTTTCTGGATACAGAAAATGTTCGACTACTGCCCTGGCCAGCACATTCTCCAGATCTCTCACCAATTGAAAACTTCTGGTAAACGGTGGCCGAGCAACTGGCTCGTCACAATACGATAGTCACTACTCTTGATGAACTGTGGTATCGTGTTGAATGTGCCTGGGCAGCTGTACCTGTACACGTCATCCAAGCTCTGTTTGACTCAATGCCCAGCCGTAATAAGGCCGTTATTACGGCCAGAGGTGGTTGTTGTGGGTACTGATTTCTCAGGATCTATACACCCAAATTGCGTGAAAATGTAATCACATGTCATTTCTAGTATAATATATTTGTCCAATGAATACCCGTTTATCATCTGCATTTCTTCTTGGTGTAGCAATTTTAATGACCAGTAGTGTACATACGACCGATAAAAATAGAGTACATCTCCCATCTTCTGAGAAAGCGTGGAAGCTGACAGCTACTAAACCACGCTCGTTTCTGCTGACTTGTTGCCTGATGTAATAGTGCCAATAAAGGGGAATATTAGGATTCCATTGTTTCCGTTTACCTGTAAATCGATATACACGTATATGCCAAACTTTATTGTTCTCAAAAATTATCACTCTGCGAGCTCCAAAGTCTTAACAAGCTCTCTGAAAAAGTTTCAGGAGCTAAGCCGAAATAGATGGTAGTGATTTTATGCGATATACACTGTGGCAAAAATCGTGAGGTACCTCCTGACATCGTGTTGGGCCTCCTTTTGTCCAGCGTAGGGCAGCAACTCGAGGTGGCACGTACTAAACAAGTCGCTGGAAGTCCTGTGCAGATCCGCTGAACCATGCTGCCTCCATAGCCATCCATAATTGCGAAAGTGTTACCAGTGCACGATTTTGTGCAGGAACTGACCTCTCCATTATGTCCCATACATGTTTGATAGAATTCGTGACACGCGATCTGGGTGACCAAATCATTCGCTCGAATGTCCAGAATGTTCTTCAGACCAATCGCGAACGATTGTGGCCTGATGACATGTTTGGGAACATGGACGCTCAGTAGCCGAACATAACGGTTTCCGGTCAGTGATCGATTCATTTGGAACAAAGGACCTACTCCGTTCCAGTTTCACACAGCCGACACCATTACGGAGCCACCACCAGCTTGTACAGTGCCTTTCTCACAAGTTGGGTCCATGGCTACGTGGGGGTCTGCGCCACACTCGAATCCTACCATCAACTCTTACCAACTGAAATCTGGACTAGGTCTTCCAATCGTCTATGATCACGAGCCCAGGATAGGCGCTGCAGGAGATGTCGTGCTGTTAGCAGACACTCACATCGGCCGTCTGCTGCCATAGCCCATTAACGCCAGATTCCGCCGCATGACGTACGTCCCACTTTGTTTTGCACAGTTACATCACAGAGTGTTGCTTGTCTGTAAGCACCGACAACACTGCGCAAACGCCGTTGCTCTCGGTCGTTAAATGAAGGCCGTCGGCCACTGCTGTGTCCGCAGTGAGAGGTAATGCCTGAAATTTGGCACACTCTCGGCCCTGTGCATCTCGGAATTTCGAATTCCCTAAGGATTTCCGAAACAGAACGCCCCACACGTCTATCTCCAGCTACCATCCCACATGCAAAGTTTTTTAATCCCCGTCGAGGGCCCATAATCACGTCGGAAACCATTTCATACGATTATCTGAGTACAAATGACAGCTCCGCTAATACATTGCCATTTTATACGTTGTGTACGCGATACTACCGAAATCAATTTATATACACATCGCTGTCCCACGACTTTTGTCACCTCACTGCAGATTATATGGATCGAAAATTCAAGAAACCAGAAATGTCTAAATGCTGGCGAATTACCACTTAATGAAGCTCATTGCCCAAGTAAATAACGCATTTAAAATGCGCCAACACACCGATTACTATATTTTTTCTCTGTTGCGTATCCATTGTGATAGTCCCTCCACAATTTGAAGGGTTTTTACTCCTACGCAAACAATAACAAGGAAACAACGCCTTTCAAATCTCACCATGAAATGAGACTCACCATTGGCGGGATGGCGTAGTCGTAAACGTGGAGCACCATGGTGACGGCGGCGGCGGCTCTGTGACGTCACGAGAGTGGACACCAGCAGCGAGAGTGGAAAACGAGAAAGTAGCCCAGGTAGCGAAGTCGCGGCTGACGGTGAGTTCGCCGCTGAAACGCGTACGCAGGAGTTCCGCACCTGGCCGCTACTGGACCCTACTATACTCGCAAGCCACTATCAGTGAGATCAACAAGATAAAGGCGGGCGCAGCGAGAAGCGATTTGCCGACGAATAGACCGTTCTGACGTCACTTCTGTCCTCGAGCAGCCGCAGCTCTTACTGCTTTAGAAATGTTTTTAAATATTTTCTCGCAATTACAGCTAGTTCGTGCGGTAACAGAAAGGCTGCAGGGTGATTTTAAAAATGTGCTTTACGGTATTTGTTGATAAGTTATTTTTCAACACATTTTGTTGATTTAATGTACAGAGTGGGTAGAAACAGCATGAAAAGCTTGTAAGGCTGTTGCAGGTTAGTCTGTGTTGAGGAATAACTGCTAAGAAAAAAATTCGATACACTGCGCCGTTCCCGAGTTAATTAGCATTTTATTTAGCCAATCAGGTCGTTGCACGCGTAAATTCAAGCAGTCCGACAGATACAATATTAGTGTCCGTTGTTCTCATAGCATAGATGATAGCGCAAGAGACTGCTGAACCTTTGGCTCGGGTTCGATCCCTACTACCGTCCCACATCCAACTTTTGTGTCGCTCCCTTGTTCGGTTTTAGGAAACCAAACGTTGTACACCTTTGGCGACACCGTATCTTTGGGCTGCTTTAATTTGGGCAATCATTGGGTGATTGGCTATCTTCAGTGCTAATTAACTCGGGGCAACGTATCAAATTTTTTTTCGAAATAATTATTTCTCGGCACAATCTACCCTGTACGACTCTTCAGTGCTTTTCAGACTGTTCATGACCATCATGTATATCTATTGTTTTAATAGTAAAAGAGTTCACGTACCATTTTTTTGTTTTGCTTTTATGAGCTATGTGGACGAGTTGTTTTGCAACAGTTATCTGTTATGCTTGTGTTGATGATGCCTACTGCTAGATTCTCTTTTGTTTGACTAACTCTGTTGTACTCCGTTGATCGATGCTATCTAGATACCACTGAATAATAACCTTGGGGGCCGAATCGGGCAGAAAAGAGCGACTGATGCTGGCATTTTATTCACAATCAGTACCACATTTGTGGAATATGCTCCTGATGCTGGACACGAAATTAAAAAAAAGAAGTATCACACATTCCCACAGGAGGTACTATTGATCAAAACCAGAAGAAAAGAATAATATGACCGACAGCCAATATCTGAGATATGGGCAGTTTTACTAGGGATGAGAATGTGTAGCATCGATGTTTCAGCCTGGATTCACAATAGATGGCACGGTAAATTACCGCAATACGCACGTGTGAGCAGTTGCAAAGTTGTAGTACCGATTTATGTTCTGGAATTGTCGATGACAGACTGTTACAGACTTTACTGTACAGATGTGTAGTGCGTTGGCTTGGGTGGACAGTATAAAATGATGAAATCGATTGATTGAGTTCAGGTTAACATATGAATAGTTATTCATTTATTAATAACTTGAATCACGATCAATACAAAACTGCTATTCTTCTTGAACAATAAATCTGTCCCCAAACTCAAATCAAACTGAGGACAACAAAATGTTTTAAATTCTCTGTTTTAAACTCTATAGCATTTAGTATCACAGGCAACTGATCATAAGCATAACGACCAGTGGAACAACTGCTTCCAAGTTGTAGTCGATTTTGAAAATGAAATATTCACAAAACACTCTCTAATCGAATTCCTTAGAACGACAGCCACTAATATGCATTACTATCCAAAAAATTTTCCAATTTAAATTTTTCTTCGAAAAAGACATACTCTTTTTAGCCCTAAACCGAGTAGTCGGGCATTTTAACGCTAAATGCCTTGCGGAGTCCTGGGGACTATAAAACAAAAAACAAAAAATGTGTTGCATCTGGTAATGATTTTGTTGTTGTTGTTGTTGTTGTTTTGGGACGTGTATGTAATCAAAGACGTATAAGGAAACAAACTTTTTTTATTTAGAGCCAACTTAGAAACAAGCTAAAACGAAAAAATCTGAAACTAAAGATTGTACAAAAATGAACTTACGTTTTCTGTTATACGTATTTTCTCAGAAAAAAAGTGACATATAAAAACTTGGTAAGGTCTAAACTAGAAGAAAAGAGCATACATTTACTTCTAGGCGAAAACTGTAAAATACTGACAGCGATCCGAAAACGCGTGTAAAAAGAGATAACATTTAGGCGTCTTGTAGATTTGCAATGCACTGAACACACAATTTTCGTCTTCACTTCCAGTGACCTGCATCTCACCTTCGTCATCAGATAGTTTGTAAAGAAGCCAAAATCTCCACGATTGATGACGATTTACATATACACGGAACTAAGTGATGATAGTGCGAGAGGCTTTTAACGCTTTCTACAACGAAACTGTGTCTCGTGGTGTGACCAGAAAATCGAAAGAAGTTCTCGTTCTGCCTAAAGTATACCGGCTGCAAGACACAATCAATACCTTCACTGCAGGACTGCAACGGTAATATTACTGACGAGAGCGTAATTAAAGCGAAATTACTAAGTACGATTTACCGAAATTCTTTCACCGAAGGAGGTGCAGTAAATATTGTAGAATTCTAACGAAGAACAGCTGCCAATGTGAGTAATTTGGAAGTAGACAATATCGGTGTGAAACAACTTAAGACGCTTAATAAGCCAGCCGGTGTGGCCGTTCGGTTCCTGGCGCTTCAGTCTGGAACCGCGTGAGCGCTACGGTCGCAGGTTCGCATCCTGCCTCGGGCATGGATGTGTGAGATGTCCTTAAATTAGTTAGGTTTAAGTAGTTCTAAGTTCTAGGGGACTGATGGCCTCAGAAATTAAGTCCCATAGTGCTCAGAGCCATTTGAACCTTTTTTTTTTTTTGTCACAACATGTATTTAGGTGTATGTACGTCGGTCCACTCCAAATCATACACATATAAAGAAATGCCACATGCTACTCTGAAACAAATCAGAAACGGGAAGCAGCGGCTTTTTAGTGCAGCCAGGCAATATAGCAGTACTGTACCTTCTAGAAGACTAAGGACCCTTCTGCGTCCCATGTAAAATCGCTAAAAGGGTTTAAGGCTTTCATTCAGTCCCTTGTTGACCAGTCTGGTGTGGCAGCTGAAGATAGCAAAAGAAAAGCCGAAGTTCTAAATTTCATGTTCAAGAAATCGTTCATACAGGAGAACCGTACAGACATTCCGTAATTTGACCATCGGACGGACTCCCTTATGGATGGCGTAGCAATAAGTATACCTGGCCTAGAAAAACAACTGAAAGATCTGAAAGTAAATAAATTACCAGGTCCGCATGGAATCCCAATTTGGTTTTACAAGGAGTATCTACGGCATTGGCTCCTTACCTAGCCTGCATTTATCGTGAATCTCTCCCCTAGGACAAAGTCCCAAGCGACTCTCCCCTAGGACAAAATCCCAAGCGACTAGAAAAAAGCGCAGGTGACTACAATGTATAAGAAGGGTAAAAGAACGGACCCGCAAAATTACGGACCAATATCCCAAACTTCAGATTGCTGCAGAATCCTTGTACATTCTTCCAGTTCGAATATAATAAACTTTCTTGACATTGAGAAGGCTTATGTCCACGACTATAATGAGGGAAAAGAGAGTGGACTGGAAAACCAGAAGACGTATAAACTCATTATATTTTAATCAAAAAGTTTCAGTTAAAGTGAGAGGAGAAAGCACAAACTGGATCAGACTAGGAAAAGGAGTAAGACAAGGATGCTGTTTATCACCCACTCTTTTCAACCTCCACTTGGAAAATATGATTGACCAATGCTCATTAGATGACAAAAGAGTAGAAATTGGAGGAAGAAGAGTAGGGTGTTTGAAATTTGCTGATGACATGGTCCTTCTAGCCACAGGGGAAAAAGAATTACAGGATTTGGTGGACACTATTGCAACTAACGGAAAAAAGTATGGAATGAAAATTAACACAAAAAAACAAAAGTATTGGCACTAGGAGGAAATAAGAAAATAAAAATTATGCTGAATGGAGAAACACTAGAACAGGTGCAAAATTTTAAGTATCTTGGAAGCAGGATAGACACCGACTGGAAGTGCACCACAGAAATTAAAACAAGGATAGTAATGGCAAAAGAGGCGTTTTATAAGAAAAAGAGAACTTCTGCAGCGGTCTGGACAGAGAACTCAGAAAGAGACTCAGAAAATGTCTTGTATGGAGTGTTCTTCTATATGGCGCTGAAACATGGACTATGAGGAAAAAAGAAAGGCTGGAGGCTTTTGAGATCTGGACATGGCGGAAGATGGAAAGAATAAGTTGGATGGACAGAGTAAAAAATGAAGAGGTACTGAGAAGAGTGGGAGAGAAAAGACAGTTACTAGATGTAAGAAAGAGAAGAAAAAGAAATTGGATTGGGCATATATTAAGAAAGAATGACGGACTGATAAAAACAGTTTTAGAAGGTTATGTAGAAGGGAAAAGGAAGCGATGAAGGAGAGATTCCAGATACTGGATGACGTGATGGACGGTACAACATACAGCAGCCTTAAGAAGGAAGCAATGGATCGCAGAAAATGGAGAGGCAAAGGACCTGCTAATATAGCAGATAACTGATGATGATGATGTCCACGTATCAGCATGGTTTTAGACAGCATCGCTTCTGAGAAACCTAACTTGTCGTTTTCTCACAGGATATACTGCGAACTGTGGATGAGAGGCAACAGGGAGATTCCATATTTCTAGATTTGCGGAAAGCGTTTGACACGGTGCCCCACTGCAGACTTTTAACGAAGGTATGAGCATATGGAATGAGTTCAAGATATGTCAGTGTCTTTAAGATTTCTTAAGTTATAGAACGCAGTATGTTGTCCTCGATGGCGAGTGTTCATCAGAGGCAAGGGTATCGCCAGGAGTGGCCCAGGGAAGTGTGACAGGACCGCTCTTGTTCTTCACATACGTAAATGATTTGGCGGAAAGGATGGGCAGCAATCTACGGTTGTTTGCTGATGATGCTGTGGTGTACGAGAAGTTGTCGAAGTTCAGTGACTGTAGGAAGATACAAGATGGCTTAGACAAAATTTCCAGTTGGTTTGATGAATGTCAGCTAGCCCTAAATGTGGAAAAATGTAAGTTAATGAGGATGAGTAGGAAGATCAAACCTGTAACGTTCGGATACAGTATAAGTAGAGTCCTGTTTGACACAGTCAAGTCGTTTAAATATCTGGACGTTATGTTACAAAGCGATATGAAATGGAACGAGCATGTGAGAACAGTGGTAGGGAAGGCGAATGGTCGACTTCAGTTTATTGGGAGAATTTTAGGGAAACGCGGTTCATCTGTAAAGGAGACCGCATGTAGGACGCTGGTGCGACCTGTTCATGAGTACTGCTCAAGTGTTTCTGATCTGTACCAGATCGGCCGAGTTGTGGCGCCCTGAAAATATTCTAAGTTCAGAGTTGGCTTGGCCACGCGGGCCGCTCGGCAGCCCGACCGCATGGTGCCGGACAAGAGGGGTAGCCCCAGCATGTGGCCCAGCGACCGCGTGGCTGGGAATTCCATGGTGATGCTGTGTCGATGCAGGAGACATGCCGGGAGTCCCAAAGATGGCGGACTTTGTGAAACCATAGTGGCACACATTTCACAGTCGATATAGAAATTAATGAACAAAGTAAGAGCATATGGACTATCAGGTCAATTGTGTGATTGGATTGAAGAATTCCTAGATAACAGAACGCAGCATGTCATTCTCAATGGAGAGAAGTCTTCCGAAGTAAGAGTGATTTCAGGTGTGCCGCAGGGGAGTGTCATTGGACCGTTGCTATTCACAATATACATAAATGACCTTGTGGATGACATCGGAAGTTCACTGAGGCGTATTGCGAATGATGCTGTGGTGTACCGAGAGATTGTAACAATGGAAAATTGTACTGAAATGCAGGAGGGTCTGCAGCGAATTGACGCATGGTGCAGGAAATGGCAATTGAATCTCAATGTAGACAAGTGTAATGTGCTGCAAATACATAGAAAGAAAGATCCCTATCATTTAGGTACAATGTAGCAGGTCAGCAACTGGAAGCAGTTAATTCGTTAAATTATCTGGGAGTACGAATTAGGACTGATTTAAAATGGAATGATCATGTAAAGTTGACCGTCGGTAAAGCAGATGTCAGACTGAGATTCATTGGAAGAATCCTAAGGAAATGCAATCCGAAAACAAAGTAAGTAGGTTACAGTACACTTGTTCGCCCACTGCTTGAATATTACTCACCATTGTGGGATCCGTACCAGATAGGGTTGACAGAAGAGATAGAGAAGATCCAATGCAGAGCAGCGCGCTTCGTTACAGGATCATTTAGTAATCGCGAAAGCGTTACGGAGATGATAGATAAACTCCAAAAAAAATGGTTCAAAGTGCTCTGAGCACTATGGGACTCAACTGCTGAGGTCATTAGTCCCCTAGAACTTAGAACTAGTTAAACCTAACTAACCTAAGGACATCACAAACATCCATGCCCAAGGCAGGATTCGAACCTGCGACCGTAGCGGTCTTGCGGTTCCAGACTGCAGCGCCTTTAACCGCACGGCCACTTCGGCCGGCGATAAACTCCAGTGGAAGACTTTGCAGGAGAGACGCTCAGTAGCTCGGTACGGGCTTTTGTTGAAGTTTCGAGAACATACCTTCACCGAAGAGTCAAGCAGTATATTGCTCCCTCCTACGTATATCTCGCGAAGAGACCATGAGGATAAAATCAGAGAGATTAGAGCCCACACAGAGGCATACCGACAATCCTTCTTTCCACGAACAATACGAGACTGGAATAGAGGGGAGGTACCCTCCGCCACACACCGTCAGGTGGCTTGCGGAGTATGGATGTAGATGTAGATGTAGATGTAATAGTAGCCAGAGAAATCATGGTACCTCAAAAAGAAACATGTACATTACCATTATTTGCAAGACAGTTCTGATGGTGTAATCAGATTTTCAGTATCTTCATTAGTTTAAAGTGTAGTATCTGACTGTAAATTATACAAGTAACAGCCAGCAACGAATTTCCACAATCTAAACGGTTCATCCGATTTTGTTGATCAACATATCTTTAGAAAGCTATTAGTGTAAACATAAGTTGGTATGAATTACAGGTATGTAACTTGAATAGTACATGAGTTATTGGAGGTCAAAGTGGCCGATTACTATTAATTGCGTCAGACCATAATTACTACATAGTTACACGAAAAAATGGTAGCAGCATGCTTATAAATATATTTATTCGGCTGTGTCTTTGTTTATATCTGAGATATATTATTCGTGAAGAAATTGGTTAAATATTTACTGTGTTTTATTTACTGGCCTATCTTTTGTTTCTATTCCTTTGATATATGTTTATTTGATTTGTTTATATGTTTAATAATGTGTGTTAGAGCGTGTTTATGGTCCAGCCGTAGGAATATTTATTTAATTTCAAGTTATTTAAATGTAAATCCAGTTTTTAGAATGTGTTTCATTATGTTTGTGAGTGCGCGTTGGCTTAGAGACAGGGAGGGAGCGCTCTAGCCAATCACAGCGATCGTTCCAAAAAGGACACGTGGAGAGACTGCATGGAAGTGGGGGAGGAGGACAGTACAAGAGAGGACACGAGGCATTTCTGAATGGTGTGGCGCGAGAGACACGCAGAGAGTCCTGGATAGTACGGCACGACGGACGCACGGTCGCGGAAAAGACTTGGAGAGTGGGGCAGTTTGCGCGTGGTCGCGAGTGATGGAAATATTTCGTAGTGCCGACTTGTGCACTTGTGAGATTTCCGTGGCTTCTGCAGTGAAGACGTAGTATGCGTTCAGATGTGAATATCTCGCGAGATATGTTGTTGTTCATAACTAATTACGTTAAGTAGGAATCTATTGTTTTCCTGTTATTGAACTTATATTTTATTTAATTGCTGGACCATCGACACTAATAAGTGTCTTACAGTAATAAAGGGCATTCTTAAAGGTACTTCTGCCATCATACCCATCATTTACAGTCGTTAAAATAGTACCTGCAGAATTTATTTAATTATAATCTTTCATTTATAAATTTCTACGTTACATCCGCAACTGCCAAGTGATAGGAGCGTTTGACCATTCGATTCATGTGTATATTCATACTGTATACTGTAGACTCAGCAGTATTTGGCTTGTAATGCGGCAACTACGTATCCCAGCCCCTAGCTAGACAACGAAACCAACCAAAACTTTTAATATTTCAACTCTGAGTGGGAGGGTAGGTAGTTGAGGGCCACACTCATCACATCACATCACCATTTCATTTTATTTATTTGAAAACCCACAGACTGAAAGAAGATGTCGAAGCAATTCAGAGGAGGTCTGATAGATTTGTTGCCAGTAAGTTCGAACAGCACTTAAGTGTTATAGAGATACTTAGAAACTGAAACGGAAATCCCTGGAGGGAAGGCGACGATATTTTCGAGAAACACTACTGAGAAAGTTTAGAGAACCGGTATTTGAAGCTTACTGTCAAACGATTCTACTGCCACCAACATGCACTGCGCCACGAAGATAAGGTACGAGAAATTAGGGCTCATACGAAGGCACATAAATAGTAACTTTTCCTCCGCTCTGTTTGCGAGTGGAACAAGAAATCAAATGGCTGGTATTGTTATGGGGTACCCTCCGCCAGGCACCGTATCGTGGCTTACGGAATATCTATGTAGATGTAGATTTAGATGTAGCACAACGTGCAGTCATAGAAAGTCAATCGTTATAGAACGACGTAAAAGCGCAGTGAGCAGTCAGATTCATAGAAATAGTCTAAAGTAATCAGACAACTTCCTACTAACGAAGTATACTGATAAAGGGTCAGCCTCTATTTAGAATCACACAAAGACAATGTACGACCGAATCCGTGAGCACAGTTTAAATATACTATATCGGCGCACGGTCTGTGAGTGGCAACCACAATATAGCGATACAGCCATAGCAAATCACAGTGTGCCCGATTTTTTTCTGAAGAATACACGCATCACGGCCGGAATTCATTTCGTGCGTGCCGCTTGGTTAGCCACACTATAATCACGGCCGTAAGATCATGCCGCACCGCCTCCAGAATCGACAATACAGCAGAGTGCGCGCACGGCTCGATAAACAAAGCACATTCATAGCTTGCGGCTATGCGAGGCCCCTCCAGAGCGAGCGAGTAACCGCCTTTCCTCGTGGCTCCGTACACCCACTGTCTGACCGCTTCCGAGTCCCCACTGCGACCAGACAAAAACTTCCACCACCAGAGAGAGAGCAGACTATAAGGCACCAGGAAGTGTGGCCAACCTCTGATTTCTGCCTGATAGTTCCAATCTAGGCAATAGTGACACACACAGCACAGACTTTACCAAATTGTTTAACAGGAGTGATGTGTATCACCAATCTCTGCGTGGCCATTTATTAGGGCTAATGGAAAACATTGCTGTTGCAGAAAGACAATGAGTTTGATTCACGCACCAAGGGGCACCACAACATTTTCTGTGGCGATGGATTGGTCAAGTAGGTCTGTGTAGCCAATCTGTTCAGTGGACCCGAATTCAATGGATTCCTGGCTATGAGGACTTCTAGAAGCATTGGTGCATGCCCAACCCATCGACAATGTGTAGACATTAAAGGACCAATGAATGGAGGGAGGCGTACTTTAAAGAGTGCACCATTCACAGCCAAAAGTGCAGGATGCGTGATAGCAACATGCAGCACTGCCTATAATGTCTACTTCTACGTAACAAATGGGAATTAGAGAACACATTGGCCCATATATCAACCGACTTTCGTTCCTGAACGTACTGTTATAGGAACTTTTCTTCGAGTTTCGACCAGTACTGCCCCCTGCAGGAATATGTTTTTTCATGGCACTTTATGTGCAAACTGTAACGTAACCTGTTTCATAATTTCATATGCAGGTCCGAATAGTCAGTAGATTCAAGTCGTTTGCACTTCATAAAAACTGCAAGCAATGTTCATTACTGCCAATGATTGCATTGCTAATTATTTCTTTTTATCGTTTCCCCTTCCTTTAGCGAGGCTTATTATTTTAGCGCCCTTCGGGGTACTTTTAGCTGTCTCGCGAAGGGAAGTTAATAGCAGTGTCATAAATTTTTGTGGCACTGAAAGCCATTCTTCACACACATATAGAACAGGGTCTGCGCAGCTGGAGCATCCAGAAGGTCGTACGGCTTGCCGTAAATACTACATTGTGTGAGAAGTGAAAAGAAATCCTTTCAAGCTAGATAAGAATCTGAAGGCCAGGTGAAAACTTGAGCCTTCGTAATGTGGGGACAGCTGTTGAGCTCTGGCGTACTTTGCTGGAATCTTTATTCAAATTCTAGTAAGAGATCTTCAGACTGATTCTCAGCAATTATTTTGGAAGAATGGGTGAGGTCCGACACGTGCGGATGGGAAGGTCTTTGGTTGATCATGACTGAAAGTCTCTCAAGTTGTGGGAGAGATTTTCTGCTGTTCCATACCTTTTGGTTTACCACGACAAAATCCAAAATCTTTATAAGAGTAGCAGTGGTCTGCAAGGTCTGCTGTAATTAGCCGGCGAAATTCCGATGCTGGCAGAACCAACCAACTTTCGGAGAGCAAAGTGGGTACTCCAAAAGACACACTTCGCTCGGTGACGCCGCGAAGAACACACTTGCTCCAGGTTGTTATCAGGAGAAATGAAACTAGCGTTCTGCGGATCGGAGCGTGGAATGTCAGATCCCTTAATCGGGCAGGTAGGTCAGAAAATTTAAAAAGGGAAAGTTAGATATAGTGGGAATTAGTGATCTTCGGTGGCAAGAGAAATAAGACATCTGGTCATGTGAATACAGGGTTATAAATACAAAATCAAATAACAGTAATGCAGGAGTAGGTTTAATAATGAATAAAAAAAATAGGACTGCGGGTAAGCTACTACGAACAGCGTAGTGAACGCACTATCGTAGCCAAGATAGACTCGAAGCCCACGCCTACCACAGTAGTACAAGTATATAGGCCAACTAGCTCCGCAGATGACGAAGAGATTGAAGAAATGTATGATAAGATAAAAGAAATTATTCGGATAGTGAAGGGAGACGAAAATTTATTAGTCATGGGGGACTGGAATTCGATAGTAGGAAAAGGAAGAGAAGGAAAAGTAGTAGGTGAATACGGAATGGGAGTAAGGAATGAAAGAGGAAACCGCCTGGTCGAATTTTTCACAGAGCATAACTTAATCATAGATAACAATTGGTCTAAGAATCATGAAAGAAGGTTGTATACGTGGAAGAGGACTGGAGACACTGGAAGGTTTCAGACAGATTATATGATGTGAAGACAGAGATTTAGGAACCAGGTTTTAAATTGTAAGACATTTCCAAGGGCAGATGTGGACTCTGACCACAGTCTGTTGGTTATGAACCTTAGATTAAAACTGAAGAAACTGCAAAAAAGGCGGTAGTGTAAGAAGATGGGACCTGGATAAACTGAAAGAACCAGAGGCTGTAGAAAGTTTCAGAGAGCATTAGGGAACGATTGACAAGAACGGGGGAAAGAAATGCGGTAGAAGAAGAATGGGTAGCTTTGAGAGATGAAATAGCGAAGGCAGCAGAGGATCAAGTAGATAAAAAAAAGAGGGCTAGCAGAAATCCTTGGGTAACCGAAGAGATACTGAATTTAATTGATGAAAGGAGAAAATATAAAAATGAAGTAAATGAAGCAGTAGGAGTAAGATAGATACTGGCTACAGGAAAGTTAAAGAGACATTTGGAGAAAAGAGAACTACTTGTATGAACATCAAGAACTCAGATGGAAAACCAGTACAAAACAAAGAAGGGGAAGCAGAAAGGTAGAAGGAGTACATAGAGGGTTTATACAAGGGCGATGTACTTGAGGGTAATATTATCGAGATGGAAGAAGACGTAAATAAAGACGAAATGGGAGATATGATACTGCTTGAAGAGTTTGACAGAGTACTGAAAGACCTAAGACGAAACAAGGCCCCGGGAGTAGACAACATTCCATTAGAACTACTGATAGCCTTGGGAGAGCCAGCCCTGACAAAACCCTACCATCTGATGAGCAAGATGTATGAGACAGGCGAAATACCTGAGACTTCAAGAAGAATATAATAACTCCTATTCCAAAGCAAGCAGGTGTTGGCAGGTGTGAAAATTATCGAATTATCGCACTATAGTTTAAAAATCATAACTTTGAAACCATTAGCGACATAGCGTCATTATTTGTTTGTAAACGTGTAGCAGCTCTCAAAGTTTTACACTGTTTCGTCAGAATTTCAATGTACGCCCTGCTCGTTGCTAGTAGAACATGAAGGCGATAATGGAATTCTAGCCATGTACGGGTCAGCATTGCAGCATGGACTGTTCTGATTGCTTCATTGATTCGAGCTGACTGGTATTCTGTACACGTCATCCTTGACGTAACGTCACAAAGGGAAGTCTAATGACGCGACAAAGCGAAAGCGCGGAGGTTCGTGCGATGAGATCATCCGCTCCATGCACTTCTCAACCAATGTGCCATTCAGCTCATCCCACAAGTTCAAACTCCAATGTGAGAGTGAATCATCATGCTGGAAGGCGACGGACGGCTGAAGCTCTTCAATCTGTTGTAGCCGTAATTATTCGAGTATGCCCAGGTACACATTTCCCGTTATGGTTTTCTCTGCGAAGAAAGTATGGGCCCGTCAACCTATTATGCATTGTTATTTATGTTGTTGTTGTTGTCTTCAGTCTTGAGACTGGTTTGATGCAGATCTCCATGCTACTTTACCCTGTGCAAGCTTCTTCATCTCCCAGTACCTACTGCAACCTACATCCTTCTGAATCTGCTTAGTGTATTCATCTCTTGGTCTCCTTCTACGATTTTTACCCTCCACGCTGCCCTCCAATGCTGAATTTGTGATCCCTTGATGCCTCAGAACATGTCCTAACAACCGATCCCTTCTTCTTGTCAAGTTGTGCCACAAACTCCTCTTCTCCCCAATTCTATTCAATACCTCCTCATTAGTTACGTGATCTACCCATCTAATCTTCAGCATTCTTCTGTAGCACCACATTTCGAAAGCTTCTATTCTATGCATTAGGCGACACCAAATAATAAGCTTGTGGTTATCACGAATGTGTTCACATGATTGCGGATTCTCGGAGTCGTAAATGCTGATCATGTGGCGATTCACATGTCCACAAAAGTGGAACGTTGCTTCATCTCACAACAGGCACTTTTTCAGGCAGTCATTGTCATCAACTATGAAGGAACATTAAACACGCGAATGCGTACCGCAGAGGAAGGTCGTTTGGCTGCAATGCTTGGAAAATTTCCACTTTGCCCATGAAAACCATAACCACTTATGTAACACTTTATGGACTGTTGATCTTCCTTTCTGCAATTTGCCTGATGAACGGCGAATTGAATACTGGGGCCTGTGGTCAAATACAACTTACACTCTGTTAACACGTGCTTAAGACACTGCGGGACGTCGATTTGGAGGAAGGTCTATGAAACTGCTTGTATCTTTCAAGTTTTTGAACGACCTCATTAAGCTTGGTTTTGCTCGTTGGATGTTCTACAGTATCGTTTCACATCGTTAGATTCCGCATACCTGATAACGCAGTGCCCCTTCTCTTGGGCTGGTACCATTTTGATGCACTGCAAATCAAATCTACAACAAAGGACAAAGGGAAAAATTTTTGAAAGCTGCTGAAAGTCTTACGACAATTCTCTACCTCTAATAGCTTCGAAGTTACGATTCTTTGAAATGATAGTGGTATTTCATGGGCACCCTGTGTTTTCGATCCGTCGGTGAATATTTAAATCGCATCTTTCTGATGTATTTGCGCGATTGTCATGAATAGTTTGGGAAGCAGATAGCTGTTGCACTAACTAAGTAGCTGATAACAGGGAATTTTCGAGTGTGGTTAGACCTAAGGTATCTGCAAAGGTACGGTTACTATTCATCAGCGACCTTTTTTTAAATTTGTATCTTAGTGAGATGATCATTGTTACCATTGCACTCCTGCAGAGCAACGAGTTTCTGATCATCTGGGGCCTCCAAAGGATAGGGTCCTTGTAAATTAAGTTTATCTCCTATCAATGAAAGCCGGCCAGGGTGGCCGAGCGGTTCTAGGCGCTACAGTCTGGAACCGCGCGACCGCTATGGTCGCAGGTTAGAATCCTGCCTCGGGCATGGATGTGTGTGATGTCCTTAGGTTAGTTAGGTTTAAGTAGTTATAAGTTCTAGGGGACTAATGACCTTAGAAGTTAAGTCCCATAGTGCTCACAGCCATTTGAAATATCAATGAAGAAGCATTTCCACTGCTTCCAGGAGCAAATAACTGCTGTGCGTCAAAGGCATATCTCCAGTACAGATTTTGACACAGTGGTACTGCGTTTTATGTGATTTGACGGAAGTGTTTTACCGTGCACGTGGGTATCTGGTGCCTAGCCCCTTATTCAGTTACAGGGTAGCCCGAAGTCACGTGGTCTGACGTCAGTCCCACTGCAGCTGCCTTCACTCCCTTCTAGGTCTGCCTCTCTAGAATGAAAAACACAGTGGCGGCTGCAGCTATAGATATACGGTAATACGATTTAAAACATATCTGTATGTGTGAGTTTCGCGCATCGGTTTTCTTTCCTTGTACTGTCCGGTGTTAAAAGCGTGAATGGCAGACTGAATAAATTAATAATGTTGCATACCAACTTTATATTACATAAACATGGTAGTGTACCTAATGGGTGGTCTGGCCGAGAACTCACACCGCGTAGGTACATGGTGTAACGGAACAATGTAAAAGAAAACAGAATAGTCGAATGCTTTCTTTATTCGTCAATCAAACACAGGGCGACGATAAATGATTCGTTCGTTTTCAGAGTTGTTTATTTTGCAAAGTTTTATATGCACAAATATCACTGGTACATGAACGGAACCGTAAACTCGACGAGTTTGCATTCTGCCCACCAGTTGGCGTTACGAGTGCAGTGCCTTGACAAAATGGCGACAAAGGAAGAAAGAGTTTTTTGTACTGGAATATGCGAGATGTTTATCTGTTATAATGAAGCATCATACATTCAGAAGCAATTACTGAAGAAGAATCGCCATGTAAACAGAGCATTGTGCGTTGATATCGACAATTTAGGAACACTGGTTGCCTCTGTGAACAGGAAACTACCCGTCGACCAACTGTGCCAGATACAACCGTGGAGAGGGCGAGGGAAAGTTTCGTGCGCGGACCAAAACAATGGCCGGCCGAAATGGCCGTGCGGTTCTAGGCGTTGCAGTCTGGAACCGCGAGATCGCTACGTCGCAGGTTCGAATCCTGCCTCGGGCATGGATGTGTGTGATGTCCTGAGGTTAGTTAGGTTTAGCTAGTTCTAAGTTCTAGGGGACTAATGACCTCAGAAGTTGAGTCCCATAGTGCTCAGAACCATTTGAGCCAAAACAATATACGGTCCACACAAGCTGCGAACTTGGAATACAGCAACGAACAGTGTGGAACATTTTGCGATGGTAATTATGTTTCAAACCGTACCTGTGGAGCTAGTTTAATAATTAAAACTGGAAGGTTATGACCGGCGCCTTAAGTTTTGTGTCACAATGCGGCAAGTACTTCATGATGAACATTTCGCACCCAGCTGATATTCAGCGACGAAGCAACCTCCAATTTATCTGGAAAGGTTTAATCGCTACAGTGTGAGAGAATGACACTCTGAAAATCCACACTAAATTGCGGAGCATGAACGAGATTAGGTTAAAGTCAATGTTCAATGTTTTCTGTGTACTGTCACAGACGAAGTTGTATGTACCGTTTTTCTCCCGTGGAAATTCTATGACGACTACCTCTTACCCTGATACGTGGCAGCTGTTATAAGTTGTTTTTGACGGCATAAAATTCCATGCAAAGTGCAACATATGTAACGTATTTAACAACCTTACATTACGAAGAAATATTTTTGGAGCAATTGTTTTCAGTACTGAAATCTCTAGTTTTTTTCAGTGCCTTGATCACACAGTTGTAAAACATCTGTAGTGTTCATAAGCAAAAATGCAAACCATATAGCTTTCACTTTAAGCCGTGTAACTTTCAGTTTAATATTGGGGAGGCCAGAATCAACAGCTTTCAATTTTTGCGTGATTTATCGTCAAACCTAAATTTAGCGCAATTTGTTAGTACTCGTGCGGATGACCTTAAACCTTTTTTGTTTACAGTCAATGGCCAGGTTTCGCACCATACTAATATCAAGTCTATCATTTTGTAATTCATTGTGATCGTGTGATGACTGTACTAGTCGGTAAACGACGAAATTATCTACAAACGATCTAAGAGTAGTGCTAAGATTGTCTCCTAAATAGTTTAAATACACGAGGAACAACAAAGGCTCTGTCACGCTTTCTTGAAAAACCCTAGATACAGATTTGATTTCACTAGATGTCTTGTGAATGTGATGTTTCTGATAGAAAAATCATGAATCCAGTGGACAGCTAAGGCGATACTCGATAGGCAAGCAATCTGATTAGAAGCCTCTGATGAGGAACGGTCTCAAAGGCCTTCTGTAAATCAACAAATATGAAACTGACCTGGAATCCCCGTCAATAGCACCCATTACGTTGTCCGAATAAAGAGCCAGATGTGCTTCACAAGAACGATATTTTTGTTTTCGTGCTGTTTATGTGTCAAATTGGAAATTTGTCAAATTGGAAATTTGTGGTAAGTTCTATGGGACCAAACTGCTGAGGCTATCGGTCCTTAGGCTTACACACTACGTAATCTAACTTAAAATAACTTACGCTAAGGACAACACACACACACACACACACATTCCAAGGGAGGACTCGAACCTCCGACAGGGGCAGCCGCTCGAACCGTGGCAAGGCGCCCTAGACCACAGGGCTACCCCGCGCTGCTCAATAGATCGTTTTCTTCGCGGTATTTCATAAAGATGGAACGCAGTATGTATTCCAAAATCCTAATACAAATCGACGTTAGCGATACTGGTCTTTTATTCAGCCGACTAGTTCTATTTACTTTCTTATGTAATAGTGTGACCTGTTGAACTTCCCAGTCTTACGGTTGGGAGCTTTCGTCGACTGGACGGCTGTATATGATTATTAAAAATGGAGCTATTTCATTTGCATACTCCGAAACGAACCTAAGTGGCGCACAGTCTGCAGCGGAAAACTTGTAGTTATTAAGTGTTCAAAATGGTTCAAATGGCTATGAGCACTATGGGACATAACATCTGAGGTCATCAGTCCCCTAGAACTTAGAACTACTTAAACCTAACTAACCTAAGGACGTCACACACATCCATGCCCGAGGCAGGATGCGAACCTGCGACCGTAGCGCTCACGCGGTTCCAGACTGAAGCGCCAGGAACCGAACGGCCACACCGGCTGGCTTATTAAGCGTCTTAAGTTGTTTCACACCGATATTGTCTACTTCCAAATTACTCACATTGGCAGCTGTTCTTCGTTAGAATTCTACAATATTTACTGCACCTCCTTCGGTGAAAGAATTTCGGTAAATCGTACTTAGTAATTTCGCTTTAATTACGCTCTCGTCAGTAATATTACCGTTGCAGTCCTGCAGTGAAGGTATTGATTGTGTCTTGCAGCCGGTATACTTTAGGCAGAACGAGAACTTCTTTCGATTTTCTGGTCACACCACGAGACACAGTTTCGTTGTAGAAAGCGTTAAAAGCCTCTCGCACTATCATCACTTAGTTCCGTGTATATGTAAATCGTCATCAATCGTGGAGATTTTGGCTTCTTTACAAACTGGCATCTTTTTTCGTTCCTTCTGGAACGGAAAACTAAACTGTTTCGTGTGCGATGGTGGATCTGTTCATTTAGGTGGTATAAAACTCTAAAATGGCGGTTTTTTTTTTAAATTTGTGTTGCATTGGTCGACATTTACATGGAAGGAATGGATACTATATCTTAGCGAAGTGTGAAGCTAATTTTTATTTGCTTATTTAGATACATATATTTTCTGTTTATTTTTGGTGGATTTGAATATTGCTGTATTCAGTTTCGCTACAACGACCTTGTGGCCACTAATTCCGTCATGACATATTCATTTGCTCAGTCCTGTTTGACGTTAAGAGGTCTAGTATGTTTATGTAACCATTTACGTCCAGCGGAGTGAGACGAGGTATTGGCGGAATTAAGGCTGTGAGGACGGGGCGTGAGTCGTGCTTGGGTAGCTCAGTTGGTAGAGCACTTGCCCGCGAAAGGCAAAGGTCCCGAGTTCGAGTCTCGGTCCGGCACACAGTTTTAATCTGCCAGGAAGTTTCATTTACGTACACTTTGTGTCGGTTGTTGAACAAATTGCTCACAATAGTTTTTGCAGAAATCGTTTAGTACAAATTCGCATGATATTTTATGCCTTTCGCCGACGTTAAAAGTATATTTTCGCTAACATATCGAGGGTATATTAAAGCCTCCACCAACTATAATTGTATGAGTCGGGTACCTATTCGAAATGAAAAATTTTACCTGAACCTTTGAGTGACTACACCGTCTGAGTTGGGGGTAGGTGAAAGGAAGCATTTATTGCTTTATGAGTTACAATGAAGAATCATTTGAGAATGACAGAAAAACCGAATGCCATCCGCGTAGGTATGCGAAGTGCAAGAATTTCAGGATTCGAACCAGCTGGACCCGAGTGGACTAGCCACACACTATTAAATTACCCACTTCGGCTGTGGAAGGACCTTATATTTACGCTTCACTTACGTCCTTACAGAAGAATAATATTTTGATATGAATAACGTTTCATACAATAATTTGCTTATGTTTCTGGGATTTTGCAATAAGATAAGTAAACGATAGCACTTAATCATCTCGAAGGACGCATTTTGATTTCATCCAGCATCTCATCATGCAATCATCTTGAGGTTGAAGCTCTTTTGTCCGTGTTTGTTTACAAACAGTTTTGCTTTTGTAGAGGGTCCGCCTTGACCAAAACATAATTTTTCTTTTATTTATAGCTATTGCGACTGGATATGATACTAACACTGCAGAAAAACTGACTCACAAAATCAAAACGAAAATATAGAAGGCACCTAGCACACATAAACAAACAACCCATCAGTAACTTACAAACACAGAACGTAAAAACACGAAACACAAATACACTGAACATACAAACAAGCACACATCAATAAGGACCATCTACAACAACGAGCACAGACATGTAGAACATAAACACACACACACACACACACACACACGCAGAATAAGCATCCATAACAACAAACAAATGGTACTCTCTCATTTACAACAACAATGCAGCCCATAGAATAGGCAACATGCTCAAAGAAGTAACCATTAAGCATACTTTACAGGACAGACAAATAAATACAGAGAAAACTAAGAGCAACCAATACAGGCACAGACAAACATAACACATCTGGTACTCACCGTTTGACATACCAGGGCTGCAAACCATTTTATATAGGACAGACAAGCAGAAACTTTAATACCACATGCAGAGAACACAGAAGAGTTTAAAAAGTAACAGCTGCCTGTTGATAATTCTTCCGGGTTATATGGCTGTGGTCCATGGAATTCTTCTATTCCTAACGTTTCGTCCAATACTACGTTGGACATCCTCAGAGGTATGGCTGGTCCTGCTGAGTCGTGCCGACTGTCTGCAGGACTCAGCAGGACCAGCCATATCTCTAAGGATGTCCAACGTAGTATTGGACGAAACGTTAGGAATAGAAGAATTCCATGGACCATGGCCATATAACCCGGAAGAATTATCAACAACAGTACCATCCGGTCGTGTAAGCCTTCACTGTATGAGTATCAGCTGCCTCTCTACATTTTGCTGATCGCCTCATGGACATGAAATGCAGCCCAACAGACATCAACCTGACTTGATAATTCCCAAGTGCGGCAATAGCCCCCACGAAAGCTAATAATTGAAGAAAACTATCAAATACAAAAGGCCATAGTCAAAGGAAAACAAATAATAAATCAATATACAGTTCTCTACGATGGAATTCTATTCTCTGCCTTCAAAGAACTATTGGACAACACCAGACCATGAACACCCCAACCCCCCCCCCCTCTTCACACACACACACACACACACACACACACACACACACACAATGGCAGATACAAAAGCACTCCGTCTTCAGGCCACAAGTGGCCCATCGGGACCATCCGACCGCTGTATCATCCTCCGCTGAGGATGCGGATAGGAGGGGCGTGTGGTCAGCTCACCACTCTACCGGTCGTTATGATGGTTCCCGGTCGAGTAACTCCATAATTGGCATCACCAGGCTGAGTGCACCCCGAAAAATGGCAACAGCGCATGGCGGCCCTGACGGTCACCCATCCCAGTGCCAGCCACGCCCAACAGCGCTTAACTTCGGTGATCTGACAGGAACCGATGTATCCACTGCGGGAAGGCCGTTGCCAGATACAGCTTAGAATGATTCAAAACTCTCGCCCAGGAAACTTTCAACTGTTCAGTTGTCTTCCATCTTGTTTTTGTATTTTATCAACAGTGAAAGTGAAAGCTACTTAGTGCCGGTATTCACAGTGAAGATAATGGGGAAGCCTGAAAAAGTAAGGGAAATATAGTGCAAACGCACACATACACACACAATCTTCCACATGTAATTAGTTGACCATAACTTTGAAAGAAACAACTACAATAAACAACATAAAATCCAGGACAACCAGTGGCTAGCACACTGGACTCGCATTCGGGAGGTCGACGGTTCAATCCCGCGTCCGGCCATCCTGATTTAGGTTTTCCGTGATTTCCCTAAATCCCTCCAGGCAAATGCCAGGATAGTTCCTTTGAAAGGGCACGGCCGACGTCCTTCCCCATCCTTCCCTAATTCGATAAGAGCTGTCTGGTCTCCTCCCCCCAAAACAACCCAACTCCAACCAGGAAAACCACAGCATGTGGTGACAAATATATATATACATATATATTCTTCGGGTTTCTCAGACTTGTAAATAACATATAAAAACTCACATTTATTTGTGTACAAGCAGTAAAGAGCATTTTTCCTGTTTTAAGAAAGATAATAAAGACCCACTGAAGATGCTGAAACTTCAGCGAAACGTGTTTGGGAAATAAAAGAAAAGATAAGAATTGTGTTGTGCTCAGGGTGGGCCCTCTACAAAAACAAACCTTATGATGTGCTTGAATTCGCAACAGAGAAGATGTATTAAATGTCATCTAAAACTGAAACGTCCCCTTTTGAACAATTACAAATGACTGTGCTTAAACTGACACACAATATTTTGTTAGCGCAACGCAATCTGACTTTCAATAATCCCTACAAAAGAATGGGCCCTGACTAACATTAAACTATACCTTTCACAAATCACTTACCTCACAAAAATCTTCGCTACTCAAGCTACTGCAATACAGCGAGCGCCACTACTGCTAGCTAAATAAAAGATTCAAACTACTGATGGCACTAACTACTGATAGGGATAGTTAGCAAATGAAAGATATTAATAGAGAACAAACAATGTATTTACCTTGATATCATCATATATAAATACAGCAGTTCATGACAAATTTCAAAACTCCGCCATCTCTCTCCCCACATCCACCACTGCTGGCGGCTCACCTCCAACTGCGCAACGCTACGCGCTGTTCACAGCCAGCTGCCTAACACTACAATGGCGAGTATTACAACAATGTAAAGCAGCCACGGACTGCACACAGCACAGCCAGTGATTTTCATACAGAGGTGGCGTTACCAATAAAAAAACCTAAACAGCCTACTTACATAGCCCCCATGCTCCCCACAAAAAATTTTACAAATTGATTTGGGCAGTGGCCAATACAGATTTGAAAAAATTTTTCATAATTACAATAACAAAGAAATCAAATGCACACACTTATTGTTACAATGTTGGTCAAAAGCTCAAATTTTCTCACAGTCCATAAAGACAGTCCTGATCGTTCATCACGGTAAAATAGTAGTGTTTTTCTCAAAGTCTGAGCAGTAGAAGAAAATGCACACGGAAGTAGTGGATTTCCATGCAATCTTGAAGAAGTAGTGTTGTCCTTCCAACGGAACGACAGTGCTGACTCTTGACATGCAGACAGGTAATGGGCCACAACAGAGCAAACCCACAGCAGAGTCAATCGAAGTTTTGACGAGTATTGGTAGGTAGGTCATCACAGAGTAGACCCACTGTAGTCCTGGTAGAGATTACGGTATTGCTGGGCCACCAGAGGTGCAGACCCACTGCAGTCCTTGTAGAAATAATGGTATTGATGGATCATCAAAGATGTAGACCCACTGTAGTCCTTGTAGAGATAATGGTACTGGTGGGTCATCAAAGATGCAGACCCACTGCAGTCCTTGTAGAGACGCCAGCAGCCATCTGTTGCGACTTTGCAGGTGCACAATCAACATCGAAGAGTCTTGCGGACAATATAGCAAGTCCATAAATCACCACTTTTGCACTCACAAAGTTTTTGAAATTGTCCTTCGAACCAGCAATGCTGTTTTCCAGTCCCTTGCTGAATTATTAACACACGTGCAAACACTAACAGTCCCTACTTCGCACATATTGTCCATATACTATGACCAACCGAAACGTGTGCAGTGAAATGGAACTGACAAGTTACTTAATTTGATGACCTGGCGTTAATTACAATTTTATAACATAAGAATACAATTACAAAGGTACAAAATACAGATAACATTTGTAGTAAAACAGGCTTTACAAAAGAACAGAAATAGACACATACATCAGTGTTACAGGAATTATGACGTAAGTAAATACATAAAGATCACAAGAATTTTTGAAACATCACCTTCACATGTGAGCAACAAACCATAATAAATAATGTCTAAGCATATTTACAAGGTAAATAACATATTATTAATGCCAATTATATTGGAGGATAACAGTATTCCTCATCATAGTGAATGTAGCTTAGTATTAGAAGAAAAAAAATTCTATGAAACTACACAGAGACAGGAAGAAAACAAATACACAAGGGTACACAAACATATAGTGGGATAATACAAAAGGAAAGGACAGGGTTTGTTGTACTGCAGTATTTTGCAAACAAAACTTTCTTTACTTCTTGGAGATCTCCCTTCATTCATCATTATTCCCAAAAAGTCCTATCTATACCTGCTTTCTGTATTCTATTGATATTTCTTTCAATATAATTATTTCTCAGTGTACAATACTCATTTTGGCCCAAATCTTTTTCATATAACTTCGCAACGCATTCTTTACCTATTCTCCATAGTCAGTTTCTTATATAGTCTACCCCTCTTAAGCTAACTTAAATCTACTGAGCTCAGATGCTAAACTAAGGGACGAGGCAATGCAGCAGCACAAAACAATTAACACAAACAGCAATGATAAAAAATACAAAAGGCAAAGCAAGCAGCATAAATTACAACTAATATAAGGCAATGAGCAGCAAACAAGAAAAATAAATGTGTAGTAAAACTGGCTTAGCAGAGTAACACAAATTAAAATTCAGTAGCACTTTGCCTGGCAAACAGCAGCAGTAAATGCTATTATGTATACCTAAGCATGACAAAGCTTAAGCAAAAAAAATAGTACACTAAAGATAACAATGCAGATAAGGGAAATGTATAATCACATCTTAATATCTATGTAATTAAAGTGGTGCACCACAAATTATTCTACAAAAGAAATTACCAAGTACTTGAAAAGAAAATTATAGATGCAGTTACTGTTATTAGTCCCTTCTTATTGTTCTCTCCATTCCAAGAGCTCCTTTTTCGAAGAATGTGGATCAGAAAATAATTATTTAATAAATCTGTTGACAGAAAGTGTTCACATTAGCAGATGCATTTAAGTTTATTTTATAAAACCAATGCTGCAACACAGCTGGAAACCAGATATTAAACAAAATGAGCAATCTCTTAACTACAAAGACAATAGATGTAAAATATTTCTAATCATTCCATTAGGCATTTTAGTAAATATCATAAATTACGAGCTCCACAGTATGCTTTCAACAAGGAAATGTCAATAGCGAGGACAATGGCCTCCCCTTTCTTTTTTTCTACCTGTGCTTCTGATGAGGCACTCACTAATGACTTGTTCTCCCGGCGTCTGACACTGCTGCATGCCCACGACGCATTACGTGCAGGTGGTCACTTAACTTTCTTACGGAAATATTTACGACAGCAGTTTTCGCTACAGTGACAGTCTCATATAAAAATTTCGCAGGTCGAAAATTTGCGTTACAAATGTGTAGAAACAAACTCCTGTAAATATAACAGCGTTCAAAAAATTTTCGCCAGCATTGTGATACATTCACGCATATACACATTTCATAACTCTTAAAGTACGATTCTTGGTTTCCAACAACCTTTTCCACAAATCAGAGTCACCACTACTCATTATTCCTTACCTTATTACATATACATATTCGTCGACGCTTCTTCAATATCACCTCCAACTGCGCAACGCTACGCGCTGTTCACAGCCAGCTGCCTAACACTACAATGGCGAGTATTACAACAATGCGAAGCAGCCACGGACTGCACACAGCACAGCCAGTGATTTTCATACAGAGGTGGCGTTACCAATAAAAAAAACCTAAACAGCCTACTTACAAAACCTCGAAATATTTAAATAAGCTCCCAGTTAGTTACTTTTTATTGTTTATAAGAAGACGCAAGAAGTAAGTATATCCCAACCGTCATCTTTTTGACATATGTAATATTTTCAGTCCCTCCTTATATTGTGGATAATTTACTAACTGCCACCGGGAAATCAGTCTGAAACTATATGCAGTACTAGAGGCTGACGAAAAACTGGAACTTCAAACGGCTCTCTGATCAGCCCGTGATAGTTCCGTGACATTCTCTCGCCAGACTGGAACTCAAATCTGAGACCTTTGCCTTTCGCGAGCAAGTGCTGTACTGGCTGAGCTACCCAAGCAAGAGTCACGACAGTGCCAACACACTCCCCCCCTCCCTCCCTCACCGGCTCACCTCACAGCCGCAATTCCGCCGGTACCTCATCTCCTACTTTCAAACCTTCACAGGTCTCAGACATATCTTGAGGGACTTGCACACTTGGAAGACAGTGTCTTACGGAAACCTGGCTTTGCCACAGCTCCATCGGTAGAGCACTCGCCAGCGAAAGGCAAAGGTGCCGCGTTCGAGTCCTGGTCCGGCACACAGGTTAAATGTGCCAGGAAGTTCCAAATCAGCGCACACTCCGCTTCAGAGTAAAAATGCATTCTGGGTCTGTCTGGATTAAGGAATTATAGAGATTCAGCGAGCTGACACCGATATTCAGACGCCATAGAGAAACAGGAGAAATTGTCCATCTGATATCACGTATTTGCGACATGTTGAAATGTTACCCATTTCTGACAATGTTTGTATTATTCAAGACAGCCACAGTACACAAACCTGTCGCCTAATTATCTTGACTGTGGATGGAACATAAAAGGTCAATAAGGGAATTACCCACAAACAAAAACATTCTGTGATCTGATCGTTAGCCACCACCTCCACAGCCTCTTATCTCTGTGATTCCATGATATTAAATCTTGATGTAGTCTTTTTTCCGCCTGGAGTGTGTGAGATAAGTACAGTACTTCTCGCTCTGATTCGTCATGGACGCAGCAACCACAAGTGCTTGGCCTGCAGTCCTCCACTCATACATACACGCACACACACACACACACACACACACACACACACACACACACACACACAGACACACGTTATCTCAGTGATCACGCAGAAATTTCTCAAGTACCAGCAGGCTACTTACAGCGCACACTTGTTACTTGCTAGACGACGCTAGGAAGGACAAAGACGAACAGAGCAACAGAAAAACGTCGTTTTCAGGGGACGTACTGTACAGTGTGTTTCAAAAAGTAGTTTACAACTTCAATAATTCATATAAATTTATTGAAAGAAGATAAGGACATTGGTTTAGTGTTATTTTGTAGGGAAACACATAAAGTTTTTTTTTTTTTTTTTTTTTTTTTTTTTTTTTTTTTTTTTTTTTTTTTACCTTGGACTAAATATGTTATATGTGGCTTACGTTGGTTATCCTGCACACATCCGATCGGAAGTCAATTTCTTCCCAAACTCGCTGTAGCATTACTCAGTGGCGGCGTAAATTGTTCCTCTAAGTTCAGATAGAGAAGCTGGCACAGGAGGTACATACACAATATTCTTAATGAATCACCATTAAAAAAATTGAGTGGTGTGACGTCTGGGGAACGTGGGAGCCATGCAATTAATGCACTACGGCCAATCCATTGACCTGGAAAGCGGTTACTGCGAAAACCCTGGACGTCAGGCAGGTAGTGGGGTGGTGCACTATCTTGCATGAAAGTGCACCGATCTGTGGTAACAAAAATTGTTGTAAACACATCCAGGTACACTATATCGTTGATGATACTCTCACGGAAAAAGAAGGGGCCGTACACTTTGTTCTTGGTCAATGCACAACAAACGTTTAGTGGATTTTCATAGGCACAAACCATACAGTTGTGTGTTAACCCTGCCACTTATGTGAAAAGTCGTCTAGTCAGAAAAGGTGATTTTGTCCTAGAAATGTTCATCCTCATGTAATCGATTTAACATATCCCCACAGAAGTTCTTGCGAGCAGTTTTGTTAGTGTCTTTTATTGCTTGTACGATCGTCAATCTGAACTGTTTCAAATGTAAACGGTCTCTCAACACATACCAAACAGGCGTATTATGTGGGATTTGCAGTTCGCGAGGTGCACGCCGAGTCGATTTCCTAGCGCTTTTGATAAAACGTCGCTCAACGGCGTCGTCAGATGGGCCTGGACGACATGATGATTTTCCATGCCTTACCGAGCACCCTATTTCTACAAAACACTTATGCCAGTCACAAACTGTAGGCGTACTTGGAGGATCTTTAGCGTAGTTGATACAGAAATTACGATGAACTGTTGTCGCTGACTTCGATTCTTCAAACCAAATCAAACAGGTAGCTCGGGTCCAGTGAAGACAGCCATCTTTAACGCAACTGCCGTTAGCGCTCCTTACGGTGCGATTCGGAATTAGCGAACTACGCGAGACAAAACTTGATGTATTTCCCTACAAATTTACACTGCAATCACCTCTGTACGCACTACGAATTAATTTAGATGGATTTTCAAAGTTCCTTCTGAAACACCCTGTACATTACCTGGTCAAAAGTACCTGGGCTAATAGTGGACGTGTCTACCATTCACTTTCATGTCGGTCTTACCTCTGCTGGGCACACTTTCAGTCTGGCGTCTGAAAGTCTGTGGACGAATGGCAGCCCATTCTTACTCAAGGGCGGAAAGAGCTGGGGTGTGGAGAGAGTTCAACGTTCTCATTCGTCCCAAAGGTGTTTCATTGGGTTGAGGTCGAGATTCTGGGAAGTCAAGTCCATCTCAGGAACGCTATTGTCTACAAACCAGATGCTGGATTAGGAGATTGTGCATTCACGTGCTAATGAAAGTTACACTCTAATGTACGCAGTACACTATACAGTAAAACGTGTTCATATTGTTCCGCATTTTGCGTTTGCTTGAGCGCTATAACAAGACCACACCCTCACCACGAGAAACACTTTCATACTGTAACACCATTTCCTCCATACTTCACTGTTGGCACCACATAACAGTGGCGGAAAGACGACAGCAATACCAAATCATAATCAATGTAGAGTAATAAAATTTCGAGAAAACATTTGTTCAAGTTACATATTTAAATGGTTAATATTGCAAGGTCACAGCTTAATGTAAGGGCGAGATAAGTCATTGCAAATGTGAAATGCTGGTATATTAATTGAGCCGTGGCGACTGGCGCTAGTTATGTTTCAGTTGTGTCGCTGATACCAATACTCGTCTACCACAGTGACTAACCGGACAGCTATCCACGCGGAATTTGTGGACTGTACTTCCAAATGTACGTGATGATGCCGCACTGAACCAACGCCTGAACATGTTGTATGACGGTGCTCCAGCCTGGGCCTCGCCGTCCTTGTCATTAGTGTGCTGATTAGTCAGGGCAATTGCGTGCGAAACGGTGGCGGGTTCGTTGTCTCATGCTGGACATCTTCTCATCGCGTAACTGGAAGCATTAAGTTACGTGTGATTCATATTCTGATGTTAACCGGTGAAGATGTGTGAGACTTAGAGTGGCATGTGATATCTGCCGGAGATTAGTTAAGGATAGTTCTGAACTTGGTTCCACAGTGTTATTCATTGAGACTAATGTACTGCTTATTCTGCTTCAGGACTTGTACAGGGCGTATTATTTTAAGTGGTTTTTATAGAAATTTCAGTCTGTTCTAGGACACACTGTTCGGTCCGAGCTTGGCCGGGACTGTGTACGTGTCCAGCAGCCGTAGAATTCAACACAATTGGCTTGGGGTTCGTTTAATCACTTGTTCCAGCAGTATCTGGTATAATTATTTAATGCGGGAATTTCCTTAAGCCTACTGTACGTGGTGTCTTAAATTTTGCTAGCTTCTTAGAAGACTGTTAATTCTCCAGGATCGCTCCGTAAGAATTTGCATTAACTCTCGGGAGCGTAATTATTGTTAATTATAATCTTGACTGTGACTGTAGCTTGCACTTATTGGAATTTATATGTGCTGCAGGGAATTTTGTTAAGACTACTTGTGCTCCGGGGTCGTTGCTGTTTACAAATCCTTGTCAGGGCTACTTATGTTGGGCCCAGTCGGATTACACATCCGCCAGTTTATGTGATCCTGCAAACAAGTTTTGGACAGCGAAAGCTCGCGCTGTCTGTCTTCCGCAGTGTTATTTTTTTTTCAAGCGCCGCTACGGCCTTTAATGCTGTTGTTTAAAGTTAAGTCGCAATTTTAGAACAATTTTGAGTCATTCCATTTGTTAATTAAGAGAGGCTGCCCTTTTCTAACCTTATTGCTTCTGGAAGTTATTTAAACATTATACTAGTGGTTGAGATAACAACCGTCATTCTTATTTAATGTAAATTTTACTTATTTGAATATTGTTGGGGAACGCTGAACCCCTTGCTATCATTCCTGTTTGGTGAGGTTTTCAACTCCGGGTTCTCCTTCTTTGGCCACCTTGTGTTTTAGTATAAGAAGTTTTGGACTGTGGCCTATTATGTGTCCGGTTTAGTTTTATTAAATTTTAATTCCCTCTTGTGCCCATGAAGGTTTGGTAATTTTATGGCTGTTTAAATTTGGATTTAAGGTTGTATCATTAGTATCTTATCTTGTGGCCAGGCAAAGAATGATTGCGTGCGAGCTATAATTGACATTTTCTGCCATCGCTGATTATGGTTCAGTATTCAATTAAAATCTTAATTGTTTAATGCAATTCAGTCTGTGAAAAATAAGTTTGTATGTGTACCAGTAAAAAAAAGGATACAAAAGTCCGAACTAAATTTGTATACTGCCATTTTTTTATTGTGTACTTTTGTAATAATGAAAGTTGTTCTCTAGTCAAAATTAAAATTATGTACCAACCACTAGTCTGTCCATCAGCAAAAGTCACTAGCTTCCTGCTTCCTTGAGTAGTTGCGTAATTTGAGCAGTAGACAGCTCGTTAATAACTGGTATAACCGCCAGAGTATTGAATGCAAGCATGCAAACGTCCTTTGTTGTGTTGCACAGGTGCCACGCGTCACTTTGGGGGGGTAGAGTTCAATGCCTGTTGCAGTTGGTCCGTCAATAATGTACGTTTAAGGCTGTCAGTGCATGACGCTGGAGTTGTCGTCCGACAATGTCCCTGGAGACAGATCTGGTGATGGATCAGGCCAAGGTAACATGCCGACATTCTGTAGAGCATGTTGGGTTACAACAGCAGTATATGGGCGAGCGTTATCTTGTTGGAAAACACCCCCCTGGAATGTTGTTCATGTAAGTCAGCACAACAGGTCGAATCACCAGACTGGCGCATAATTTTGCAGTCAGGGTACGTGGGATAACCATCTGAGTGCTTTTGCCGTTACGAGTGTCATTGGAAAAGTCCGTGCAAAAATAAAAACTACTTAAGAGTTTGGGGTAAAACTTTTTTTATTTTTCGACACAGTCTCATTTTACACTTCTACACTTCGTCCAATGCTGTTCTAATTTGTTGATCCCTTCCGAATAGTAGGAATTGTCAAGGTGTGCAAAATAGCTATTAGTTGCTGCAATCACTTCCTCCTCGTTTGAATAAAATGTTTGTCCTGCCAGCCACTTCTTCAAATTGGGGAACAAATAGTAGTCCGAGGGAGCCAAGTATGGAGAATAGGGGGGGGGGGGATGTGAAACGAGTTGGAATTCTATTTCTATTAATTTTGCGACCACAACTGCTGAGGTGTGTACTGGTGCATTGTCGTGCTGGAAAAGGACTTTTTTGCGGTCCAATCGCCGGCGTTTTTCTTGCAGCTCGATTTTCAACCGGTGCAATAAAGATGAATAATATGCACCCGTAATAGTTTTACCCTTTTCCAGATAGTCGATGAGGATTGCCCCTTGCGAATCCCAAAAGACAGTCGCCATAACCTTTCCGGCCGAATGAATGGTCTCCGCCTTTTTTGGTGCAGATTCTCCCTTGGTAACACATTGCTTAGATTGTTGTTTGGTCTCAGGAGTATAGTAATGTATCTATGTTTCATCAACAGTGATGAAACGACGCTTAAAGTCCTGCAGATTCTTCCTGAACCGCTGCAAACCATCCTTGCAACACTTCACACGATTCCGTTTCTGGTCAAGCGTTATCAATCGCGGAACCCATCTTGCGGATAGCTTTCTCATGTCCAAATGTTTATGCAAAATATTATGTACCCGTTCATTCGATATGCCCACAGCACTAGCAATCTCACGCACCTTAACTCTTCTGTCATCCATCACCATATCATGGATTTTATCAATGATTTATGGAGTCATAACCTCCACAGGGCGTCCAGAACGTTCAGTATCACTTGTGCCGATATGGGCACTCCGAAAATTTTGAAATTGAAGGTGTAGAGTCACCAGAATGTTTATTCAGCATCTCTTTACTCTCCTGGGGCTTTTTGCCTTTCATAAAGTAATGTTTAATCACCACACGACATTCTTTTTCGTCCATTTTTTGACAATCACTCGACTTCTTTGATTCGCACGTATGCCAAACACAAAGAAATAGACCAATATGGCTGAAACTTGGTATGCGTTATTTCCAAAGATGCTACTAACTAAACATGTCCTCGATACGCGCCAGTGGTGCCATCTCTCGGACTTTGCACGGACTTTTCAAACGCCCCTCGTATACGATATCGCACCCCACACCAGGTGTAAGTCGAGCGGGTCTAGCCCGTAGACTGGTTGGTTTCAGGCTCTCAACTGGCCAACACACGGCCATCACTGACATCGTGGCAGAACCAGCTTTCATAAGAAAACACGACAGACCTCTACCTTGCCCTCCAATGAGCTCTCGCTTACACCATTGAAGTCGCAAATGGCGGTGGTTTGGGATCACTGGAATGCGCGCTACAGGGCATCTGGCTCGGAGCTGTCATTGGCATGACGGGCTTGTAACGGTTCGCACCGGAGCCGCACGCAGGACACGATACTGTTCCGTCTCGGTAGTGCCACGTGGCTGTCCGGTGTCCGGGCTTCTTGCGACTGCACATTCTCATGATCACCACTGCCAGCAATCATGTACAGTGGCTACATTCCTGCCAAGTCTTTCTGTAGTATTGCAGTGGAACATCCAGATCCTCGTAGCCGTATTACACGACCTCACACAAACTCAATCAAGTGTTGTTAATGGGGTCTTTGTTGACTTAAAGGCATTCTTGACTAACATCAAATCAACACGTCCAATCTCAAAGGCAACTGACGCTCACGACCACTGCAGCGTGTATTTAACAAACCTGATTTGCATCCTCATAGTGACGCTACTGGCGCCACTCTTATGCTAATGGTGCGAAATTTGAATGCACATCATTTTTCAGATATGGAAACACACACTTTCGTTTATGTCGCATAATTCCTTCTTCCTGTCGTGATTTTTTTCCATGAGTTTGTGATGGCGGGCAAAGTTGTTCAGGAATTCGCCAAACCCAAACCATTCCGTCGGATTGCATCAGGGCGTAGCGTGATTTGCCACTATAAATCAGCCGTTTCCAGTCACCCATTGTGCAGTGGTGCCACTCTTTTTACATCCCCTCAAGCGTGTCTCAGAACTGACCACAGAAATGTGTGCCTTATGAGGAGCTGCCCGACAATTGTACCCCGATCCTTTTAACTCCCTACGCACAGTCACTGTGCTAGCTGGACTGTTGATGGCGCTTTCGAACACCTGCTGATTTCACATGGTTTCTTACGTCCACCCGCCGTAATCGTGGACTGCCCCTGTCTATCAGTATATGAGATCTGTCTGGTTTTAGTTTAGGTCTAGTTCTTCCTTCGCATATTCACTTAATTATGCGGCTTGTAATCTCCCCCCTCCTTCCTGATTCCAGCTGTTGTCCACAATAAGCAAAGTCTCTTATATAAAATTTGAGTGAAGCGATGATTACAATCAATTTTCTAGTTTCCTTAGCTTTTCGTGTCTTGTCTAGCGGTCTGATTCTTGAAGCTGCAATTCTCACATTTTACTTCCTTGTGGTTGAATTGATCTAAATAAATTTGAAGATTGTTGTTGCAGAATTTTTGTTGTTACGTTAATATATTTTGTCTCATTTTAGTATGTCAACCGTCTTTTGAATTTTTACATTAACAAGCCGAACTTACATTGTTTGTCCACGAGACCCAGAAAGCAGTAGGTACAGGCGCCCAGGTGGATGCCGTGTTCCTCGATTTCCCTACGGCGCTCGACGCGGTTCTGCATTGCCGCCTAGTGAGAAAGATACGAGAGAACAGAATTTCGCACCATGTGTGTGGTTGGACTGAAGAGTTTCCAGCAAACAGAACACTGTGTCTCATTCTCAACTGAAAGGAGTCTTCAGACCTAAAAATCAATTCCGGTGTACCCCAACGGAGTGTTAAAGATTCATTAATTTTCACAATATATACACTGAAGCGCCAAAGAAACTGGTATAGGTATGCGTAATCAAATACAGAGATATGTAAACAGGCAGAATATGGCGCTGGGGTCGGCAACGTCTATGTAAGACAACAAGTGTCTGGCGCAGTTGTTTGATAGGTTACTGCTGCCACAATGGGAGGATGTCAAGATTTAGGTGAGTTTGATCGTGGTGTTACAGTCGGCGCACGAGCGATGGGACACATCTCCGAGGTAGCAAGGAAGTGGATATTTTCCCGTACAACCATTTCGCGAGTGTTCCGTCAATATCAGGAATCCGTTAAAACATCAAATATCCGACGTCGCTGCCGCCGGAAAAAGATCCTGTTCCGGGACCAACGACGACTGAAGAGTCGTTCAATATGACAGAAGTGCAACCCTTCCGCAAACTGCTGCAGATTTCAGTGATCGACCATCAACAACTGTCAGCTTGCGAACCATTCAACGAAACATCATTGATATGGGCTCTCGGAGCCGAAGGCGCACTCGTGTACCCTTGATGAGGGCACGACACAAAGCTTTACGCCTCTCCTGGGCCCCTCAAACACCTACACTGGAAACATGTTGCCTGGTCTCACAAGTCTTATTTCATATTGTATCGAGTGGATGGACTTGTACGGGTATGGAGAGAATCTCATGAATCCATGGACCCTGCATCTTAGCAGAGGCTGTTCGAGCTGTGGAGGCTCTGTAATGGTGTGGAGCGTGTGTAGCTTGAGTAATGTGGGACCCCTGATACGTCTAGATACGACTCTGACAGGTGATACGTACGTAAGCATCCTGTCTTATCACCTGCGTCCAGTCATTTCCATTGTGCATTCCGACGGACTTGGGCAATTCCAGCAGGACAGTGCGACACTGCACACGCCCAGAATTGCTACAGAGTGGCTCCAGGAACACTCTTGTGAGTTTAAACACTTTCGATGGCCACCAGACTCCCCAGATATGTACATCATTGAGCATATCTGGAATGCATTGCAACGTGCTGCTCAGAAGAGATGTCCACCCTCTCGTTCTCTTACGGATTTATGGACAGACCTGCAGGATTCATGGTGTCAGTTCCCTCCAGCACTACATCTGACATTAGTCGAGTCCATGTCTCGTCGTGTGGTGGCATTTGTGCATACTCGCGCGGACCCTAAACGACATAAGGCAGGTGCACCAGTTTCTTTGGCTCTTCAGTGAATAAATGATGTAATAGTCAACGTTGGAAGTTCCGTGGGGCTTTCCGAGGATGATGCTTTCGCACGCGGAGAAATCGTAATGCTATAAAATTGTAACGAAATGCAAGATGATCTACAGAAGGCCGACGTTTGGTACAGAGACTGGCAGTTCACCTCGAACATAAACAAACTAAAGTACTGCGTATCAAAAGGCAGAAAGACTCATTATTGTTAGAAGTCTGCGTAAAGAGCTATTTAAAGTGGTAAGACCACATGAAACTGATCTCAGGAATAGCAGATGCCAGGCTGAAATTTATTGGATGAATCCCCAGGAAATTTAGTCAGTCAACAAAGGTGGTAGATTATACGTTCGGCCATTACTTGAATAATAGTTGACCCTTGCGCATTATTCGCAGTCCATCCTGGTCAGTCACTATAGGTAATATAGTAATGGAGAAAATGTATTACGCGAGATTTCCACACTCCTAAACATCCATAGGTCCACTGTTTCCGATGTGATAGTTAAGTGGGAACGTGAAGGGACACGTACAGAACAAAAGCGTACAGGCCAACCTCGTCTGTTGACTGACAAAGACCGCCAACAGTTGAAGATGGTCGTAATGTATAATAGGCAGACATCTATTCAGACCATCACACAGAATTTCTAAACTGCATCAGGATCCACTGCAAGTATTATGACAATTAGGCGGGAGGTGAGAAAACTTGGATTTCATGGTCGAGTGGCTGCTCATAAACCATACATTACACCGGTAAATGGCAAACGTCGCCTCGCCTGGTGTAAGGAGCGTATACATTGCACGATTGAACAGTAGAAAAACGTGTGAAGTGACGAACCACTGTACACAATGTGGCGATCCGATGGCAGGATATGGGTATGGCGAATACCCGGTGAACATCTGCCAGCGTGTGTAGCGCCAACAGTAAAATTCGGAGGCGGTTGTGTTATGGTGTGGTCGTGTTTTTCATGGAGGAGGATTGTACCCCTTGGTGTTTTGCGTGGCACTATCACAGCACAGACCTATATTGATGTTGTAGGCACCTTCTTGCTTCCCACGGCTGAAGAGCAATACGGGGATGGCGACTGCATATTTCAACACGATCGAGCACCTGTGCAAAATGCACGGCCTGTGGTGGAGTGGTTACACGACAATAACATCCCTGTAACGGACTGGCCTGCACAGAGTCCTGACCTGAGTCCTATAGAACACCTCTGAGATGTTTTGGAACGCCGACGTCATGCCAGGCCTCAACGACCGACATCATTTAATGAAAAAATAATATATAGTGCAGAGAATAAAAGCAAAGCAGTCTGGAATGTTATAAAAAAAGGAAACGGGGAGAGGCAAACAAATGCAGAATAACATACTGCTAAGTGAGGGGGATAAAGTAATAAATGATCCACAGCACTTAGCAAACTATGTAAACGAGCATTTTTCGAGTATTGCAGAGAAGTTACAGCAAAAATTCCCCCAGACAAATATAATAATGTTGCACTAAATACAATGATGTTACTTCCAACCACAGAGAATGAAGTCAGTAAAACAATTCAAAAACTAAAAAATAAAACGTCAGTAGCTTTAGATGAAGTACCAATGTGTAAACTGAAACAATACATAGGGATTATGCAAGGCCCCTTAACAAATATAATAAATGAATCCATCACATCATGGACATTTCCAGAGCAGTTAAAACAGGCAAGAGTTGTACCTTTGCTTAAGAAAGGTAATGCAGAAGACATAGAAAATTACCGGCCCATTTCCCTGCTGTCACCATTCTCAAAAATAATAGAAAGAATTACGATAGACAGATTAATGAATTACCTGAATAAATACAATCTTTTAAGCGAATCAATTTGGTTTACGAAGTGGCAAAAATACAGAGTCAACCATAGTAGAATTCACAAAAGGTGTACTTGATGCTCTTGATAAAGATGAGTGTGTCACCGGAATATTTTTGGATCTTTCTAGGGCGTTTGATACAGTTGACCACAAGATTCTATTAAATAAATAAGAAGCATTAGGAATAAGAGAGGTAGCTAATGACTGGTTTCGCTCATACCTAACAGATAGGGTACAAAGAGCAGAGATAACACATTCTTCAAATAGATCTAAACATTTAGTAAAACACTTATCAGAACCAAAATACATTAATGTAGGGGTTCCGCAAGGTAGCAAATTAGGACCAATACTGTTCCTGATATACATCAATGACTTTCCCAGTAGTGTTACCGATGGTGAAAAAATCCTCTTCGCTGATGACAAGAATATTATAGTCACTGAGAAAACAAGAAAACTCCTTGCCGAGAAAGTAAATGAAACTCTCAAGGAAGTTTATGATTGGTCAATAAGTAATAAAGTGACATTGAACATAAAGAAAACTAATTCCATGAATTTCAGTTTGAAGAGGAAAAATGACAATGTTAAATTAAATGTAGATGGCACCTCTACAGTCTGTCTAACAAATGCAAAATTTCAAGGAATGAATATTGATTCCCAATTGAAGTGGTGTGAACACACAAAGGGACTTGCAAACAGAGCGTCATCAGCATGTTATTCTCTTAGAATCCTATCATCAGTGTGTAACATGCAGTGTCTTTTAGTTACATATTATTCATATGTACAGTCAATTCTTGGCTAAGGCATTCTTTTTTGGGTAACAAATACACAAAATATGAACACAATTTTTAAACTCCAGAAAAGAGCCGCAAGAATAATAACCAAAAATACTAGTCGAGTTCATTGTTAAGACCAGTTCAGAACACTGAGGATTTTAACTGCTCCATGTGAATACATTTACCAGTCAGTTGTACACATCAAAAATAACTGCACAAACAGCTCTGTCCATGACCATGCAACAAGATATAGACTCAACTTATATTTACCAAGAAAAAATAAACATAAAACTCAAAACAGCATTTTCTTCCAGGGAATAAAACTGTACAATAAATTACCAAAAGAGATTAAAGAAATTGCAAAAATACACTTATTTAAAAAGTCAGCTAAAAAGTACCTGTTATGTAATACATTTTATACATTGAAGAATTACTTAGCTAAAACAGAGTAGGGGTTTGATAAAAATGTTATACTAATAAATAATAATGATTATAAAATATCCAACATTCCACATAACACCTTCACTTTATGTTTTTTTCCTTCTTTTTTTTCCTTTCTAGAAATACTTACCCCCAAACTATGCATGGTACAATCCTAACACCTCTTCCTCTTTCTGAGTTCAACATCTCACTCATTATGGAGAGATGCTGACTCAGTTTTTCAGGATAGCAAATGAGAAGTTGCGGTACAGAAAATCGCCCAGAGATCACCAGTGTGTGTGTGTGTGTGTGTGTGTGTGTGTGTAGTGAGTGAAGTGTTATGAAACAATGTGTGTATAGTGTGTGCAGTGACTGAGAGTGAGATATGAGTGAACAATGTGGCATTACATTATTTAATGAGTTATTTGTAAGAAAAGTATTGTATACCAGGAGTAAATCTAATGGTTGTATCTAACTAGAAGTATTTAAATATATGTGTAAACGTATTAGCTTATTTTAAATTGATCTAAATTTTTAAATACTTTGACGTGTCCTATACCCTTGTAAACAGAGATCTACGGATGAATAGAACTGCTACTACTACTAGTATCTTCGTAGGCAGCATCTGGGCGCTAGACTCTCTCGCGCGAGAACTACTCTATGCGTCGGCCGCGCCGCGTTGGTAATAGCCGCGGGGACAAAGCGCGCAGAGTCATTACGCAGAGCACCTGCTGCACGCATTGTCCCGGCTCTCTGCTCTTTTTACATCTTTATCCTCATGCTTTGCAAAGTTCTCAACTCGAGGCACTGCAGCGGAAGAGAGCTGATGAAAACAAACAAAAAGGAAAAGAAGGAAAGTGTCAAACATGGAACAAAGCTGATCAGAAAAAAAATGTGGACGCGCTATTGTCCGACTAACGCAGCTGATTAAAGCTAGTGTTCTCTACAAGAACAAACAAAAATAGTTTTAACTGTAAAAGGCTTTGCAACCAGTCCGGATTTTAGATACCTTATTTCTTTAGCTTGTCGTTCACGACAGATCAGCTCCCTGTATTTAAAGGAGAAAGAATCCACACATTACTCTTACTTCTTGTCATCCTAAGGATTGTCGCCCTTTAGAAATGGTTGTTGATGGTGATTACTGTGAAACGTCCCCTTAGAAAATTTATACATGACTGTGCTTAAACTGACACACAATATTTTTTTAGCGCAACGCAATCTGACTTTCAATAATCCCGACAAAAGAATGGCCCTGACTAACATTAACCTATACCTTTCACAAATCACTTACCTCACAAAAAACTTCGTTACTCGAACTACTGCAATACAGCGAGCGCCACTACTGCCAGCTAAATAAAAGATTCTAACTACTGAAGGCACTAACTACTGATAGGCATAGTTAGCAAATGAAAGATTTTGATAGAGAACAAACAATGTATTTACCTTAATAGTGTTTAAAAGTCATAATGTATTTAGCAGTTCATGAGATCCATTCTTACAAATTTCAAAACTCCGCCATTTCTCGCCCCACATCCACCACTGCTGGCGGCTTACCTCCAACTGCCCAACGCTACGCGCTGTTAACATCCAGCTGCCCAACACTACAATGGCAGACAACAATGCAAACTAGCCACATACTGCAAACAGCACAGCCAGTGATTTTCATACAGAGAGCTACGTGGCGTTACCAATAAGAAAACCTAAATAGCCTACTTACATAGCCCCCATGCTCCCCACCAAAAATTTTACAAATTGTTTTGGGCACTGGCCAATACATATCTGTTAAAAAAATTTCACAATTACAATAACAAAGAAATCATATCCACACACTTATTGATACAATGTTGGTCAAAAGCTAAAATTTTCTCACAGTCCATAAAGACAGTCCTGATCATTCATCACAGTAAAATTACAGTTTTTTTTTCAAAGTCTGAGCAGTAAAAGGCAATGCACACAGAAGTAGTGGATTTCAATGCAGTCTTGAAGAAGTAGTGTTGTCCTTCCAACAGAAAGACACTGCTGACTCTTGACATGCAGACATGTAATGGTCCACAACAGAGCAAACCCACAGCAGAGTCAGTCGAAGTTTTGAAGAGTATTGATAAGTAGGTCATCACAGAGCAGACCCACTGTAGTCCTGGTAGAAATTATGGTACTGGTGAGTCAGCAAGGTGTAGACCCACTGTAGTCCTTGTAGAAATAATGGTATTGGTGTGTCATCAAAGGTGTAGACCCACTGTAGTCCTTGTAGAAATAATGGTATTGGTGTGTCATCAAAGGTGTAGACCCACTGTAGTCCTTCTAGAAATAATGGTATTGGTGGGTCATCAAAGATGCAGACCCACTATAGTCCTCGTAGAGACAGCCAGCAGCCATCTGTTGCGACTATGCAGGTGCACAATCACCATCGAAGAGTCTTGCGGAGAATATAGCAAGTCCATAAACCACCACTTGTGCACTCACAAAGTTTTTGGAATTGTCATTAGAACCAGCAATGCTGTTAACGAGTCCCTTGCTGAATTATCAACACACGTGCAAACACTAACAGTCCCTACTTCTCACATATTGTCCATATACGATGACCAACAGAAACATGTGCAGTGAAATGTAACTTACAAGTTACTTAATTTGATGAACTGGAGTCAATTACAATTTTACAACATAAGAATACAATAACAAAGGTACAGAAAACACCATTAAAAACATAATAATACAGATAACATTTGTAGTAATACAGGCTTTACAAGAGAATAGAAATAAGCATATACATCAGTGTTACAGGAATTATGACATCAGTAAATATATAAAATAATGAGAATAGTTTTTGAAACATTAATTTCACATATGAGCATTGAAACAGAACAGAATCAATAACGTCTAAACATCTTTACAAAGTAAATAACATATTATTAATGCAAATTTTATTTGAGGATAACAGTATTCCTCATCATAGTGGAGTACTAGAAAAATTCTACAACATAAATCGTATTAGCTAAACACACAAAGACAGGAAAAACACTAATACACAAGAGTACACAAACACTTAGCAGAATGATACAAAAGGACGGGAAAGGGGTTTGTTTTACTGCAGTATTTTGCAAACAAAACTTTCTTTACTTCTTGGAGATCTCCCTTCATTCATCATTATTCCCAAAAAGTCCTATCTATAATTGCTTTCTGTACTCTATTCATATTTCTTTCAAAATAATTATTTCTCAGTGTACAATACTCATTTTGGCCCAAATCTTTTTCATATAACTTCTCAATGCATTTCTTCAAATTCATCACAACTCGTTCTCTCATATAGCCTACCCCATCTTAAGCTAACTTAAATCTACTGAGCTCAGATGCTAAACTAAGGGACGAGGCAATGCAGCAGCACAAAACAATTAACACAAACAGCAATGACAAGATATTCAAATTGGCAAAGCAAGCAGCAATATTACAACTAATATAAGGCAATGAGCAGCAAACAAGAAAAATAAATCAGTAGTAAAACTGGCTTAACAAAGTGAGCCTTGTCGTGTCCATTTATTATTTATGTCATCGCGGAATTGCGACGGATGTGACCTGTAATGATTGTTTTCCTGTTTTCGCATCCCGTGACTGTCTGTGTCAATTTCTAATTCTTGTAAGAGTCCCTGAAAAGCTTCAATGTCATCTTTGCAACGTCCTGCCAAAATAATATGTCGTAAATGTTCAGGTAGTTTGATTAAGCAAATGCGGATGAGTTCTGAGGGGCTGTATGGGTTTGACAGGTACTGATTCTTGTGCAACATGTCTTCAAAATATTTCACAAGACTAGAAAATTCAGATTGTTCGAAATGTTTCATCATTATGATGCTACGTTTTACTCGGTCTTGTGTAGCTTGAGACCAATATGCTGAGAGGAAGGCATGATAAAATACTCCTTCACTGTGACAATCGAGAATGACCGATCGCATTCTTTCAGCTGGTTCATTCTCTAAGTAGCCACACATAAATTCTAATCTGTGCTCTAATGACCACTTAGGAGGAAAACAATGAGAGAATTGATGGAGCCATGCTTGGGGATGAATGTCGTTGCCAGAATTCTTAAATGTTTTGAATTTACGTGTCGTAATGAACAGCTTATGGTCAAAATCATCATGTCGGCGAGTCGCATGTCGGTCATTCTTACGTCGTTTCGGCGGTTCCATCTCAAAATTCGGTGTACCTTGCCAATTTCTTTCATAATTTCCGAAATGCCCTATGTTATTATTTTGCGGCTTTTCCGTATTTCTAAGTCCCTCTTCCCGTGTTGGAGCGCGAGTGTCCTCTGAAATATGTAATTCTTGTATTACTTGTGCCATCTGATCTTGTACTTCTCGGATTTCTCTTTTGTGTTGCGTATTAATTTGAGTCTGATTTTGAGTGAATTTCTTAATTTGTTCATACTCTTCTGTGTCAGTGATGGCTACAGGTCTTGTGTCATTCAGATCATCATCTACCTTTGTAGATAAGTTAGTGAACTGATCCGAAAGTTCGGCTACTTTCTCCGATAGTGAACTTATTTCCTCAGTGTGTTTTTCTGAACCAAGTTTCAGAGTGTCCATTTGTGTTGAAATCGTATCTACTGTGTCCTTTAAGTTTTCCTGAGTTTTTGCAAGTTGCGTAACTGAATCGGTAGATGCAACTGAGTCAATTTTAGCTTGCAAGGTCTCATGATTTTCATGAACAATAGTTTGCAGTTCTTTTATGGCTGATTCGTGATTCTGTAATGTATTTTCATGCCGCGAAAAAATAGGTTGGAAATCCTCACAAATTTGTGTTTTTACGTCATTACAGACTTTTTGACATTTCGATTCGATTTTATGTAACTCAGTAGTTAAATCTTCACGTGTTTGTTCAAGCGTATGTTCCACTGAGTCTAACTTTTGAAGCTTTTGTTCCATTGTGTCTAACTTTTGCTGTGTTTGTCTCTGATTTTGTTTCATTTGTTGCATTAATTGCAATAATAACATATTAGTGTCTGGAATCTGTTCCTCTATGCTTTTCGGCAGTGCATTTGCACCGGCAACATTCACATTGTGACAAGCAGAAAATGTGTCTTGACTTATTTGAGAAAACGGTGAGGACGCAAAACCTGAATCTACAGTATTTGCAAGATTGTGTCCTGTCATTTCGGATCCCTGAGGCCAGCTGTTGCCGACCGATCGATCGATAATGCTTCCCTGTTCACTAATTGTTTCACTGCCTACACTATTATTTGCAGCCCGCTCCATTTCTCTATGCACAATTACCAAATTACTACTCTGAACATTAGTTAATTCATTACTCGGCGGCGCTAACACACTGCTTTCGTCTTCACTGTCATTTCTCAGTTTACTTTGGAGCCTAGTATTACGTATTTCACACGCCATTATTGTCACAATATTTCACACGACAACACAGAAAACCACAATTTGAAGAGCAAAATAAGAAAACACATTAACATAGCGTTGAAAATAATATCTCGTTAATTGCAAGCGCAGCTGCGAAATACTTGGTGCAAATCTACGTGCATGCCACAACTGTTTTACTGAACAAGAATGAAAAACTACAACTACAAAGGAAATTGTCTCTACAATTACGCGCTAGCAATAAGCAAAGGCTGCACTAATTACACAAACTACAAGAAAAAATCAGAAGATTCCAGTGAGGTATCCTCGGCTAAGGGTCGACATATGAAACGTCCCCTTAGAAAATTTACACATGACTGTGCTTAAACTGACACACAATATTTTTTTAGCGCAACGCAATCTGACTTTCAATAATCCCTACAAAAGAATGGCCCTGACTAACATTAACCTATACCTTTCACAAATCACTTACCTCACAAAAAACTTCGTTACTCGAACTACTGCAATACAGCGAGCGCCACTACTGCCAGCTAAATAAAAGATTCTAACTACTGAAGGCACTAACTACTGATAGGCATAGTTAGCAAATGAAAGATTTTGATAGAGAACAAACAATGTATTTACCTTAATAGTGTTTAAAAGTCCTAATGTATATAGCAGTTCATGACATCCATTCTTACAAATTTCAAAACTCCGCCATTTCTTGCCCCACATCCATCACTGCTGGCGGCTCACCTCCAACTGCCCAACGCTACGCGCTGTTAACATCCAGCTGCCCAACACTACAATGGCAGACAACAATGCAAACTAGCCACATACTGCAAACAGCACAGCCAGTGATTTTCATACAGAGCGCTACGTGGCGTTACCAACAAGAAAACCCAAATAGCCTACTTACAATTGCATTACATCTCATGAATCGTACGGTGATGTGAAGAACTTAAGAATGAAATAATGTGTCACTGCCATGTAACATAGCTCGACGAAAGTTGAACCGCACACGAGAAGAACTACTACAGTACAGTACAGAAAATAGCTGAAAGAAATATGAAATGAGACGAACAGAAAAGGTAGTTTTATTCAATGACAATTCCGCTAGACATTAAACAGGGCGTGATAAGCTTACTAATGGAGTGTGTACTCATTACACATGGCAGTGCATGCTTTTTAACGTGTTCCCATACCGGTCATAGGGTTGCTAAGGAGTTTCTGTGGTAGGGCGCTACATTCCCCCAACAGCGCGGTTGACAAGCGCTGGATGATGGTTGGGTCATGTGGATGTCCTGCAATAGTCTCCCCAATGCATCCCATAAGTGCTCGACGGGATTTAAGTCTTGGGAACGGTCAGGTCAGTCCATTCGCCGAGTATTTTCTCGTTCAAAGAGCTCATCCACCGCGCATGTCGATACGGGCGCGCATTTTCATCCCTAGAACTTAAGTCAGTGCCGAACACAAACCCTGAAAACGCGCACTTGGGATAGGAGTTCAGAATCACAATAGCATTGACCTGTGAGTATACTGTGTTCGCAGATTTGGAGGTCATTACACCCATGCAACATTATGCCTCCCCACACCATAACACTTGCATCACCAAAACCATCACCTTCGACACTCTCGGATGTACTTCCATATGGTGAGAGGTGGGAACACATAAGGCACACAGGAACGTTGTCAAACATAATTCTAGTCTCATATACTCTACCATGTCCCTTCACAGGTCGCCCAATCCAGGTAAGGCTCCGTCACATATCCTGAGAAACCAAATTTCGATTAGTATAAGTGTTACAAAAATATACAGATTCAGTTGCACTATTAATTAACAATAACTCATGTAATCTGAAGATCTGAAGTAATCACTATCTGCTACCATTTTGTAGCAGAGTGGCGCATGAGAGGTGAAAATGGGCTGATTTCGTGGACTGTCCTTCATAATATTAACTAGGAAAAAAATTTTGACAATTCTGTCACATTTCGCTACGCCATTTAATGGTTAATTTCATTTAAAGCGTGCTGAGCACATTTGCTAAAAGAAGGTTAGAGGCTGATCCTCCCGGCGTGCTCTTTGGGTCCTCTTTATCAGCAGGACGCAGTCAGTGAATCTCATTAGGAAGGGTGGAGTTCGCCTGGGAACTGGGCAGTTATCGGGGAAGTAAGGCTGCGGCCTGCTTTGTGTTTTCGTCAGCAGATCCGGTGCCTCTCTCGACCACTGAGTGAATGCTGCCATGGCCCCACTGCTATCCCCAGACAATAACTCAGCTTGACACTTTTGCTTATGTTTGGATATTAGAGAGGGACAACTAAGAAGCCGCCCAACCAGCGTTGAAAGGTACATTGTTTTCGCTCCAAAATTTAGTGTACCCAATCGAACGCCCCGCCACTGAGCTTGGTGCAAAGAAGTCGACCAATAAATGAGACACTGTTCCATCCTATTATCAGCCTCTAATCTGTTAAGACGCGTTTTGTAGATCAAGAGTGGGACGTTTCTGCTGTGTTTCACCTTTTTTATTTATTTTTAATTTTTTTTTATTTTTTTTATTTTATTTTATATATATATACTGCGTAAGCGATATTCTCGCCCATCACAGAGGCAAAGTGGCAACAGCTTTGAATTATCCCCTACATAAAGAGTTTCTTTGAAAGCTAAGTGTTGTGGGGGGAGACCTATGTTAATGGTCATTCGATCGTCGCTCGCCGTGAAGGTCATTCATTTCCCGGGCACCATTTGGAGCTGAAGAGCATAGTGTTGGCTGATTTTTGGGGAGTGTAAGTGAGGCAATTACGATAGTGCAATCCGTATAATGAACTGTTCGTTACTTGCTTACTTTTGTCGGCAACTTCTGTTGCTTAATTTGGCTATAATTTGTGTCATCAAGTCGTATCGATAATTTTGATTTTGCGAGCTGCCCAGATGAGCAGTTCTTGTTGCATTTTCTCCATATAGTTTTTTACGTACCTTTCCACAGTGTTAGGATCATTTTGTAATTTTATTTGAGCTTTTGAGAACTTAGTTCTGTATTACTTTTATTGTGATTTTTGTCAATCAGTAGAGAAAATAAGTATCCACCATTTGAATTTACAGCTCCTTGTGTTTTTTTGTGTCTGCAGTCAAAATTCTTGGATGTAAGGTCCTCCAGTTACGCAAAATACCGTTTTTTCGAAGTTCCCAAACATGTTTCAGCACCTCTGTACCATCATCCGTGGGTTTCTGTTTTATTTAATCTGTATTGTGAACATTTTTATTTAATGATTACAAAATTACGAAAATATTTAGTTCAGACAACAATTTATTTCTTTTAGTTAATATCTTTACATTCGATTTGCTTGGTTTTGCATGACCACTTGCGTATTATTTCTTACAGGTAGCTTGTCATCTGCAACCAAAAGGTGTTGCTGAGAAATTTTGTTGGGAGTTAACCTATCACTTTATGCTGCAAACGTTTGTAGCGATATTTCGCGCATATATTCGTTTTTACTAACATTTTTTTGTGGCAAGCCCTTTCTTCTCAGCAGGATGCTAAATTTTCCGTAATTTTGTAATCATTTAGTAAAAATGTTCACATTACAGAGTAAATAAAACAGAAACCCACTGATGAAGGCACAGAGATGCTGAAACATGTTCGGGAATTTTGAAAAAACGGTGTTTTGCGTAACTGGCGGACCTTCCATCCAACAAAATAAGTATCTGTTAATCTCAGTCTTGACTTACATCACAAGATACTTTACACTGCCCCACAACTTTTTCATGTTAGGCGAGCAACTAATAATGGAAATGAGCGTTTGGCGTCATTGGCCGGGAGGCAGGCCCGGCCGCCTTGGTGCAGGTCTTATTACATTCGACGCCAAATTGGGCGACCTGCGCGCCGGATGGGGATGAAATGATGATGAGCGGAGAAAATCCCCGACCCAGCCGGGAATCGAACCCCGGCCCGTAGGACGGCAATCCGTCACGCTGACCACACAGTTACCGGGGCGGACATCTAATAATAAACATTGCCTGGTGCATACGTAAGCTTGGTGTCGTCACTGTGACTGGTATCACTGAGCACAGTGGCCAAACTCAACGATCAGTTATATTAAAGACTTAGAGAAAAGAAAGAGAATTGGGATCTCTCGTTTTTTATGATGAATGACTTGTTTCATGACGAGAACTACACTTATGCTCTTCGACTCTGACCCAGAACAGGGGTCCAGCTTTCAAAACTTCCACTACAGCACTCAAGCGCCATGGCCCAGTAGAAGAAACTAAAATCAAGTGTCATCACCAATTAAAAAAGCGTAAACAAAATCAAGGTTCGCAACCAGTTCGCCGTGACATACTCTAAGACAAAAGAAAAACACCTGCCACTAATTAATTATCCGAATGGGAGGGAAATCGATAGATGTGATGCACATGCAAAGGCAAACAAATGATATCAATTTCAGAAAAATATTAATCAAGAGAATGAGCTTTACAAGTTGAGGAAGTCAATAACACATTGGACCACCTATAGCATTTATTCAGTCAGTTATCCAGCTTGAGATTGATTGACAGTGCTGTGTCCAATAGGTGCGTTTGATCGTCAAAATCCCGAGGTGGATGGATGGCCCTGCCGGCAATGCTCCAAATGTTCTCAAGTGGGGAGATATCTGGCGACCCTGTTGGCCAAGGCAGAGTTTGGGAAGCACGTACGCAAGCAGTAGAAACTCTTGCAATGTGAGAGCAGGCGTTATGTTGCTGAAATGTAAGCCCAGTCTCCTCGTCGACGTACTGCTGTCAGGTAATGATGCCAGGGGTGGCAACCAAATGGGTTCTACTATGAAAAGAAATGCCACCCCAGACTATCAGTCCTGGCTCTCGGGCGGTAGTGCGGGCCACAGTCAGGTTGGTATGGCACCAGTGTCTAGGGCATCTCCAAATACGTCTTCGATGGTCATCAGGGCTGAATTCATCTTGCGACTCATCACTGAAGACAACTCTACTCCAGTGAAAGTCCAGGCGTTTCTAGGGATGCTCTGGATGGGATACCAACCTGAACGTCGGTTGCCATACGGCTCGCCAGCCAGGAGTAATGGTCTGGGGTGCCATTTTAGTTCATAGCAGTATCCCTTTGGTTGCCCCCCGCGGCATCCTTACAGCACAGCGGAACGTCGACCAGGGTACTGGCGACAAAGCTGTTGCGTGAGACTTCCTCCACATTTAGCAGCACTTCCAAACAGATCGGCAGACAAGGTTAGTACACTTGCCTAGCTGCAGTTACATGACCGGTCGGCTGGTCGACGCTGTAGTACCTGGCTGCCTTCGGTGGACCAGGATCAACCACGCCCCTCTATATGGCTCGACAGCGCAATTCACTGGCAATGCGGGCACGAACGGAACTGTGCCGTCTCCATCACGGCACAATTAAACTGTCTATTGTACTAAATGCATCTAATGTCTTCCAGAGAAACAAACATTTTTATGTTTAATATTATACTAGCTGTACCTCAGGGGAGTTGCTTGTCTCCTATTGAGCGCCTCCCCAGGTGGCGGATAGAGGGATGCTCACCAGACATGGTGGGTACCGGGGGATGCTCACCAGATGTGGTGGGTACTGGGAAAATAAAATACCGGGATGTACCAAAACAAGTACAAAGGGCACGACGGTTCCATATATCAGTGGCGGTACCCCAACAGCGTCTGTTCCATATGTTAGTGGCTAACAACCATAGTTGTAACACGGACCTTGCTCCGCTCGAGATTGATAGCAGGACTCCAAGAAATTAGAAATTTAACAGAAGATCCATTCGAATCTCACGGTTATAGAATTTACAACGGAAAACCAGGACAAAGAGTTATGAAACAGTGACCACAATTCGGAACATGATTTATAATAAATTTGAAAGTGATGGGTTCAATAATTGATTTTAAACCTGTTTCTCCACGAATCGCAACTTTAAACCTAAAACCACAAACAAGATCTATACTATCATGAACACCCATGCGCCTACCAATGAGAAAAATATTGTAACAAGAACGATGATAGAAGTAGAAAATTTCTGGGATCTTTTGGATCCGAAAATAAATCAAGTCAATAAAAACAACGCAAAGATCTTAATAGGAAATTTGAATGCCTAACTGGGAAAAGTTGTACATGGATATAATTGGAAAATGGGCTCTACATAGACAAACTAATAGAAATGGACAAAACTCGTTCAAATTTGCAGAACATATGGGCTCATCTACACATTTTAAAAGAGAACCAAGCAAATTTATGTTATGGAAACATCTTGATTGGACAAGAGGAGAGTGACAGCTGGACCACGTCTGTGTGGACAAATTATTTCATAAAGAAATTCGAAATGTTAAAGTACTAAGAGGAACAGACACTGGTTCAGATCATTATTTGGTCAAAATCAAAATCAAATCACTCCATTAAGGGAAAAAAGACAGAGAACAATTGGAGATGAAAAAAGTATGACCCACCTAAATTAATCAAAAATGAGAAAGATCAGAAAACACACAAAATACAATAGTAACCGATGATCTTGATGAACTAATACCAATTTTAAAACAGCGTGTTGAAGAATTGGCCCTAGTAAATAAACGTAAAAACATTCATGTTGGTGTATAGAATGTGACGAAGTTCATGATGAAAGACATCAAGCTTGGACAAAATTTCAAACTCACAAAACAGAATAAAATGCAACTAACCTCAAAAACATCAGAAAAAATTCTCACAAATTATCAGAAAAACATAGCGGCAATATCAAAAGGATCTATTGAGTACCGTTGAAGAAAACTTCTACAAAACCAATTCCAGAGAGTATTTCAAAACTTTTGATAAACAATTACGTAATTACAACCCTCTCACGCTACTGCTGAGAAATAGAGATGGAAGAATTGCCCATAATAACAAGAAAAAAGCAGAAGTCGTGGCAGAAGCATTCAACAAGCTCTTTAACTGTGATGGACCTGAAAAGCTTTTAAGAATAGACACAAGCATCCCTATAAAAACCAAACCAGAACATATAAACACACCTACAGCACAAGAAATAAAAAACTGTACTTAAAGAAATGAGAAACTGCGAAGCATGTGAGAAAAATCAAGTGTTTGCGGAAATATGGAAATATGCTGGTAAAACAACTCAAACATCTTTACATATTATTTTGCAAAGAAGTTGTGGAAGAGAAAAATTCGCAGAAGAATGGACAACAGCTATTATTAACCGACTTTATAAGAAAGTAGACAAAACTGATCCAGACAACTATAGAAGAATCTCGCTCTTGGACTACACTTACAAGATTTTTCCAAGACTTTACACAATAGATCAAAGAACAGCTGCATAAGGACCTGGGAGAATACCAAGGAGACTTCAGACCTTGTAGAAGCTGTGCCAAACAAATAATTGCTCTGAAATTAATCGTGCCTTACTACCGCAAACGAAATAAGCCTCTCGCAATTACATTTATAGATTTTAAGAAAGCATATGAATCTGTCCATAGCCCTCGCGGCTAAAAATTTTGAGACATTTTGGACTTCACCCAAAATTAATTAAACTGATAGATCTTACCTTAACAAATACAAATTCGAAAATTAAATTCAGAGGGGAACTTACTAAATCATTTTTGGTAAAAAATGGTTTAAAGCAGGAAGATGGCCTGTCACCACTTCTTTTGAATTGTGTCCTTGAATGCATAATGAGGGACTGGTACAAGTAGAACCCAAAGAGCATTCAGATTGGAACACAAAAAGACGATTAGGATTTGCAGGTGACCTCGCTCTTCTCCTCATTACATTCAAGAAACCAAACAAAAAATACAATCATTACAGGAAATAGCCCAAAGTATTGGCCTTAAAATATCTTTCGAAAAAAAAAAAACAACAGAAATAATGCTAACGGAACCATCATTGGCAAACAAAATTAGAATTGGAGAACACGACATAAAAACTGTTGAAAAGTGTAAATACTTGGGAGAAATAATATCACACAACCTGAATGAAAAACCATCATGGCAGAGTAGGATAAACAAATTGATTAAAACACATTATGTTACCAGGAACACATAAAACAAAAAATACCTCTCAATAGCCACAAAATTGGAACACTACAAAATAGTCACACAGCTGCAAATAACACATACTACCGAAACTATATTTCAAACAACAAACATTGTAGCAATAGACAGATTACTCAAAATAGAAAGAAGGATAGTCAGATCACGTGTAAATAAAAAATATAAAAAAGATGGAGTTTGGAGAATAGCTTCATATGGAACAGTTTCCTAGGACATTTGATGGGGATCATAGAAAGCAGAATCAGCGGGAAATAATAGAGAAGTTACGGAATAGTAAGAGCGGCATTAGGTGGATCGGAGAGATCAAGGAGGACATGATCAAATTTCAGAGTACGATAGAGGATTGTAAAAGCAAGACAGACGCACTCAAGATACTTCAGGACAAACATATCACTCTACCAATAAAAATTAAGAAACAGGGAAGGGTGATATCGATGAGGGAACAAGGGCACGATCTTAAAGAATGAAAAAGTATTGGGTCAACAAAAAACAGAAGCACCTAGTTCATAATACTGACTAAAGTGGTCCAATATAGGACATAAAATAAATAAATATTAGCTGTAACTGGCCACGCTTTGCTGAGGCTCAGTCTGCGTAAATGGAAAACAAAGAGAAAGTACACGTTTCTCGTATGTATGGGAACTGGATACACTGATCAGCCACAACATAATGACCACACACCTACTGTCAATATACACCAGTACAGGCGACAGCAGTGTCACCTGGTGAGGAATGACTGCCAGTCTGGCACAAGCACGGTGCATGCAGTATCAGTGAGCGTGTTGTCCGTGTGTAGAATGGGAAAGACGCTCGATCTATCTGAGTTTGACCGAGGACAGATTAGGATGGCCTGGAGACTCGGCACGGGCATTTCGAAAACTGTAAGACCTGTCGGGTGTTCTAGGAGTGCTGCGATGAGTGTCTTCAGCACATGACGAAACCAAAATGTTGTGTGGTTGAGTGGTCATCCCTCATTACAGATGTCGGTCGTCGTAGGCTGGGCAGCCTGGTAAAACTGGACAGGCGGCAAACTGCGGCGGAACTAACATCAGACGTTAATGCTGGGCATAGCATAACTGTGTCTGAACATACAGCGCTCAGAAAACTCCTGACGATGGGTCTCCGCAGCCGTCGACCCATGCATGTGCCAATGTTAACGCCACGACATCGGCAACTACGACTGAAATGGGCTCGTGACCATCGACACTGGACTTTGGTGCACTGGCAGACCTTTGCATGGTCTGATAAATCCCGATACCATGCTGATGGGAGGCAGCGAATAAGTCATCTTCTAGACACCATCTCCTTGAATTCTACACTGCGGAACGGAGACAAGCTGGCGGCAGCTCCGGTATGCTACGGATAATATTCACGTGGGCATCCATAGGTCCAGTGGAGCTCGTGCAAGGCACCGTGACGGCCAAGGAGTATCGTACACTGGTTGCAGACCACGTACGCTCATTCACGATGTTCATGTTTCCCGACAGCAGTGGTATTTTTCAGCAAGATAATGCGCCATATCACAAGCCCAGGAATGTTACGGAGTTGTTCGAGGAACACAGTGGCGAGTTGTGATTGATGTGCTGCCCCCACCCCCCATCCCCAATACTCGCCAGATCTGAACCCAGTGGAACACTTGTGGATTTGATTAAACGTGGCGCCAGAGTACATCGTCCCCTTTCCCGGAATTTACGGGAATTAGGTGACTTGTACGTGCAGATGTGGTACCTACTCCCTCCAGCGACCTACGAAGGCCACGACGTGTAACCGCTTCTATCCTTGACGATGGTAGACATACTGGCTATTATGTAGGTAGTCATAATATTCTGGTTGATGAGTGTATACGTCCCATGTCTCTGTAACTTCCTCTTTCCTCCGCTCTCTGACTTTCAGCCTTATTCAGTGTTATTGTATATATAGGGTGTTCAAAAAGAGTGTCGAATTCAGAGGTGGTAGTACTCATCGAAACAAGAAAATTAACTGGTTAAAAACAGTCTTGGTTGCAATTTTAGTTTTTTATTTTTCAACGACGCCTTTCGCCTTATTTAGGCATCTTCAGGTTATCCTGTGAAATAAGGCGAAACGCGTCGTTGAAAAATAAAAAACTAAAATTGCAGCCAAGACTGTTTTTAACCAGTACTGTTAAGCACTGGTTTGCTGTATGCCACATATGGAGTGGGAGAATTTCAAGAAAAGTAAGACCAATAAACATGGGTCCGGAAACGCACAGCCTTTCCGAGATACTCAAGTGTTTATGGGAAGGGTGCAGATATTAGCACAGTCGTTGTATTGTCGCTCCGTCTGAGCCGTGCATGGCTCACATTTATCCCATTTATTGTCATATTGTATTACGGTACTGCCGCCTCGTTTTGTTATTCCATTTACTGGCGTCACTAACTTGCTGCCTTACTTGCCCGTGTGTGGCAGCAGCAGCGCGTATCGATAAGTGCACTGTCGTATCATCTCTGGAGCGACCGATAGTATTTCCGGGTCGTCGTGCGTCTGGCAGTGAGTTGAAGACAGACCAGCAGGGCAGTCGGGACGCAGCAGCAGTGAAGTCGGGGACGTAGCTCCGGTGAGGTGCAGACAGCCAGAGCTCGCCGACAGCTGGTGACACACATGCACTGTCCAATGGAGGGAGATTGGAGCGGGACGACCGTTGGTTGGTCGTTCGGTTGGTCGTCTCATCGGCCACCGTATATTTGGTCCTTCACCGTTTCCGGGCCTGGGTAGTCTGTTGGTTGGCATGGAGCAGCGAGGAAGTCTCCGTGGCGCGTGTCTGGCCGGGCCACTCCCGGCGTCCACGTGCGGTCAGAGTGTGAGGGGCTGTTCCCATTGCTACGAAGTCCGTGGCTCACCGATCCCGGACTGTCTGTCGGTTGGGTTGCCGTCGGATTGAGAATTGTTGGGCCGACTGCCTGTCTCACCTAAGCGAGCGTTAGTGTTTGAATCCCAGGCCGAACCTCGGAAATTCTGAGCGCCCTTGGTGTACTGGCTTTTCTTGTTGTTCTAGTTGTTTGTACTTGTATGGCTTCTAGCCGATTTCTTTTTAATTAAGGTTGTTTTGCCCTTAAGGCGTAAGATTCTTTAGGTCTTCAGCCTAATTTAAAGAACAGTTTCATGTAAGACCTTTGGCATTTTAAAGGTTTTAATGTTGTTGAATTTTAAGTGTTGGGCCTTCAGCCGATTTTGAGTTTGGGTTGTTTTGCTGTTAAGGCCTTCAGCCTAGTTCAAAGAACTGTTTCACGTAAGGCCTTTGGTATTAAGAAAAATTAATGTTATGGAGTTTTAACTGTTAGGCCTTCAGCCGATTTGAATGTAACTTGTTTGCTCTTCAAGCGTCTGATTCTTTGGGCCTTCAGCCTAACTAAAGAACTGTTATAAGATAAAGTTTGCCTTTTAAATTTCTGATTATGCGTGCGTTTAGGTTCAGCCGTTTTTAAATTAAATTGGCTTTCAGCTGGTAATTAAGTCCCAAGGATTAAAGCTGTGTGTTTAAAAAAAATTTTTTTGGGGTCTTGTAATGTTTGACTAAATAATAAAGTTGTGTGTTTGAGTGTAACTGACAACCCCTTATTTTGGCCCCTTTCTGCAATTTAAACTATCTATCCTGTCCTGCGGGTTTAGCAGGGCGTCTCGCCGTCTAATTTGTGGCAGGGTATTATGATGTCTTACTCACAGTACTCTGCCTACCATCAGGTAGTCTGCAGTTAGTTGTGTGGTTCGAGTCGTGTTGTAGGCTGCTTTAGTTTTCATCGTGGTTGTGTGCCTTATGGTACAGTACTGTCGACCCTGGGTCGTATCATGGTGCCTTATCTTCTTCCAAACGCGGATTCTCTTATGTATTTAGTTATTGCACTGTTTGTACGTACAAATGGTGTAGTACATATTCATTCTGTCTCTTCCACAACTTGTTAGCAATGGGAACTTACTACTCGACAAGTGAAATGGCGGATATAACATTCTGCCATGGTTCAGCAAATGGACGTAGCCTGCGAGCCCGTGCCCTCTACACTGAAAAAGATAGCGCAGAGTACCCTGTGATAAGCTGTTCGGCTGAGTTTTCCTGCGTCTGTGGGACACAGGTACATGCACTTCGGTAGACTGACAATGGAAGGTCCCGCACAGTCCGCAAGCCTGACATGGAGGAGCGTGTGCTACGTTCGGTGGGAGAAACGCCTGGGACCAGTGTGCGATGATTAGCAGCAGCAGGACGCGTGTGGTGTACTTCATGAACAATTGCTGTACCCATTTCATCTACAGCTCGTTTAGTCCCTAAGGCCACAGGATCATCATGGCAGACGGCAGTTCTGTCAATGGCTGTTGCACAAGTGCGCCGCAGATCCACTGTCCACATCCACCACTCTGACTACAGGCCACAAGTGGCCCATCGGGACCATCCGACCGCCGCGTCATCCGCAGTGGAGGACGTGGAGAGGAGGGGCGTGTGGTCAGCACACCGCTCTGCCGGCCGTTACGATGGTGACCTGTATAGATCAACTGGGCAATGGCCTTGCCGCAGTGGATACACCGGTTCCCGTGAGATCACAGAAGTTAAGCGCTGTCGGGCATCGCCGGCACTTGAATGGGTCACCATCCAGGCCGACATGTGCTGTTGCCATTTTTCAGGGTGCATTCAGCATCGTGATGCCAGTTGAGGAGCTACTCGACCGAATAATATCCAAGATTTTATTTACCGATTGGGCAGGGTTCGCAATAGATGTGACTTTCCATAACCAGCATGTCTTTGCAGATATAAATCCCAAAGGAGTTCAGGAAAAAGGGTAACAACACGGATTTCAATCAACGTATAGGCAGGCATACTTGGCGATAGACTAATAGGACCATACATGCTACCACAAAGGTTACGTGGGGCGCATTATCTGGACTTTCTCAGTACTGTACTGCCTATCTAGCTGGAGACTGTGCCATTACAGCAACGAATGTAAATGTGGTTCATGCATGATGGAAATGGAAATGAGCGTTTGGCGTCATTGGCCGGGAGGCCCCTTTCGGGACAGGTCCTGCCGCCTTGGTGCAGGTCTTATTACATTCGACGCCACATTGGGCGACCTGCGCGCTGGATGGGGAAGAAAGGATGGTGAAGATAACACCCAGTCCCTGAGCGGAGAAAATCCCCGACCCAGCCGAAAATCGAACCCGGGCTCGTAGGACGGCAATCCGTCACGCTGACCACTCACCTACCGAGGCAGACGTTCATACATGATGACGAACCAGCACGATGTGCCCGACAATGTGCCGACAATTCAGGACCGCTAGATTGGTCGGGGAAGCCCCGGAGCTTGACCTGCTCATTCCCCAGACCTCAATCCTCTAGTCCTTTGGAAACATTTGAAGGAATTGGTCTACGCTACGCCAGTCAACGATGTGCGGACACTACGGGGTCGCCCCTTCAATGCGTACCAGCAGGTACAACAAGAGCCGGGTATACTTCAAAGGGTGCCTCATTTCCTACGCCGGAAGGCAGAGGGTGCATTGGCATGAATGGACGCCACGTTGAACACCTCCTGTAAACACGTGTTTATCGCAGAAAGCATGCAAAAAAAAAAAAAAATGGTTCAAGTGGCTCTGAACACTATATGACTTAATAGCTGAGGTCATCAGTCCCCTAGAACTTAGAACTACATAAACCTAACTAACCTAAGGACATCACACACACCCATGCCCGAGGCAGGATTCGAACCTGCGACCGTAGCAGTCGCGCGGTTCCGGACTAGAACCGCTCGGCCACTGCGGCCGACAGAAAGTATTCATCGGTCTGTAATCTAGTGTCTTTTGTTGGTACGACATCCACGACCTGGCTCAGTTTTTGTAAGGCGCTGTGGAATTTAATAACGAAAATAATTATGAAATACGGACTAAAATATCTTTTAGGGTATATGTCTTACGTAAAAACGGCAGCTAATCAATAAATAAGATTTTCAATCACATTTCTGTCAAATCCTCGAGCTTCCGCTCGTCCCGCGGTCTGGTGACGTCTGATGGTACTACGAATCTCCGAGACGGGTATTGCCGCTGTAATTTATTCTCACGATCGGAATTAGTCAGTTTACCACGATACATTTTGCTTCTTAGGCATTTCAGTTTTCATTAATTTTCTTCATTTTAAGTATAAATTTGAAGTAAATCGGCCTAGAATTTTTAGAGACTTTGGCAACAACCTTTCGCCTTTGTACATTACATACACAAATGTTTGAAATCAGATTACGAAGTCTTACATAGACAGTGAGTTTCCTTTTGTCTTGGAGTTAAAGTGCGCAAAATTTAATCAAGATCGGAATCAAATTGTAGATTTATATGCATTACAAATGTCGGCTTATGTGACCATGCGGTTCTAGGCGCTTCAGTCCGGAACCGCGCGACCGCTACGGCCGCAGTTTCGTGTCCTGCCTCGGGCATGGATTTGTGTGATGTCCTTAGGTTAGTTAGGCTTAAGTAGTTCTAAGTTCTAGGAGACTGATAACCTCAGATGTTAAGTCCTATAGTGCTCACAGCCATTTCAACCATTTTTTGCATTACAAATAAACAAATTGACACTTTTCTTTATAGATCATCAATATATGCCAATAAACTCTAAAACAATCGCGAGTTAACAAAGAAAATTCGACTGTAGTTGGCGAAATGAAAGTCATGTCAGCCAGTCACAGCGTGTTTCACGCATAGAGTTCTTGCGTGCAGCGGTCAACGGAAGTAATATACCAGAGATCATTTCCTCACGTACCATACGCAAGTAAAAGAAGGAATGGGTAATTTTTTAAATCATGCCAGAAGTACACTCCAGCACGCATAGAAGCTGGCTTACGGAATAAAGGCGAAAGATGTAGTATTTCGTATTTAGTTGGTGAGAGCTCACTGACGTCTAAACATAGAAACAATAATGACAATTACTACCCTCGCCTTTGCAGTGTTTTCGTCACGAAAGAGACTCCTAACTGTGCAAGGCGCAAGCTGTAGACCATCTTTGATTTTATGTGCCTCTGGGTCAGGTACCTCCGAGTTGAGACCGTCTCCACGGTGCTGCAGAAAGGCGAGAAAGGCGAGTTGGCGTGACTCAGCAGATGGACGGGTAGAGAGGCTGTGCGTCTCTCCCCCTTTCTCTCTCTCTCTCTCTCTCTCTCTCTCTCTCTCTCTCTCTCTGTGTGTGTGTGTGTGTTACTCCAGCCGCCCCGCCTCAAGGCCTGGAGAAAGGAGCGCTTCCAACGGCACCAGATGCGCACATTGTAGGCTGCACTTACCGAGATCCACCACTACTCTCAAAAGTCAGCGCCCCTCTTTTCTTCAAGAGGGGACTAGCTGCCGCACTGTTTACTGCGTTGTTGAAACATCTAACGTTTTCAGACCGTGAATGATTGTTGGTATGTATTCTAGTTTCCATCCAAATCGATTCAGTTTTAAAGGACTCCATCGCGGCAACTTAGGCATCTCCTCCAGCTCGCAAGCTATTAGCTATTTAAATCTGCGTTCACCACAGCGAACGACCTTCGTCAGGTAATTTAGTGGCACAGGCACAAAGCTAAAAACCACAGAATCCTACGACTGCAGTATCAGTAAACTACAATTGGAATCAGTCAACTCATTCAAAAATGGAATGTAACAATTTGAAGGGATATGAAATGGAACGATTATGTCCGTTCAGTCGTATGTAGAGCGAGTGTCAGGCGTTGTTCCATTGGTAGTATAACGTCTCCAAATTTGGACATTAAAGACAGCGTGATTTTTTGTAACTTATTTCTAAAATGTGTAATCATTTTTCATCAGAGACTTAGTTTGAACAATATAGCTACCATCCCTGACTTGTACATAATAACACTTTTTCTTATTTTGTAAAAGAAGAGATCGTAATAGCCGCTACGTCTTCTGCCTGTCTTTTGTTTTCGCTGTTCTTAGAGAAATAGTCATTTACGCTGAGGAGGTGTGTATGTTCTAATTGTTACTACATTTATGAAATGTTACCCTTGTTAATATTGAAAGTAACCTTCCTATCCTTCACGTCAATGCTCTGAACATTTAAACAGTTTCTAACAATTTATAACTGCCGTGCCGCCACATCGCTAGTGTGCAACAATCAGCCGCCATTACGCGGCAGTTTCAAATATTACAAAATTCATGTCTTTTTCCACAGCAATAGCCACAAAGCAGTTTGAAGCATTTCTTTTAAGAAGAGCTTGCATAGAAAAGAGTTTATTGTATTACAGCGTGAGTATTTACAATATTTTAGATCGAAGCTAGATAGCCTACAGCATCTTCGGCCTAGACTACGAACGAAAGAATTTTAAAATACACAAAAATATATTAATTGTTTAGGCGCTTTACATGATAAAAGTGAACCCACTAACAAAAAGTAAATACAGAAGCAGCATTTTATTCTCTTTACATATTCTTATTTCATTAGCTTGCCTACGGAATTCTGACTCTACTATATGCAGATTTACGTAATTAATAGACAGGCTTGGTGTCGGAATATCAGTTAACGGGCCCATAAGCAAGAATAAAATGAAACAGTAGTACACTGAGGAATTCAATGAGTTTACAAGTCTACAATTCAATGAGTCTACAAGGACGTTCGCATTAGTCATCCTACAATACTGCTCAAGTTTCTGGAACCCATACCAGATAGTACTATCAGAGATTATTGAAAGTATACAAAGAAGGCCAGCACGATTTGTCACAAGTTTGTTAGACTCATGGCAGAGCGTCATGGGGATGCTGAAAAACGTAAATCAGCACACGCTTGAGAGATGCCAACCATCCCGTGAAAACCCGCTTAACAAAGTTTCGGCAAACAGTATTAAGCGAAGAATCGAGGAATAAGACTGGCCACAGCACGCACACAAATTTTTAAGCAGTTATTCTTCCCGCGCTCCGAATGTGAATGGAATGGGAAGAAACCGTAATAAGTGATACCAAGAGCACTCTCTCTCTCTCCCTCTCTCTCTCTCTTTCTCTCTCTCACGGACTTCACAGTGATCTGCACAGATCTAGATGAAGACGTCAGCAGCCTCGGTTACTCTCTTAATGTACCTCTGAGATTACATTGTAAACTTAATACGACTTTTTAATTTAATACGAAGCGCACGACGAAAGGGAATGTTATACGACTTGATTCTCTGAAGTTGTATTCATCACTTGTTATTAAAACAGGAATTACGAATAAACGTTTCGTTTGCCCGTGAATATACACTGCGCGTCAAAAACGGAAAGGGCCTAGAAGAAGAAGAGGAAACATAATGATTCTCCTTCTGTTGAGAAAGTATGTGACGCTATATCAGTGATTGCTAAATCGAGTCATATTTACAAATAACTTGGCAATATGAGGCCGCTAGTGTGACGTTGCATTCGGCATCACCTAGTTGCATGCATAGTTTTAATTGGGAAGGACAGTATGAAACCCATTGTATGCTCTCGGGATGCAGGTGACGTCCGATATGGCTCCACACACTTTGTAAGATTGTCATACCACTTTTTATCGATGTGCACGTCAGAGACAGAGCAATTTACGTTACTGTTAAACAATCTTTGTTCTTGTTGTGGCATATTCTGTGCGCAGTCTGATATATTCTTGGTTGAAGCGTGATAGGTGATGGAGGTATTCTGTAGTGCTGTGTTGACTTGTGATTGTATCTGTGAGATGAAGAAAGATTGATTGTAAAGGACAGGAACGAGGAATAAGATGTATATTTTAGAAAGCGAAAAGAATATAAATTTTGATTGATATTTTTTGATGAGAACAAGTTTGAGGTAAGACTGCAGCACTGCTAAGCTATCGGAATGATTATTATCAGCTAGTTAACTTGCTCAGAGATGAGAGAAAGACCACCCCAATTCCCTGAGTCGCACGTTAACGTATTAACTGATTAAGCTGCTTGACTTTTATAGAAATTATCATTTAATATACACCCTCTTTAAATCACTGTTCAGTTTTTTAGGCATAGTATTGTTCAGGCCAGTGTTATGTGTGAAATCACGCTAAGTTTTAATTTGTATTTTTGAATACATACTTCATTCTAAAATCGTTATCTTGAAATATCATTTCATTGGAGTAGTTACTCTCTCCACCCCTTTGTTTAAAGGAGGTTTATCATTACGGAACTGTTTTAACACTGTCTGAAAATTTCATTTAAAAATAGAAATTTACCTTAGCCGCTGTCTGACTGCTGTCTGCTGTTGTACTTTCAAGAAATCTGCAACAATGTTGTCTAGACGCGAGGTAAGTGTAAATTTTGATCAGGGCGAGATAATTGTTTCACTTCAGTTGCACATTTAATATAAAGACAAGTTGCATTGAGTTCAGTCACAGTATGGTTCAAATTAGATTCTTCTTGGTCAAAGGTTAGCATAAGGGTTTAAGTTGGATAACAATGGACACATAGTTTTGGTAGCACGTAGATTTTATAGAGTGGGAGGTAAAGTTGGGATTAATTTCAGACAGAAATAAATATAGTAGATAGGTTGTAACTTTCTATTGGGGACAGATCTAGGGATCTTGCTGGCCTCAAGAGTACGTCATCATCATCGTCAATGGCATCATCATCATCATCCAATCAGTTCATACAGTCAACTATCATGTGCGGACCATGTTCCTCCTGAAAAGTGCCACTACGATAGACCCGCACGAGTGGTAACACATGACGACGCAGGTTGTCCCATCGTTTTCCTTTCAGAGCTTCCTCAGTATGACCCGAAGTCATGCCCAATGCCTCCTCGCACCACGACGCCAGCAATAAATCCGCTGTTACCCTGCAACGATTTGGAAGAATGGGATCTCTCCCTATACTGTTGCCCAATTCGCCAACGATGGTCATCCAGGATAGTGCAGTGCGACGATTCATTGCTGAATACCGTGCAACGCCATTCGCCAGTAGTCACGGCACCGCTCCCAACGCAGCCGTTTTGTGTTGTTGCGTCAACGGCAGCCACGCATGGGACGGTAATTACCCAGTCCGGTTGCTGGTTGCTCATAGGCTCCGACCAGTGGTGCAGGATGACAGAATGTTGCAGGGAGTGCGTTGGTTATTCTTGGGTAGCAGACGCAGTTGTCAAGGGGTTACGATGTGCTTGGTGTAGAATACGACGATCCTCCGTTGTCATGATCAGTCGTTCGCATGCAGTCCAACATCGGGCCACCCACTGATACATCCGAATGCCCCACAAATCTAGATATTGCACTATTCGACCAGACGGCCAAATGGAAATCCACAATGAGACCCCTTTCAAACTCCGTCCAATGCTGATGTCGTTGTCTCACACGACTATGCGGATTGTCTTTCACAGTGATCATTCAAGATCTGACGGTGTTCGCACCCCTTATGTAGCCTACAGTACAGCCTGGGAAAATGAATGTTATACGATGTTTAAAAAAAGGCAGTACAGAAATGCTAATCCTGAACTGAGAGTATAGATCAGCAATACAGTTGATGTGTAAGTCCACAAATCACTTGTCACCCAATATCCGTTTGGAAGCTACAAAATACTGGCAGAAGTAAGGCTGTGAGACCGGGCGTGGGTCGTGCTTCGGTAGCTCAGATGGTAGAGCACTTGCCCGCGAAAGGCAAAGGTCCCGAGTTCAAGTCTCGGTCGGGCACACAGTTTTAATCTGCCAGGAAGTTTCATATCAGCGCACACTCCGCTGCAGAGTGAAAATCTCATTCTAGCTACAAAATCGTTTCCAATGCCTTTTACGATATGTGTGTAACGTAAACCGTTTCTACTCACAGACGGAAAAGTTGTGCATGTAGGTTCTAGTCGCTCACAAAGGAAATACGAAGATTGTACCAAGTCATCAAATACACAGTTCGACAAGTTAATTTGAATCGACACTAAATGAAAATATACCTGACACAAGAGAAGCGTGAACGGAATGCGAATGAATCTACTTCTATGTCTATATTAATACTCTGCAAGCTACCTTATGGGGCGTGGCAGAGGGTACTTCCGGTATCACTATCTGATTTCCCCCCCCCCTCCCCCACACACACACACCCTGCTCAATTCGCGAATGGCGCATGGGAAAAAACGACTGTCGGTAGCCCTCTGTATTAGCTCTAAATTCTCGAATTTTCTCGTTGTGGTCATTTCACGAGACGTCTGAGGGGGAAAATAATATTGCGTCCGACTCTTTCCGAAAAGTACTATCTCGAAATTTCAACAGTAAACCTCTCTGTGATGCAAAATGCCTCTCTTGTAGCGTCGGCCACTGGAGTTTCTTGAAGATCTTGAAAGATGATACTGTTAATGGAGTAATAGATCCACGCAGAGGACACCAAATGAAAAAGCTACTCCTTATGTTTCTGATCTAGACTGCCATAAAAATGCGAAGGAACTGTTAATCAGAACTCAGGGAGAAGTTGTAGTCTAAGTCACAATCGATTTATTGATCTTAAACAAGACAAGACAACAAAATTATCAAAGAAACAGCATGCAAAAATATAGATTTAACAACAGCCTTACTAAATGGGATCTATGGTGGACAAAGTGATCTGCTGGGGATCGACACATGACACTAACCAGAGCACTACTCGCTCTATCTCACTTCATACACGTGAATCCAGGTCATGGAATCAATCTACGCCACCACCGAGCATCTATATTCTACTATACAAAAACAAGGAAACATATGGTTCGAAAGAACAGGGTGCTGAGAAATAGATATTATAGCCCTACGTTGCAGCAGCGAATACTTTACCATCCTACTGGCCAAGGCGGCACACTACGATGCATTCGGCGACTGAAGTCATGGACGGCGAAAATCTGTTATGAAATACGTGTTCCCGAAAAATGCAAGTATGCGGTCTCGCGTTCGGTTAATTCAGAACGCAGGTACTTCCCTAAGAGACTCTGAATCCCCGACAGATTCCAGTGTGCAAGTGGACCTGTTTGCTGCTCTGCCAAACCAATTTGACTCCGTGTCACGACTGTGCGTGTCGGAATACATCAAATGTTTAGACGGCCAACTCAAGACAAATAAGTACACCCACGCATCACTCGTTGTGGCCGTGATGATATAAGTAGTACCTCTGACGGTTCAGAAGGTGACTGGCACATGCTCTAAGTCACGCCCTAGCAAAGGACACAAGTCTCACCGTTTAGGTAGAGACCTGCAGTTCTTTACTAGCGAAGCGCCACTACAAGAGACTTGTACAAGATTCCATCTCCCTTTCTCTGTGTTGCCTCCTTAGCTCGGTTCCAAAAGCACATTTATTTTTTTTTTTTACTTCCCCCAATTTCGCACAAGTCAATTACGAGCTGGAGCCCAACACTCTAAGCTCGGTGAATGGTCTTTGCACTGCAAACCGATTTGACCAATCAGAGACTTAAAGTTAATTGACAGAAAACGGAAAGAAATTCAGCTTCGCAGCCTCTTTCCCACACGTTTCCCATGTCTTTTACTAACACAATACAGGGTGGAAGCACAGCCCTCCATAAACAGCTTGTTATCTCCCCTGTTGCGTCCATTTCAAAATTTGCAGGGAACGGCCATAAAATCACATTGACAAAACATGTTTTGAAACAGAGTCTGCACGTCAGGGCGCCAGTTTTCCTGTCCCCCGGACATTTGCAGAACGTTTACATTTCTTTTGGCGGCTTGCTCGCTAACAAGGCCTACAATGTGCTGTTGGCGACTTTTCGGCACTAGGCCGTATACCTGGACATCTGCCCCTGTCCGTGGCGCCAAGCTTAATGTGTTTCTGTACAATTCGACCGCGGCACGGGGCCGTCTGGAAATGTCTCTTCATAATTCTCCAGAAAAAAAACACGCTTTGTCGCCCCACCAACAGATGCTTTTACTGCAGTCGTTTAAGACGGCACCCTGTTCCTTTGAACGCAAGTAAAGCTAACCGTATTTCTTTCCGTAGAGCACGCAAACAAGACCATAAACTGCTGCCCACCATTTCATCACAATGTACGAAGTCAAATCGCCGTAGATCGAATTCCCTACAACAAATCAGAAGTGAGAGTGCCCTGCAATCTCTGTAACACTCTCAATCCGATTAAATGACCCCGTGACGAAATGCACCCCACCTCATTGGATCTTCTCTAGCTCTTCTGCCAGTCCTGCCTAGTCAGGTTCCTACATTAATGAACAATACTCACGTACTGGTTGAACAAGCGCAATGCAAGCTGCTTATTGACTGGATGAGTTACATTTCCTTAAGATTCTTCCTGTGAATCTCGTTCTTGCACCTGATTTTCCTACTATTTATTTGAGGTGGTCATTGCGCATAAGGTCTCTACATTCAGATGGTTACCCTGCAATTCACACTCAAGTGCCTGGCAGAGGGTTGATCAAACCACTCTACTCTTGAATGGCGCGTGGGAAAAAGGAACACCTAAATCTTTCCGTTCGAGCTCTGATTTCTCTTATTGTATTATGATGATCATTTCTCCCTACATAGGTGGGTGTCAACAAAATATTTTAGAATAAATAGAAAGTTGGCACAAGTAGAGCTCGCCGTAGAGAAAACCGCCTTTGTTTCAGTGACTGCCTCCCCACCTCGTTTATCATATCAGTGATACTCTCACCCCTATTGTGCAATAACTCGAAACGAGCTGCCCTTCTTTGCACTTTTTCGATGTCGTCCATCAATCCTACCTGGTAAGGATCCAATACCACATAGCAACATTCCAGCAGAAGACGGACAAGTGTAATGAAGGCTGTCTCTTTAGTGGGTTTGTCGCATCTTCTAAGTCTTCTGCCAACAAAGTGCAGTCTTTGTTTTGCCTTCTTCACAATATTCTCTATGAGGTCTTTCCAATTTAAGTTGCTTGTAATTGAAATTCCTATATATTTAGTCTAATTGACAGTCCTTAGATTGTGCGATTTATCGTATACCCAAAATTTATCGGATTCCTTTTAGTACCCATGTGGATGACCTCGCACTTTTCTTTGTTTAGTGCCAGTTGCCACTTTTCGCACCATACAGAAATTCTCTCTAGATCATTTTGTAATTGGAATTGATCGTCTGCTGATTTTACTAGATGGTAAATTACAGTGTCATCTGCAAACAATCTAATTGGGCTGCTCAGATTATCACCTAGATCATTTATGTAAATCAGGAACACAGAGGGCCTATGACACTACCTTGCGGAACGCCAGATATCACTTCTGTTCTATTCGATGATTTACCATCTATCACTACGATCTGTGACCTCTCTGAGAGGAAATCTCTCGGGACGCACTCTCCTAGATATTTTACGATGGTTACTGTTTCCAGAAATTTCTCATCAATAGTATAGTTGAACACTAGTGGATATCTTTTCCTGCGCAATATTTTACAAGAACGACTAGTGCCTGCAACAGTCTTGCCAAACTGTACCAAACAGCATACTGAAGCACCCAAATAACACCACTTCCTCCAGTGCGTAGCCGTTCTACATGTCACAAAGAAATACAACTCTAATCATTTACATACTTGCCAATTTTGTGTACATATATGAAGTTACTTTGACATCCGACCATGGCTTCTGGGTCTTCCAATTGTTTTTTGTCAGGCAGTGTAATTAATGACAATGCCATCAAGGCGGTTGTAGCCCGAGGTTCGACGAATCAATGAACGTTGGTGCAATAAGTGTACGAGGGGGTACACAAAAAAATTCGAATTATTTTTTAAAAGCTATGTATTTTCAAATTGTTAACAAAACAACCTTATGCCCTTCACAATCTCTTCAATACAACTAATACATTTGTCCCACCAGTGCTACCACTGTTTGAAACATTTTTGTAGTCGTCTTTAGAAATGGCTGACGGCTCCTTCCTCGTTTTTGGTGACTTCTTCAGTATTGCCAAATCGGTGTCCTTTCATGCCCCTTTTCATCCGTGGAAATAAGAAAAAGTCGCACAGAACCAGGTCAGGGGAGTAAGGTGCGTGGGGCAGAGGAACCACGACATTTTTAGCCAAAAACTGTCTAACAGAGATGGCTGTGTGTGTGCAGGTCCGTTGTCATGGTGGAAGAACCAGTCTTCTGTCCGACACAAATCGGGCCTTTTTTCACGAACACTGTTGCGCGATCTTCTTGAAACTTCCAAATAAAAAGTTTGATTGACGGTCTGACCTGGGGGATTAAACTCTGAATGAACTACGCCCTTGGCATAAAAAAGCAAATCAGCATTGTTTTGATGTTTGATTTGACTTGACGATTTTTTTTTAATGGGGCGACGGTGACGTCTTCCATTGGCTTGAATGTTGCTTCGTTTCTGCGTCTATCACTCATCACCAGTGATGACCTTTGACAGAAAATCTGCATCAGTTTCAAGCTGTTGTTTCAAAGCACGTGTTTCAACTCGACGTTCCTTTTGATTGCCAATCAGAACCCGAGGGACAAACTTGGCTACAACCCTTTTCATTCTCGAATCTCGCGTTAAAATTCGCTGAACCGAGCTCCAAAATAACCCACTAATCTCTGAAAGTCAATCAGTTGTCTGTCGACGGGCTGTGTGCACAAGCTCTCGAATTTATGCAATGTTTTCGTCGATTGTGCAGTTGATGGAGGTCCAGAATGAGGTTTGTCATCAATCCACATGTCGCCATTTTGAAATCGACCAAACCACTCGTACATTTGATTTTTTTCCCATAGCATCGTCTTGGTAAGCTATTTTTAACGTTAGGATAGTTTCAGCAACATTTTTACCGAATAGAAAACAAAATTCCAGAGCTGCACGTTTTTCATTTAAACTTTCCATCATAAAAAACGTAACAACAACAAAACAGCGCTAACGAAAACAGTCCTTGCAGATGGACAGAAAAAACCAGATCGACAACACAGACGGCACTGAACTTGCAGTGAGTTGCGCTGTGCACGTCTAGCGGCAGAAATGCGTACTACACAAGCTCCGCCCCCACGGCAATATTATTCTGTTCTTTTTTTATCTCTTCGTAAATGAAAGCGTACAGCGAGGGGGGGAGAGAGTAGGCAAAATGTGGCCAAGATCTGTAATCGCTGAAGAGACGCGTCAGCTGCTGGTGACGGGTAGGTACCAGGTCGTTCGAGATCTTCAGTGCTACTTCTGTCAGTCGTGGCAGGAGCGAAGACGCGACACCCATGTCCGTCGTAGAGGAGAAAGCGCCAGTCTCTGACGAAGAAAGGAAACTGTCGGTGTTTGAACGTCCTGAAAGCAACGTTTGCAGCCGTTGGACGTCGCAGCTGTAACAGTAACCCTGTCTACTTTCTCAGAAGATGCACTGATTTGGCGACTAACGACCTGTTACTACTCCTGTGCAGCGTCCATGAATATGTTCGGTGTCTGCTGTCACGTCTACTTGACAGCGACCTAGAGTGTGTCGTAGAATTCTGTAGCGTTCTCTGCCCTTTTTGTCAATCTAATGTCGATTGCAGACAGACTGTTAGTATCTAATCCATTGCTTCAGACAGACTCGTCAGCACTATGCACTCCGACCTGTTTCACAATTCATATACTTGCGCGTATCACTTGCGTGCAAAGTGTAGCGTGGCGTACGAGTCGATGGGCAAGCGGCGTTGACCTCTGCGCCACTTGGCGTGACATATCTTACAAGTAAACCTATCCAAGGGACACAGTTCGATTCTGATCGACTCTGAATATGTTGTAGTGTAACCCAAAATAAGAAACACACATTTCTTATAGGTGCCTATACGGCCATTAAGGGAGTGACACACCCCGTTGAAAAAAATGCTGTCTAATATTTCTGAATGAATACCATTGAAATGGTATCAGATATAAAAAGAACTTCAAATAAAAGTTTTATGATTTTTAATGTTCATTACAACCATGCACCATATTTGTCGAAGAAGTCATTTTTTCGAAATCCCCCCATACTATTTTGTTTCTCATTATTTTACCCGTTTACGTTGATGTTACAACACTAAAGTACAGACAGTTTCTTATACAACACAATGGAATCTGAAAAAGTTACAACTTGGAAATAAAGATAACACAAATCTAACATAAGAACATAAGATATTCTATATTCCATAAAATTAATATTGTTGTTCTTAGCATAAATTTGTTTAAGTAGTGTCTAAGTCTAGGGACCGATGACCTAAGCAGTTTGGACCCTTAGGATTTCACACACATTTAAGCAAGATTCAGTGCATCAAAACGGAAGTCTGGACCCTTACAAATCGCTGGAAGTGTTGAAACACGTATGTATTCAGTAGCAGCGATGGCGAGGCATGACAGAATCTCTGACCAGAGAGTTATTTATCGTTGCTAGTCTGCGCTTGACCGCGCGAGAGTTCAGTTGCGAGAAGGTTGTTGTACGTAGCGAGTTGCCAGAAAGTAGTTGTACGTAGCGAGTCGCAAAAGCATGTAGTTCAGTTGCGAGTTGGGTTTTGTTGCGAGTTAGCAGTTACGAGTCGGAGTTGTGTGTGAGTAGTCGGCGGGTGTCGACATGGGTCTCTGGTCAAGGTTCGGGACGAGGTATATTGTTAAATAAGGTAATGAAGCAGCATTGCGCACATCTGATAATGTAATGTATGTCAATTGTAATTAATTTGTTCAAGAAATGCCTCAATAATAATTTTGCTTTCAAAGCAATCTTTTTTAAGAAAAGAATCATTCCAATTGAAACAATATTTCCTATGCTTTTCATCCCAGAATCAATTTATCAGATTAGTTATTGCACAGGGCATAAGGTCAGCGATGCTGCCCTTCAATTTATCAGATTAATTATTGCACAGGGCCTTAGGCCAGCGATGCTGCCCTATTATTGTGGGTTTAATGATTAATGTTCATTTCTCAATTTTTGTGTCGAGTTTACATTGGGCGATTATTTTTCAGTATTTTTGTAGCGAAGTTACAGTCACTTTTATTTCAATTTAACGATGTTTTGTGGGAGCTCAACAACATTTGCCTCTATTCCCATTAACGTTTAAATTATTGTCATTTTCGTATTTTTACGGGAGGTTACGTTTTACAGCACGATGTCCAATTCTCATTTAAAATATTTTCATAAATTTCTGTGGGAAGGTTACACTTGGCGACATCCGGTCCAGGATCGTATTTCTTTGAGAATCTTCTGAAAAGTAGTCAGATATCTGCTCTTATTAACTAAAATATAATTAGCATTTGGCGCAACGCTTTTACTAATTTTGTGACTTTCTTTCCTCAGATCATCGGCAATTCGTTGCTCTTTGTTGTATTTGTATTTGTTGGATTTTGCATTGTCTTTGTTTCATTTGTGAATAATTGTGATTAGTGTAAAAATGCCGCGAAAGTCTATTAATAGTACATCGCGAGGTATAATGAGTGAAATAACCGAATTAAACAACTTGACCGATAGTAATTGTGACACGCAATGTAACGATGACAATCCTCCATTTAGTGACAATCAGTATGTACCGACCACCAATGTTAATTAATCTTTGTGCTGAGCAGATAAATTCGATTGCGTCGTCTGTTAATTTGACGACAATTGATGACGCGGGGTGCTCTAGTGTAATGAGCGCTGCCCAGCTTAACACACCCGGTTTGTAAAATTCACGTAACGGACAGACGAATTTTTCTAATGAAAATGAACAGGATACTCAAAGTAGGACAGATTTATTTAATTCCGAAACAGTGATTGACAGTGTACATCCGACTGGCAAACCTTTTTATAAATTACAGAATGACCAAATGGTCACACAAAACGTGACAATTGCAGGTACGCCGTTAAACAGCACAGAGAATAGAGTAGGCAATGTTACTGAGGATCAAATTATGGCATTATTGCTACAAATAATTAAAAAACAAGACGACTTTCTCAAACAACAAGAGGACATGATCAAAAAACTCGATGAACAGAACAAACAATTTAATGAAAGTTTCAAACTGACGAACGAAAAACAAGACAACCTTAACGAACAGAACAAACAAGTTAGTGAACAGATTACAGCTGTTACCGTGCAATGTCAGGACACTAAAGAACAATTACATGAGGATGCTAAGGCTTGTGCTAGTAAAAGTAATAAAGAATTTGGAACTGTTGCACAAGGATTAGGTAATAGACATGCATGTACAACAGAATCACTTAAAGATGAAATTAATGCAGTCATTGAACAATGTCCTAAAAATGCAGTACAGATATGCGACGAGTTTAACTTAAAGTCACCAGAAGTTTCACCCATTCTGAATACGGAAGTCGATAATAAAAGTGAACGACAGAACAACCAAATTGACGAGAGTTTTAAAGTAACAGAAATGAAAACTATTTCAGTCACCAATACGTCACAGAATCCGCCACGTTGCGAGCATTTGTCACACTCACACAGCCAGTGTAACTTAAGCAATTCACAAAGAGTACGCGACTTAAAATCTGAAAAGCTATGCAACTTAAAATCCGAAATGACACATACACAACAGATTTTCAAACAGTGACCGACAGACTCGAACGATTAGAAGTAATACAGGATCCGATGTCGTCAAAGCTGACGTTAAAAAATTAAACGAAACCACACATAAATTACAAAAACAGATTAATGCTTCTGACACTAAGAACGATGATCAGGTAAAAATACTGACTGAAAAATTTGATGAATTGGCCAGTCGTATTGACGTTATAGAAAATAATAATGACAGCAAATCAGACGATACTGCACCGATCTCGTTTAACCAAACACCTGAATTCCAAAATTTGCAGCAGACAATCAATGAGATCAATTCATCTAACAATACATTATGTAGAAAGTTGTCAAGTTTACAGCAAGAAGTAACAGAGATGAAAAATATTTCAGTTAATAACACATCACAGCAGACGCCACTTTGCGAACATTTGTCAGACTCACATAGCGCGTATAATTTGGGTAATCTACAGAGAGTACGCGACTTAGATTCCGAACAGACACAGACAAATAGATTCTCTTACAATCGTGAACCTGTTCCATCATACAGAGACGACAATTTTGACTACAAACATTTTCTGTCAGTGAGAAAATTTAAAGTGTTTAAAAATGACAGAACACAGATTCACCCACTAGATTGGATACAACAATTTAGCTTTGCTTTTCCACCGACTTGGCCCGTAACACATAAACTTGAATTTATTTGTAGTTTTTTGGAAGGCGAACCGGCAACTCATATGAGACCAATCGCGAGACAATGTTATTCAGTAGAAGAGTTTCAGAATGCTTTTCTGTCAGCGTATTGGCCGAAGATGACACAGCGCGGAATTAAAGATCAGTTAATTAGTTTACCAAATTATGAGAACTCAAATTTTCCCAGTGTCACGCAATTTTTCGAACACATGGTTCAACAAAACCAGTACCTAAGTGAACCATATAGTGAATCTGCACTTATTCAACTATGTATCTCTAAATTACCACGATCATTATGTGTGTCTCTTTTAACGGGTCAGCAAAAAGAAAATATTTCGGCATTCAGGGATCTGCTGCAGCTTTTAGAAGTGCAGCAATCAGATTATTCCTTCGTAAACAAAAAGTTTTCATATAACAACCAAGGCCAACAAATTTACAGTAATTACGATCAACCACGCAATTTCAATAGTTAAGCTAGTAGACGCTTTAGGAATGACAACCAACAGAATTTTAATAACAGACCAAATTCTAGTTATCAATATCGTCAAAATTTTCAGCAACAGGAACCACATTTTAGTAACAATAGACGTTTTCCACCACAACAGCATGAAAGTCAGCCGGTTAGCATATGTAACCAACAATGTAATGCACAAGGTCAACCTAGCTTTAATGTTTCGCCGCGTGAACGGATAGTCCCTGGTACAACAAATAGTAACGCACGGCAGCAAGGAAATAACTACGTACAGAGAAGACAGTATTTCAATTCCTATCGTAATGCACCGTATAAAAATGACTATTACGACAGACGTAAAAATAATGAGGACAATTTTCAGCGTACATCTAACAACAGTCGGTCTTACCAACACCAAAATGATCAGCAACAATATATTCTCATGAATGAACCCGGCAGTAGGTATCATCCAGAGCGTAATACGTCTGGAAGAAATAATAGAACAGTTCAAATAGCCGAAATGCCACAGCATCCTCCTGAAGATAATAACACGTCAGATAGAATTTGACTAGATACTATACAGGTCGCATCTTCCAGTAACACAAGCACTACTTTAGACACGCAAAATGTTGTTCACGAAAATGTTATTACTTTTGACGACATCCGAGACACTGTTTTACAGGAAAGACCAGTTGTTCAGAAAACCATTTCACATCCTGTCATCGAAATTAAAATTGGTTCATCGAAATTTTCAGCAGTAATCGATTCCGGATCACCTATGTTAGTAATAAATGAAGAAACTTTTAATGAGTGTAACAAAGAGAATACCTATCCTACATTATCATTAGGCAAAATGAAAGTAAAAGGAGCAGTATCGAGTAAAGGAGTAGACGTTAAATTTCAGACACATTTATCATTTTGTATTGCAGGTCACACGTTTCACTCAAATTTTTGGATTATTCCGTTATTGACGACAGACATTATTTTAGGTACGAATGTTCTGGTACAACACGACGAAGTTATCGATTTTAGAATTCCTATGTAATGTTGAAGGATGAAAATATACAATTTGCTATAGAATTTCAGCACTCTTTATCTGCAGAAGAACAAACAATTAATCGCACAGAGGTCATTTCCGCATCACGTAACATTGACTGTAATTCCACATTGTTCACAGATACGTACGTACATAACTATAATACTCCAGACGAAGCTGACTATGATGTAATGCAGATGATTTCTGATAAAGTTAAGCAGAGCAGTGCAAATACAGACGACCAACGCACACAACTACACAAAATTCTCTTACAGCAAGCTCCAGTTTTCGACAACATTCCTGGTACTATGTCCGGTTTTATGTATGAATTTCAAGTCAAACAGCACGACACATTTAAAGCTAAGCATTATCCCATTCCATATATCCATAGAGAACAGGTTAAGAAAGAATTGTAAGCTATGCTTGACCAAGGAATTATTGAACCGTCAGTTAGTCCTTACATAAACCCGCTACATATTGTTAAGAAAAAAGATGGCTCACTTCGCCTCGTGCTTGATTCACGTCACATCAATGACATAATTATTAATGAAACAGATTGACCACAGACACTAGAAGAACTACTACAGAAATTTCATGGTACGGCTATTTATTCCACACTAGATTTGAAATCGTGATTTTGGCAAATTCAGCTCCATCCGAACTGCAGAAAGTACACAGCTTTTCTCTGTTTTGGTGACTGTTATCAATTTTGCAAATTACCATTCGGTTTAACTATTTCTTCTGCAGCTTTTATTCGTGGTTTGAACACAATACTTCCGACAGAACTTAAAGACAGAATCACGACGTACGTAGACGACGTTCTGATTGCTGAAGCTAACTGGTCTGAACACAATCTGATTTTAGAACAACTGTTGCAAACCTTTCATGCACAAGGACTCACAGTTAATCTCAGTAAATCGCACTTTGGCAAAACGTCTATAAAATTTCTTGGACACGTAATTTCAGCAGAAGGCATTGCGCCTGATACGGAAAAACTTCAAGCTCTACGTGACATTACTGTTCCTACAACGAAGAAGCAACTACGCAGTTTTTTGGGCTTAATTAACTTTTTTCGTAAATTTATTCATCACTCTGCTTTAGACACACCTAGATTATGCCAATTGACAGGTAAAAACACTATTTGGTTCTGGGATAAGCAAGCACATTCTGAATTTATGAACTTGAAACACGCCTTGTTGAATGCACCACTTTTATCGCACCCAGATCTTACCAGAAATTTTTCCATTGCCACCGACAGTTCTAACACCGCTTTAGGCGTACATATTTTTCAGGAAATTGAAGAAGATGGCTCAACAGTAATTAAAAACATCGCATTTGCAAGTCGCATTCTGTCACCTGCTGAACGAAATTATTCTGTTACAGAACTGGAAACATTATGTGTTGTATGGGCTTTTATGAGATTTCGGCACTTTCTTTATGGCAGACATACCACCGTTTACACAGACCACAGAGCGACACAATTTTTACTTTCAGATAAATTTACTCACGACAGGTTAAGCAGATGGAAGATTTATTTACAAGAATTTAATTTTACATTAGTTCACATTCCCGGCACACAAAATATTATAGCAGACGCACTATCTCGTTCTCTCAGCAACAATCAGCAAGAAATCGCAACCAACTTCTGTAAAGCAAATTTCAGCGTCATGTACATTCAGCAAGTTGCATTTGAAAATTTTATATCGTCGTCATTACAGGACATAGCAAAAGAGCAAAATAAAGACAACGTGTGGAAAGAAATTAAACACCTTTGGCAAGATAAGAATAATGTTACGATTAGAAACCATTACACTGTACGCAATGACATTCTGTTTCGCCGCTCTCATCCTGACAGCAACAATTGGTTGTTATGCATTCCTGACGAACTGGTTAACAAATTAATATGATGTACTCATTTAAGTTATGCACATTACGGAGCCAGAAAATGTTTTCTTATACTGAGACAGAACTGTTATTTTACCAACATGGAAAAACGTATACGACGAGTTTTAGCGTCATGCAAAATCTGCCAGAAAGCTAAGTCAGACACGACTTCACATATTCCTCCATTACATCCAATTGTACCTGTTAAATTAAGACACATGGCCGCTGTAGTCATTTTTGGTCCAATTCCGAGAACTAATAGAGGTTTTTGCTACATCTTTGTCGCTGTTGAACTCACGTCAAAATTTGTTACCTTCACTCCGTTACGCAAAGCTACTGCTAAAACCGTTTCGAAAGCATTTGTAAAGCATTTCTTATTTCATGTAGGGCATGTGTTGAAAGTAATTTCTGACAATGGATCACAATTTCGTTCTGCTATATGGACACGTATGTTACGAGCTAGAAACATTTCTCCGATATATATATCCAGGTACCATGCTTCTTCGAACCCTTGTTAACGATTAATGAAAGAAATTGGTAAACTGTGTAGAATTTACTGCTATAACCAACATATTGATTGGGACACACACATACTCTCATTCCGGGATGTATTTAATTCCATTCCAAATGAATCCACTATGCTATCTCCGTCTGTTATACTGAAAAATGTTGAACTACCTACCAAAATTACAGAATTAGTAAAGTTTCCTACATCTCGTCGATTACTACACCAAGAAATAATCGACATTGCGCTGAACAACATCAAACGTGCCGCAGAGCGCCGGAGAAGACAGCAAAAACAGGTTTGTATACGCCGTGATTTTCACATTGTACAGAAGATATTAGTACGTACACACTATTTATCCAGCAGAATAAAAGGTAAGTGCAGTAAATTTGAACTTCTATACGCAGGTCCATATCGGATTCGCAGCATTCCTCACCCCAATGTTGTACACGTCGAAACTCTGAGAACCAGAAAAAGTAAAGGCAACCACCATGTCTCCAATATTAAACCCTTTATTGAATGAAGACACTTTATGATTCAACATACTATGTGATGCCATTTACTAATTTTTATGATCACTTATGCAATTATATTCACATGACTAATTACTGATGATTATCGTATTTTTTCTTGGCAAGTGCCCGGCAAGGTAAGGTTAGCAAGTCGCTCTTCTTGTCGTTACACATCAGACCGTGCATATTTTTCCAGATGAATTTACACATTTATGACTATTTCAGCAATTATATTTATGTGACTACTTATTGATGATTATTGTATTTTTTCTTGGCAAGTGCCCGGCAAGGTAAGGTTAGCAGGTCGCTCTTCTTGTCGTTACATATCAGACTGTGCACGTTTTTTTCAGAGAAACTTACGTATCTTATGAATAATTATGCAATGTTATCTAGTGACATATTAATTTTTATTAAATTTTCTCTCCATTAAAGTCTTTAATTCTCGCCTCTATTAACTACACAGCATACAAGCTGAACACGATGAACGTCACATTTTTTGTCTTTCTTAGGTATATACGATTGTTTCATGTTTTGTTTGTATGCACTATGAGATAGTTAAGATATAGCAAACACCAGTTAACTTTGACATTTTGCCTTATGATATCTCAACATCGTGACTACTTTACTGTTACATTGTGATACACTGAGTACATTTTTTGCCTTTGAACACTGTCTATTTTTTTGTTTTGTTGTTTTGACATATTACGTTTTCTGTCATGTAATGCTGTATGCTTAATTATGTTACCATAAACCAGTCATTATTTAATGAGTATATGATTTAAATGCAAGACATTTATCTCTGTTCATCAATTTCAGAAAGAAATGATGCGTGAAAGAGATAAATTAAACAGAAATGGTAATTTCACCTTCGGAATAATCGAAAGAAGATGCAAACCTCGTGAGGGAGAGTAAATGGATCAGAATTAACAAGCATTAACAAGAATATACTATACGCATCGCAGAATAGCAGTCTTAACTAACTTTTTTCTTTCAGAATACAAGGCGATTGATGCAGGCTGTCAGACAGAACTATACATCTTAGTTTTAGTGATGAAATATGCTAGAGATAAGGAATAGTTATGTAATGAGTAATGAGGTGATTTTTTTGCAGATGATAATGAATGCTGATGAATAATGATGAAGAATAATGCTACTATGGATAATGAAGTTTTTCTTTACAGGTGATGATAATAATGGAGTTATGATAATATAGATAATGAAGTGATGGATAATGAAGTTTTTTCTTTACATATGAGGATAATGTGGAAGTTATGTATTTATGCTATGTAGTTATTTAAGTATTTGTTGCAGTTCGCTTTGACAGCAGGTGTTATAATGCATAGTATAATGACTGAAGGTTTTGGAAAGGACAGCTATGGAACACATTTTTATACACATTTCACTACCTGTTAATTCGAAGGTCGCTACTTTTCAGCATAAAATGCATTTCTTCTTTCAGCTTGATAATCCATTTTTTGTATATTTTTGCAGGAGAAATTATTTATGAAATTAATGTGCTATAAGCAGTTGTTCATTAAATCTATGTCATTTATGAATGTGATTACATATACTCTACTTGTTTCATAATCTTGCAACAGCGGACTCATGACGAATGACGTTACACGTTTTCATTTACAGCAACAACCCAGAAGCAAATTTTTTTTTCTTGCTTTCCCCTATAATTACCCAAAGCAGTGCATTGCTAACAAAAAAATGTATTACCAGTCCCCAATAATGATATCAGTTTAAGAGAGTTCTGAGTAATGCTGAGCAGCTATGAATAATATGTCACTTGAATAATGAATGCTACTGATTACAGTATTGAAATGACCAATGATTAATAATGCTTTGTAACTAGGTAATGAATGCTACTAATTATGCTTTGTAACAAGGAAATAAATGCTACGGATTATGCTTTGTAACTGGGAAATGAACGCTACTGATTACGGTATTGAAATGACCAATGATTAATAATGCTTTGTAACTAGGAAATGAATGCTACTAATTATGCTTTGTAACAAGGAAATGAATGCTACGGATTATGCTTTGTAACTGGGAAATGAATGCTACTGATTACGGTATTGAAATGACCAATGATTAATAATGCTTTGTAACTAGGAAATGAATGCTACTAATTATGCTTTGTAACAAGGAAATGAATGCTACTGATTATGCTTTGTAACTGGGAAATGAATGCTACTGATTACGGTATTGAAATGACCAATGACAATGTTGTCTGTAAATCAATTAATGAACATTTTTCTGTAATACTACATACATGGTACAGAAATGTTCAATAACTGGGCTATGAATGCCGCAAACTACTAATGTAATTCCCAATGAAGACTAGTATGTGACTTAATGTCCTTCACTTTCTGACCTAACTACCCTGAATTACTGCAATATCCATTTGTCCTCTATATCCTCTTGATCATGGAGCACTATATTTGGTTTTTGCACTAATTCTACGTTGGTGTGCCTTGTAAGAGCGTGGTGTTGACACGACATGCTGTCCACCACCGTGAGCGATGGAGACGTTACTATGGTCCCACTGTTTGGTGTACCTGATGTACTGCCAAAATGATAACATGGAATATTACTACGACATTTCAGTGTCTTGGGTACGCTGATAAATACTTTTGGGAAAAAAACTTCAGATTGTGTCACTTGGTGTTGTACTTCTGTGGAAAGATATGGACTTTCAGTGCAGTTGCGTGCAACCTAAAGTGCTACAACCATGATGCAATCCTTCCCTTTCATATCTTAATTCTTGTAACATAGTGAAAATCATTTTTGCTAACATGATTCATATTCATGGCCTATACATTTTTTTGGATATATTCTGAACTACAGTGCGTGTGCACTTTTGTCATTTTTCTAACATGATTTCTACTTATTGTATATACATTCTGTGATTTGCTGATATATTCTGAATTTCAGTGCGTGTGCACTTTTGTCATTTTCTAACATGATTACTACTCATTGTATGTACATTTTGATTTGCTGATATATTCTGAACTACAGTGCATGTGCATTTATGTCACTTGTCATCATGATTTTTTGCCATTATGTTGCTAAAGAGTTTTTCAGTGCGTGTGCACTTATGTCATTTGTTTTGCACTCATTGTATATATATTTTGTCTAGGGACCGATGACCTAAGCAGTTTGGACCCTTAGGAATTCACACACATTTAAGCAAGATTCAGTGCATCAAAACGGAAGTCTGGACCCTTACAAATCGCTGGAAGTGTTGAAACACGTATGTATTCAGTAGCAGCGATGGCGAGGCATAACAGAATCTCTGACCAGAGAGTTATTTATCGTTGCTAGTCTGCGCTTGACCGCGCGAGAGTTCAGTTGCGAGAAGGTTGTTGTACGTAGCGAGTTGCCAGAAAGTAGTTGTACGTAGCGAGTCGCGAAAGCATGTAGTTCAGTTGCGAGTTGGATTTTGTTGCGAGTTAGCAGTTACGAGTCGGAGTTGTGTGTGAGGAGTCGGCGGGTGTCGACATGGGTCTCTGGTCAAGGTTCGGGATGAGGTATATTGTTAAATAAGGTAATGAAGCAGCATTGCGCACATCTGATAATGTAATGTATGTCAATTGTAATTAACTTGTTCAAGAAATGCCCCAATAATAATTTTGTTTTCAAAGCAATCTTTTTTAAGAAAAGAATCATTCCAATTGAAACAATATTTCCTATGCTTTTCATCCCAGAATCAATTTATCAGATTAGTTATTGCACAGGGCATGAGGTCAGCGATGCTGCCCTTCAATTTATCAGATTAATTATTGCACAGGGCCTTAGGTCAGCGATGCTGCCCTATTATTGTGGGTTTAGTGATTAATGTTCATTTCTCGATTTTTGTGTAGAGTCTACATTGGGCGATTATTTTTCAATATTTTTGTAGCGAAGTTACAGTCACTCTTATTTCAATTTAACGATGTTTTGTGGGAGCTCAACAACATTTGCCTCTATTCCCATTAACATTTAAATTATTGTCATTTTCAAATTTTTACGGGAGATTACGTTTTACAGCACGATGTCCAATTCTCATTTAAAATATTTTCATAAATTTCTTGGGGAAGGTTACAGTGTTCGCATTCAAATCATTTGCATAAGATGTTGATTCAACTGGAGTGACGTGGGGAGAGGGGACAGTAACCCATACCAAAAAGAAAAATACTATTACAAAAATGTAAAAATATAAGCTGAACAAAATATTGACATATGTATCAAATGATTGTATTTGGTTGGCATTACAAATACGGAATCGGACTTTCTCAAGGCAAACTATTTCTAAAGTGATTTGCAAATTTCATCTTTTTTTAAATTTATTAACGCTACCTAAACCATCTCTTTTAGTTAGAAGAAATTATTCGTATCGAAACATTTTGACCTTGTACTTCGACTTAGGTACGTGAGTTGCTTCTGAATACTTTTTAAAGAAATGGTTAAAAATTAAGTAATGCTCTCGTACAGTAGTAGTTCATCGAACCTAAACCTATCCCCCAAAAACCTTATTATGTAACTGTGGATAAGATGGGGTTCTGAGTTTCAATACATTCTAGTAATGTTGGGCATAATTTCTAAAAAGGAAATCAAAACCAAAAACTTGAATGACATTACGAGAGCTGATTCAGTGAATACAAGCAAAATGACTTTCATGGAAAGAGACGGATGAATTCAAGCAGTTTTATGCTGTAGCTGAAACTGTGTAATATTTAATCAGAACCGATTGCTATGACATGAAAATTTAGATTGTAATTATTAAAGAGCCTTGTATGTAGATAATCTACCAAGTCTTGTGAAACTTAATTGCGGGTTCAGATAAATTTTGAACGAGTTTACTCTTGAATTTTATATCGATTTTCAAATGTAGAAGCCTCGATAACGCATCTTGTAAAACTTAGGCAATGACATGGTAGAACCTTGGCAAGCGCAATGACGTTGTTTTCTGTTAGGCATTTTTAAACAGCATAGGTTGAATATCGCGTATACTCACTGTTTAAACAACGACAAACCTGGAATGAATTTGCCTTACAGATCCTACTCATGCAGGTCAAATGAGCTTGCCATTTGTTACAGATGTCACTTCAGAATTACTAAATCGTAAGCTGAAGTGAACCTAAAAATTATAAAACTGGTACTGCAATATGGATCATACCTGAACAACCATACGAAAGAAAGAAGGCACATTGCAAAGCGCGTAGTTGCTTTGGTTTCGAAACAAAATACGCAGGATAATGGGCTTAGGTCACTCGAGGTTACCTCGCATCAATACGAATGAACAAGACCACGTGGCTACATAGGACAAACGAAAATTCTCCATGTAAATAAATGAGCCTACGGTAAAATTCTGAGAAAATGATGTCATAATGTTTAAAAAGTATAGTACAGAACATTAATCCTATATGGGCACTATAGATCAGCAAAACAAGTGACACCTAAGTCCACAAATCACATATCATCCCGTATCCGTTTTGGAAGCTACAAAATTGTTTCCAGTGCCTTTTACGAGAGACAGAGAGAGATAACACGGGAAAAACTGTGAACGTGGATTCTAGTAGTTCACAAAGAAAAAAAAAGAGTCCGTACCAAGTCGCCAAGTCGTCAAATATAAGGTTCGAGAAGTTAATTTGATTGGAGATTATATGAAAATATACCTGAACACGAGAAGTGTGAACGGATCACGTATTAATCTACAATACTCCGCAAGCCTGGTGTTGTATGGCGTAGGCTACTTCTGGTACCGTTAACTGATGTCTCCTTCCCTGCTCCAATCGTAAATGGAGCGTGGGTAGAATGATTGTCAGTAATACTGTGTGAACTCGAAATTTGTCGTTGTGACTATTTTGCGAGACGTATGTGGAGGAAGTAATATGTTGTCCGGCTCTTCCCGGAAAGTACTCCCTCGAAATTTCAATACGTAAATCTCCCTGTGGTGCACAAAGCCTCTCCTGTAGCGCCTGCCACTGGGGTCTGTTGAGCGTCTCTGCGACGCTCTCGTGCCGACTAAACGGTCACGTGACGAAACGTGCCGCTTCTCTTTGGATCTTCTTTCTCTCTCTCTCTCTCTCTCTCTCTCTCTCACACACACACACACACACACACGCTACTTCTCGCTCTCTCTCTTCTGGTAAGCATCCCAGATTGATGAACAGTACTCAAGAATCGGTCGAACAAGCGCCTTGTAAACTACTTCTTTAGTGGATGATTTATATTTCTTTAAGATCCTTTCTATGGATCTCTGCCTGCCATCTGATTTTCCCACTATTTTTTATGTGGTCATTTCACTTAAGGCCGCTCCAGATACATACTTTTAGATATTTTGCTGTGGTTGTACAACCCTCCTACCTCTCCAGCTAGTTAGGCTTTTCTATAAGACCGTGTACCTGAAATCCCTAATCTGTGGCGAAAAGGCATCTACTCCGAATAATAATGCGAAACCAAGAGAAGCAGATGAAGTTATAACCGAGTCGCCACTGCTCAGTACTTTAGCAATGACGGTTATAAACGAAGTTCGGTTAACTTTATACATTTTTTCACATAAACTAGTTTTTAATTCACAGTAACTAGTGGAAAATTTGGAAAAAAGTTTTTCAAAGTTTTCATTACTCAAAAGAACCAACGGTCGCCAGTTCCTCACCGGAACGAGAATAATTAAATTTAAACTGAACTTTATACTTGTAACCAATCTTATGTAAGAATAGTTATTGGCGTCATAACGTAGGAACAGTACCTAACGCACACTTTCAAGTACTTCTTACCACACACGTCAAGTAGTCAAATCATAATCAAATAGCAAAAACACGTACAACATATTATATTAATTTTCAAAGATCAATTAAAGTAAGATTGTTTACTGGCTATGGACAGAAACTTTTTATTACGTTATTCACCTTAATACTGAATGTCGTAATTCTAGCAAGCGGAAAGATTGTTTGATGTACAGTCGTGCTCAAAAGTATCCGAACGACCTGAATTGCATTTCACCTGATTCGAATGCAACCCACATAGCGCAGCTGTCTAGCAGGTCCTCTAATCGCCCCTCGGTACAGTCGTTTGACTATTGATAATGGTTCCAACAAGTCACCACTAGAAAACACTGCTGTGTATCGCAATAACTCAAGATATAAAGTAATACCAAGATACTACAAATATCAGGGAACATCTTATCACAGATAAGACGGTTCTTCAGGCTTGTAAGTTCACATTTATTACAATAAATGACATACACGAAATGTTACCACTCTCATTATTATGTCAGATCGGTAATTCACGTAGTAAGTTCGTCGTATTCATGATTTCATCTTCAAAATAACATACCGTACTTATTATTTAACACAAAATGACAATAAAAATTTAAGTTATTCACGAGCAGCTACTTGAGAATATGTATGAACTTCAAATGACACGACGAACCGTCTCGTTCTGCATATGAATTCAAACCCAGGTCATGCGACTAAGCAAAGACTTCGTGACTGACGGAAACTAACAGTCATTCCTGACTAGGCATACAGAGAGTGACATACCTCGATTTTAGACAGTATCAGTTAGCAAATAGCAACTTTAAATTACAGAACGTAAACATTGTTAACGGACGCGAATTCCTAGATCAAGTCCTTGTTAACGAACTATGAGAGATGTTAAATATTGCTTCTTCACAAGTACCTTACTTGAAATGCCGTGGGGTAAAGCTTTGTGTTGGACAGGGATTCGAACCCAGAACCTAATTGGGTTGTCATCGAAGCACAATCAACTGTGATATATCGGATTTTCTCGGCAGTAGCTAGATGCTTTAACTGAAATGACGAGACGAAACTTTAATTTTTTCTTTCCCAGGACTCCAACCTGGCACCTATCGCTGTTATATTCTAGAGAAAACGAAAGTTAAAAATGGGTTTGTTACACCAGCAGCGACGTGTGAGCATGTTTGAACTAGAAATAATATGAAGAAGAGTTCGGTGCTGACTGGGAATCGAGCCCCACACATATCGTTGTTGACTGCACACGAAGAGACGTCAGCTACCGAATTTTTCTCTACCAGCAGCTCGGAATAACATCCTTGAATTTACAATGATTTCGCAAACAGTTCTGTGTCTCACTGGGACTCGAAAACGTCAGATACCGTTAGTGTTGACAACGAATGAAAATACATTAAAAAACAAAATTATTACCCACCAGCAGATAGGTGTTCTCATGCTAGAGCTTGATAATACATAATGAAAGCTTTAGTGCCGGGCCAGGATTCGAACCCTTTCACGCGTAATATGTGGAGATGTTGAGGAATCTGCAGTTTTGAACAAAAAACAAATTGCAGTCGAGCTGTAATGTCACGAAGGGATCAAATTCCGCGTTAAGGGTGGTTTTAGATTAGATTAGATTAGATTAGTTTTTCGTTCCATAGATCTGTGCTGAGGAGATCCTCGTGGATGTGGAACATGTCAATTTTTTTTAAGCTGAAATAACAATACTAATAGTATGAATATATACAATACATCATTTGTTTCTATAAAAAATTCAGCAATGGAATAGAAGGAGTTGGCCACTAGTAAGTCTTTCAGGCTCCTTTTAAACTGATCTTTATCTGTAACTAAATTTTTTGTGTTTACTGGCAAATTATTGAAGATGTGTGTTCCTGAGCAGTGGACCCCTTTTTGAACTAATGTAAGTGCTTTTAAGTCCTTGTGCAGATCATTTTTGTTCCTGGTATTGTATGTATGAACTGAGCTGTTTGCTGGAAAAAGAGATATATTATTTAGGACAAATTTCATTAATGAGTAAATATACTGAGAGGCAGTAGTTAGTATACCCAGTTCCTTGAAGAGGTTTCTACAGGATGTCCGTGAATTTACTCCACAAATAATACGTATTGCACGCTTTTGGGCCCTGAAAACTTTTGTTTGACTTGAAGATTTACCCCAAAATATTATACCATATGACATTATGGAATGTAAGTAGGCAAAGTATGCAAGCTTTTTCATTTTTATGTCCCCTATGTCTGCTAACACTCGAATTGCAAATACAGATTTGTTAAGGCGTTTCTGCAGTTCTGTGGTGTGCTCTTCCCAACTGAATTTATTATCAAGTTGTAATTCCAGAAATTTAAGACTGTCAACCTCTTCTATCTGCTCTTCTTCGTATTTTATGCATATGCTGGGTGGAAACCTCTTACAGGTTCTGAATTGAATATAGTGAGTCTTTTCGAAGTTTAATGTCACTGACTTGGCTTTAAACCATTTATTAATATCCATGAAAATATCATTAGCAGATCTTTCTAGAACTACACTTGACATACTATTTATTGCAATTTTTGTGTCATCTGCAAACAAAACGAACTCTGCTTCTGGCAGTGTAACTGATGAGAGATCATTAATGTACACAAGAAAAAGCAATGGCCCTAACATGGATCCTTGTGGGACACCACATGTAATTTCTTCCCATTCTGATGATGACTGATGACTTAATTCACTAGTCCCTTGCACTGACACCCTTTGTTTCCTGTTAGTGAGGTATGACTTGAACCATTTTGCAGCACTGCCCATGACATCATAGAATTCTAATTTACTTAAAAGAATGTTGTGGTTCACACAATCAAATGCCTTGACAAATCACAGAAAATACCTGCTGCTTGTAATTTGTTATTTAATGAATTAAGTACATTTTCACTGTAGGTGTAAATAGCCTTCTCGATATCAGAACCCTTCAGAAATCCAATCTGTGTTCTTGATAATATGTTATTTGTGGTCAAATGGTTGAGCAGCTGCCTGTACATTACTTTTTCTAAAATTTTTGAGAATGCTGGCAAAAGTGAAATCGGTCTGTAGTTTGATGGTATCTCTTTATCCCCTTTCTTGAATAGAGGCTTAACATCTGCATATTTTAGCCAGTCAGGAAATGTCCCAGTTATAATTGACTGGTTACACAAGTAACTTAGAATTGTACTAAACTCACAAGAACATGCCTTAATTAACTTTGTTGATATTTCATTGTACCCACTAGAATGATTTGTTTTTAAATATTTTATTATGGAAGTTATTTCTTTTGGTGAAGTGAGTGATATATTCATGTACTTGAAGCTATTTGTGAAGGCTAGTTTCAGATATTCAAGGGCATTATTTACTGATCCTGAAAGTCCCATTCTATCAGTAATGGATATAAAGTACTTGTTAAATAGATTTGCCACACTACGCCCATCAGTTGCTAATGTGTCATCTACCCTTAGTGCTATTTGCTCCTGTTCCTTTCTGGTTCTACCAGTCTGCTCTTTCACTATATCCCATATTGTTTTTATTTTGTTCCCTGACATTGCTATCTTCTTCTCGTAGTGCATTTGTTTAGACGCCTGAATTACTTGTTTTAATGTTTTACAGTATTCCTTGTATTTAGCTAAATGATCAGCATTGGAGCTATTCTTGGGCGACAGATACATTTTCCTTTTTGTCTTACAGGAAATCTTTATTCCTCGTGTAATCCATGGTTTTATTATAGACTTCTGTTTAATTTGAGTAACTTTTAGAGGAAAACAGTTTTCAAACATGGTACTGACATTGTCCATGAATGTTTTATATTTTTCATTCATGTCATGAGCACTATAAACATCTTTCCAGTTCATATCTTTGAGCAGTTTTCTAAAACACTCAATTTTTGGTTGATTGACTACTCTCCTGTACTCAGATTTAGCAGTCTTGATTATCTGCTTAGAATTTACATCTAAAACAAGGAGCTGCATGTCATGATCTGATAGTCCATTTATAACAGGTTTTATGATATGATTTTGTTTCTTTGATTTGTCTATAAAAATGTTATCAATGGCTGTCCTTGAGGATTTAGTGATCCTAGTTGGAAAGTTTACAGTGTGAGTTAGATTGAAAGACAACATTACTAACTGCAGTGAATGTTTACTGGAAGATTGCATTAGAAAATCTGTATTAAAGTCACCAGCAATCAAAATTTCTTTGTTTCTTCCTGTTAAATAACCCAAAAGAGCTTCTAGATGATCTAAGAATAGATTATAATTTCCTGCAGGTGCTCGGTAAATAGTTATTATCATATAGGATCTGTTATGGAACTCTACTTCTGTTGCACATGCTTCTAGATGCTGCTCTAAACAGAATTTATTAATGTCAATGTTCTTGAATTTATGGCAGTTCTTGATAAATGTGGCAACTCCTCCTCCATCCATATCTACTCTGCAGAAGTAGGAAGCTAGCTTAAATCCTGAAATGTCTAACATATCTATATCAGTGGTCACTTGATGTTCAGAGAGGCAGATTACGTCAATTTGGTTAGATGAATTCATTTCATCGATACAAATGAGTAGTTCATCAACTTTATTTCTAAGTCCCGGAATGTTCTGGTGTAATAAAGATAATTGATACTGCATACTAATGGGATTGTAACTGCTTTGGCGAAGATGAACTGGCAGTTTCTGATTACTTTCTGTTAAACACTGTTTAAATGGAGGCTGTATGATACAATCTGACTCCTGTTCATCTGTTTTCTCAAACTGAGTGTGTCTGCCAATCTCTCTTAAAACTCGTTTTCTTTCCCCCTTCCCTATCCTAAAAAGGCATCCCTCTGACACCTGTGACCACTGGAATTTTACCACTTGTGCCAGTGTCCCCCCTTAAGTTTTCTGCAATCAACCCAGACAGTTTTCTCTTCCCTTTCCTATTGAGGTGAAGGCCATGCATAGTGTAGTCCCACCTATCGATAGCATCCACAGGAATCAAACCAATATGGGACCCTCTATCCGTCCTAAGCAGCCACTCCAACTCCAAGTTCACCCTCCCTACGGAAGAGTTCAAATGAGGCCGATCATGGCGTCTCAACACAGACACAAATCCCACACTCGTATGTTTCGTTGCTGATGCTATCTTCACCAGGTCACTCTCTATGGAATATTCAGAGTCTCTATCAATGCTATTTCCCGGACCACCCACTATAACCACGGCATCCTCCTTTGTGAAATCCTTGCATAAAACACCTACATCCTCTGAACCAGATATGCACTAGGCTTGAAAAAGTTTGTGACCTGGTACTCTGAACCTAGATTTTCCTGCAGTAGTTGGCCAACACCTCTACCATGGGAACTACCTAACAACAGAACTTTCTTTCTCTTTACAAATTTCCCTACCTTTTTCAAGTCCTTGAAAGCTTATTGTGCCCTTTCTACAGCTTCAGCTACATGAGGCTCATCCGATTCTGACTGAGGCAACATGTCAAATCTATTTTCAAGATTTATGACAAAGCTGTCTGATGCTCTCCTTTGCCTGTTCCCCCTATTACCTGCAAACTATGCTTCATAAATCAGTAACTCTCATAGTTGTTTTTATATATCTTTCGTAAGTGTACTCAAAACTAAGAAAATTATTGACGAACGTTTTCGTGCCTCGCCGATAGTCGAACACAACAAACAAATAAAAATAAAGACTGTATGTATGTGTGTGTGTGTGTGTGTGTGTGAGAGAGAGAGAGAGAGAGAGAGAGAGAGAGAGAGAGAGAGAGAGAGAGAGAAAGAGAAGAGAGAGAGTGTGAGGGAGAGAGATAAAAATAAAAAAGAATGAGAGAGAGTAAAAAATTGTTGTAAAGAAATCTTTCATTAAAATGACACGTTCTACATCATTATGAAATGTCGTATTCATGATCTGTGGAACAAGTATTAATCTAATCTAATCTAATCATATCATATTTCTGACTAGTCATGAAGAGGCACGAATTATAGAAATTTCCGCCAATATCAGTAACCAAATCTAAACTCGAAAAAAAAAAAGACGACAGTTTTTGTAATAAACCGGGACTCCTTTATAGACCCTTTCGTCCCTGTTAACTAACCACGAAAGATGTGTGATATACCTCCATCAGAAGGAACAAAGTGTTCATGCATTTAAAGATGAAGTGCATGATGTGAAGTTCTGTGACGGAGATACGAACCCAGCTCGCAATCGGATTGTTAACTAAGTAAAATCAAATGTTACATATCGGTTTTTCTTACCAGCTGCTAGATGTATGAATCTAAAATAAGGATACAAATTTTTGTGCCTGAGCGACAATCGAACCGCACACCTACCGTACTTCTTTATCATCCACGAACATAGCTTAAGTAACTCTTGCTTACTCACCAACAGTAAGATGTGTGCGTGTTTGACCAGAAATAACAACACCTATTGCGATTGTTGGCAACACATGAACAGACAGTGAATGCACGTTAATTTTCACTAGCAGATTGGTATGCACGTGATAGGGCTTGAAATGAAATAATGAATATTTTTGTACTGGATCAAGATTCGGACCCACATACTTACCATTGGAGGAGACCTAGAGAAGATTGCAGTCTTGGGAAAAGCAACGGCCGGCCGAAGTGGCCGTGCGGTTAAAGGCGCTGCAGTTTAGAACCGCAAGACCGCTACGGTCGCAGGTTCGAATCCTGCCTCGGGCATGGTTGTTTGTGATGTCCTTAGGTTAGGTAGGTTTAACTAGTTCTAAGTTCTAGGGGACTAATGACCTCAGCAGTTGAGTCCCATAGTGCTCAGAGCCATTTGAACCATTTTTGAAAAGAAACGGAATGATTGAACTATACTGTTCCGAGAGATTCAGATCCTCGAAAGATGAGATACGAATTCGAATCACAGTCCAGCACCAAATTTTTCAACGTCTCTAGTTCAATCAAGTACAAGAAAAATAAGAGCCCTGTTCCTTTAAATCAAATCAAATAAAATTTTCTAATATAAGTAAGTTTACTGGAGACAGTATTTCTGTTTACCATAACTTCCGCCTATGTCATTTCCCAACGTAAACCGGTTCTGCCCAATTGGTAATGAAGGAACGTGATGTTTAATGTGAATTTTGGATTATAACGTCTTTGTCTTGAGGTTACCAGAGGTAAAGTAAATCTGTTCGTGCCTCTTAAAAGTAAATGCCTGAACCCACGTATTGCACCTGTGATAGTTCGTTCCACCAGACCATTGTGGCCACATTTCCCAGCGCCAGGAGTGTGCGGTAACGGATGATGTGCTTAGCTTACAAAATTAATCACTGTGGAAAAAATGCGAGTTTGTTAAATGGTTAAGTAGAAGCAATCTTCTGACGTGGAGATTATGCTATCTTCATGTCAGGGTGATAATCATTTAGAATATTTAGCAGTACTGTACCCATTGGTGTTAAACTCGTGTTCAACCAATGATCCCCACAGCTACAGGAACACTACTTGCGATACCTCATAGACAAAATACTTATGCAGTGCTATAAGACGAAAAGATCGACCTGTCTCAAACTGTGGGAAGTTTGTTTTACAACTTTCGTACCTGGATAAAGAGCTTCTCCTGTTTGTGATATCTGTGAACGTTGCTGCATAAGACGATTTAAGAAGAAACTAAATTCCTTCAGCTACGACAGTGTTTAAAGAAATCTTCTTAACGGCACTAAATCGTGGTTTGTGAATCGTTTACTGGCTGTAATCTGCCGCATTTCGCTGGTTGGAAGGCAAAAAGCTTACTGACAAATTTCACACAAGGAAAACGGGGACGAAACGTCTCCCACTGGAAGGTCATGTTGTTCTATATAAATGATTTCAAAATCAGGTAAAACGAACAGTGAGGCTGTCAGTATAAGCACATTACTGTTGTCAGAATGATGTTGCACTGCCCGGGGCCTGTAATGATAAAGGGCCCGATTAGGTCAGGCATATTGTATACAGAAGTGGAAGAGAGAGCACCACTAAACTCTACAATCCGTATGCATTGCATACACACAGAAATTACTGTTACAGTGTACTATTGGAGCCCAATGAGTGAATTGCACATTTTCCGGTGATAAACAGCACTGGCAAACAGTCTTTGCTACTCATAGCGTGTAGGCTTTCACGGCCGGCGTCTTCAGTAATTAAAACTTCCGGGCTAAGAGGCCGTGGTCCAATAGTAGAAATACTTCTGCCCGCAGCTGGCAACGAAACGTCAGGGAGAAGTATTTCTACTATTGGACCACGGCCTCTTAGCCCGGAAGTTTTAATTACTGAGTCTTTGCTACATTAGGTTACTTAAACTGGTGTCACTCTGAGTTAGAATTTATGGTCAACGACTAAGTATAAGGTCAATGAGTCGGATGCGGGTTTTGCAACTGTGAAATACTTTCCTACATTATAGAAGTGAGTACTAAATCTGAACTAATAATGCGAAAATTTTGAACTTGGATAGCTTACAATAAAAATCTTTCTGTTTATTGCAAAGGAAAACAATTGATTTTCTAAAACATTCTCTGCCATACACAACTTTAAACAGGTCACGTTGACCAAAACTTGTGGAAGAACTGACAGCGACGTATAATGGAAGGCAGTAAGATCCATTGGCTTTTGGTTTGGCAGTATTCGACAGCTATTTCTAGGCGCAAGTAAATTAAGAAAGGCAGCGCATTTTTGTTATCAAGTAACGTCTTCGTCAATTACTTTAGTTTTAATGTAATCTGCGAGTAATTGCTGATGTTTGATATTAACATGAAAAGGAATCTGTAGACACGGAAAGAATCTCTTCTTGGGCAACTACTTCTATAATGACCAAAAGGCATTAAATGATCTTCAAGCACATGTGTTCCAGCAACGGTATGAAGAAAATGAAAGTAACAATGATGGTAATAATCGAATTATCCGGTAACTTTACACTTCACAGTGGATTTTCTCGAAATATGAAATTTGCTGAATTAGTGAATATTTCAAAATGGCTTTACATCGAGGCTATGATGCCTAGAACAGTCTTTACGTCCTGCTGACATGAGAACAGCATAATCTCCACGTCAAATGATTGCTTCTACTTAACCATTTAATAGACTCGCATTTTTTCCACAGTGACTAATTTTGTAAGCTAAGCACATCATCCGTTACCGCACACTCCTGGCGCTGGGAAATGTGGCCACAATGGTCTGGTGGAACGAACTATCACAGGTGCAATGCGTGGGTTCAGGCATTTACTTTTAAGAGGCACGAACAGATTTACTTTACCTCTGGTAACCTCAAGACAAAGACGTTATAATCCAGAATTCGCATTAAACATCACGTTCCTTCATTACCAATTGGGCAGAACCGGTTTACGTTGGGAAATGACATAGGCGGAAGTTATGGTAAACAGAAATACTGTCTCCAGTAAACTTACATATATTAGAAAATATTATTTGATTTGATTTAAAGGAACGGGGCTCTGATTTTTCTTGTACTTGATTGAACTAGAGACGTTGAAAAATTTGGTGCTGGACTGTGATTCGAATTCGTATTTCATCTTTCGAGGATCTGAATCTCTCGGAACAGTATAGTTCAATCATTCCGTTCCTTTTCAAAAATGGTTCAAATGGCTCTGAGCACTATGGGACTCAACTGCTGAGGTCATTAGTCCCCTAGAACTTAGAACTAGTTAAACCTACCTAACCTAAGGACATCACAAACAACCATGCCCGAGGCAGGATTCGAACCTGCGACCGTAGCAGTCTTGCGGTTCTAGACTGCAGCGCCTTTAACCGCACGGCCACTTCGGCCGGCCGTTGCTTTTCCCAAGACTGCAATCTTCTCTAGGACTCCTCCAATGGTAAGTATGTGGGTCCGAATCTTGATCCAGTACAAAAATGTTCATTATTTCATTTCAAGCCCTATCACGTGCATACCAATCTGCTAGTGAAAATTAACGTGCATTCACTGTCTGTTTATGTGTTGCCAACAATCGCAATAGGTGTTGTTATTTCTGGTCAAACACGCACACATCTTACTGTTGGTGAGTAAGCAAGAGTTACTTAAGCTATGTTCGTGGATGATAAAGAAGTACGGTAGGTGTGCGGTTCGATTGTCGCTCAGGCACAAAAATTTGTATCCTTATTTTAGATTCATACATCTAGCAGCTGGTAAGAAAAACCGATATGTAACATTTGATTTTACTTAGTTAACAATCCGATTGCGAGCTGGGTTCGTATCTCCGTCACAGAACTTCACATCATGCACTTCATCTTTAAATGCATGAACACTTTGTTCCTTCTGATGGAGGTATATCACACATCTTTCGTGGTTAGTTAGCAGGGACGAAAGGGTCTATAAAGGAGTCCCGGTTTATTACAAAAACTGTCGTCTTTTTTTTTTCGAGTTTAGATTTGGTTACTGATATTGGCGGAAATTTCTATAATTCGTGCCTCTTCATGACTAGTCAGAAATATGATATGATTAGATTAGATTAGATTAATACTTGTTCCACAGATCATGAATACGACATTTCATAAAGATGTAGAACGTGTCATTTTAATGAAAGATTTCTTTACAACAATTTTTTACTCTCTCTCATTCTTTTTTATTTTTATCTCTCTCCCTCACACTCTCTCTCTTCTCTTTCTCTCTCTCTCTCTCTCTCTCTCTCTCTCTCACACACACACACACACACACACACACACACACACACACATACAGTCTTTATTTTTATTTTTATTTGTTTGTTGTGTTCGACTATCGGCGAGGCACGAAAACGTTCGTCAATAATTTTCTTAGTTTTGAGTACACTTACGAAAGATATATAAAAACAACTATGAGAGTTACTGATTTATGAAGCATAGTTTGCAGTCAGTTCTGAGTAGTATTAGTAACTACGCTCCAGTCCCTAAACCCAGTTACAGACATGTGAATCAGACGGATTACGTATTTCAGGCCGTAGCGGCCGCGCCTTTGAGACGCCAGCTATGGTCACTTCCCAGCCCGCTGTAGGATCACATCGGTTCGTCTTCTTCCTGCTGGTATTGTAACTGAGATTTGGCAACGAGGCAAGGTATATTTGGCAACTCTGTGATCGACGAGTTACTTCCTGGTGTGCACGGAATTAAGCCTCAAAGTTCACTTGATTTTTCCTGTCATTTCCATTGAATAATCTGAGTTATTATTAACGCTTGAGCTGTAACAAGAGATTGTAAATTTACGGATTTCAGCCCAGGAAAGTCACTGCACGTGAAAATTGCATCTAATCTCGTCATTTAAATAGCTGTTTACGAGTTCTAGCCACTACTAGTCTGGTAAGACGAGACCTAGACGCATGCTTCTTCCCTAGCTCAGCCGGCACGGTAGCTCAGCGTGTTCGTTGAGAGGGTTAGCAGCCCTCTGTAATAAAAAAACTGAGTTAATCGATCAACAACGAACTTAAACGGGTGTCTTACGACGTCCGCCCCGAGCAGATTCAACGAACGAAACCGAACAAAATGAGATTAAAAAAAAAAAAAAAAAAGGAAAAGAAAGCTCTGTGGAAACGTGCTAACCTGAGAGAAAGCGTCTGTTATGGATTGCGGTTCCAGTCTTGCTGACTGTAACGTTTTTATCCCTTCTGTGAAAGAGCTACAAGCAGTCAGATCACACATCGATAAGGAAATCGCAAGAAAATACTTTCGGCTCATCGTGCAATGGTGAAAAACTTACAATGCTGCACAACAGGTAACGCCTCTTTCAGCTGCTGACAAACAAATTTTGGGTTTCTAGGAATACATAACTTTATTTATGAAATGCCACATTTGCATACCACTTGAGTATGACAGCATACCAATCAAACACAGACCCAATCGAAATCTAAGTGATTAGTATTTTACTAATTCGTGCCGATAGAGGCACGCTTGTGTACAGATACTCAGTTTTATTCAAGCAGACTTTCGTCGTAAGGTTATCGTGGGTAGTTTTATTTTATTTCTTACAATACAGTGCACAATTTTCGTACGGTTTCTTTTAGTGTTGTTAAAACATTAGTTAACATGAGAGAGAAATTAATCATCAACGATATGTGCGAATTATCTGATGTTATCTATAACAGTCTAACAATGCACATGCAGTTTATTGATTACATGCACGTAGAAAACTTGTTCTGAGTTAAAGCTGTCAAACAAGGTTTTATGAAGAATAAAATGCGACTGCCACACGACAGCTAATGTAGAAAATACTTTTCTGACGTATTTGGGCACGATGCGCTCTCCCCATACATAATACAAAAGTTTCGAGATGCGTCTGCAGCCTGGCCATCTATTAAACCTGAAAAGAACCAAATGTCGCAGAAGTTAGCCCTTTTTCCACATGCGACTATTTTGGGTTGAGAAGTGAAGGGAATTATGTTCAAGTTCCATTAGATCGATAACTTCAGCAGACAGCAGTATGTCGTTTTAAAAAATGTAGCAGTGAATGCACCCAAACTCTCGGCGTCTTATCAACAGTGCGGGACACTTACCGTTACTCCACTAGCAGACACATAGCTACAACACCTCCAGAACTCAACAATTCCTCCAGAACTTGCGCATTGCACAGTGCTGTGAGATAATGCATATGGCCGGATCTAGACTTCTGAGAGACAGACAGTTACAGCTTTTCTTTTGCACTGCAGGACGTTTTTAGCAAACAGATAGCGCAATAGAGTAGCTCAAGTCGAAAGGAACACTTCCTGTTTTAATTTCTGCATCCTACACTGTTGGCAGTTCTGTGTAGGTGTCAGTTACGTCAATTTATTTCTGTGATTACAAAAGAGTCGAATGTATGCGCTGGGTAGCCAAGGCAGCTAGTTCATGGTGATTCGGTTAACCAAGTAAATGAATGTACTGAACATGCTGCAAACCACTACAGGGAGTCTGTGTGTCAGAATTCTCATCCAGTGTGGCGCACCATTGTTATGATAGAATAATGGATGATAGAGCAGAGAATTTGTGGTCTCTTGGATTGATGCGAGGTCCATATACTTATGGTCTGGGTTCGATTCCGACTTCTACTGATGATTTTTGATAAGGAGAGACAGATTCTGTTCTCTTCTGGCTACGCCAAGTGAAGAAGGTATAATGGCATTGTGGCCTGAAATTCACGTTAAACATGATATTCCTTCTCTACCAAGTAGACGTTAGGTGGAACCACAATCAAGTCAGGAGTCGCGTCACGTAGAAACTCTATCAGCAGTAACCTTTCTTATACTAGTTATTTATTTCTAGTGACGAAACAAACGCAATGTAGGGTCACAGGACACTTATTCCATCTTTTATTTGAGCTTCTGTATGTCGATAAAATTGGTTCTGATCTGGGAATGCAACTCAGACCGCCCTTACCGCGGAATTTGATCCCTTCGTGACACTACAGCTCGACTGCAATTTGTTGTTTGTTCAAAACTGCAGATTCTTCAACATCTCCACATATTGCGCGTGAAAGGGTTCGAATCCTGGCCCGGCACTAAAGCTTTCATTATGTATTATCAAGCTCTAGCATAGGAACACCTATCTGCTGGTGGGTAATAATTTTGTTTTTTAATGTATTTTCATTCGTTGTCAACACTAACGGTATCTGACGTTTTCGAGTCCCAGTGAGACACAGAACTGTTTGCGAAATCATTGTAAATTCAAGGATGTTATTCCGAGCTGCTGGTGGAGAAAAATTCGGTAGCTGACGTCTTTTCGTGTGCAGTCAACAACGATATGTGTGGGGCTCGATTCCCAGTCAGCACCGAACTCTTCTTCATATTATTTCTAGTTCAAACATGCTCACACGTCGCTGCTGGTGTAACAAACCCATTTTTAACTTTCGTTTTCTCTAGAATATAACAGCAATAGGTGCCAGGTTGGAGTCCTGGGAAAGAAAAAATTAATGTTTCGTCTCGTCATTTCAGTTAAAGCATCTAGCTACTGCCGAGAAAATCCGATATGTCACAGTTGATTGTGCTTCGATGACAACCCAATTAGGTTCTGGGTTCGAATCCCTGTCCAACACAAAGCTTTACCTCACGGCATTTCAAGTAAGGTACTTGCGAAGAAGCAATATTTAACATCTCTCGTAGTTCGTTAACAAGGACTTGATCTAGGAATTCGCGTCCGTTAACAATGTTTACGTTCTGTAATTTAAAGTTGCTGTTTGGTGGTGGTGGTGGTGGTTAGTGTTTAACGTCCCGTCGACAACGAGGTCATTAGAGACGGAGCGCAAGCTCGGGTTAGGGAAGGATTGGGAAGGAAATCGGCCGTGCCCTTTTCAAAGGAACCATCCCGGCATTTGCCTGAAACGATTTAGGGAAATCACGGAAAACCTAAATCAGGATGGCCGGAGACGGGATTGAACCGTCGTCCTCCCGAATGCGAGTCCAGTGTGCTAACCACTGCGCCACCTCGCTCGGTAGTTGCTGTTTGCTAACTGATACTGTCTAAAATCGAGGTATGTCACTCTCTGTATGCCTAGTCAGGAATGACTGTTAGTTTCCGTCAGTCACGAAGTCTTTGCTTAGACTGCATGACCTGGGTTTGAATTCATATGCAGAACGAGACCGTTCGTCGTGTCATTTGAAGTTCATACATATTCTCAACTAGCTGCTCGTGAATAACTTAAATTTTTATTGTCATTTTGTGCTAAATAATAAGTACGGTATGTTATTTTGAAGAGGAAGTCGTGAATACGACGAACTTACTACGTGAATTACCGATCTGACGTAATAATGAGAGTGGTAACATTTCGTGTATGTCATTTATTGTAATAAATGTGAACTTACAAGCCTGAAGAACCGTCTTATCTGTGATAAGATGTTCCCTGATATTTGTAGTATCTTGGTATTACTTTATATCTTTAGTTATTGCGATACACAGCAGTGTTTTCTAGTGGTGACTTGTTGGAACCATTATCAATAGTCAAACGACTGAGCCGAGGGGCGATTAGAGGACCTGCTAGACAGCTGCGCTATGTGGGTTGCATTCGAATCAGGTGAAATGCAATTCAGGTAGTTCGGATACTTTTGAGCACGACTGTACATCATTAGTATTGCTTCAAACCTCACTGGTTTATTAATGAGTGAGTAGAGTAAGTAATTGCACTGTATTGTATTTATTCTGAATTGAGTCAAAATTACACAACTTGGAGTTGGCCATGTGTTAATTTCACGTACAAAGCTGTATATTTACCTACTAGAACGTACTTTAAACAACGTCAGTGACTAGCTGGACTGCTACATTTATGGATGCAGCGAATATTATCGAGAGGTTTGGTACTGTTTATGTTTCTGAGAGGCAACTTCATTGTATACTAAGATAAACAAGTTATGCAAAGATGTAACAACTACCAAAGAAAATAAATTGCTCCTAACCTTTCCTATCCTACTGGGCACTGAGTCCGAAGACTAAGAAAGGTCACCTGCTTGTAACAGGAATTTCTTTGACCAAGACAATTTGACACTTAGCCAACTGTCATTCAGTCAAGATAGTGTACTCGCTAATGAAACAAAGCAGTGGGCTCTGCCAAAAATATCGACTCTTAGACAATGTGTCTAATAGTGTATTTTAATAAGACAGTATGCCACCTTCGGCAATTTATAAAACTTGTAAGCAAGCATTACGAAGATAGATTCTTATACATTTATATCATTTGTTACGTTTTTCACTGTTATTGTCTAACCTGCTTTCAGTAAACACTTGATAATGGCACTTTGAAGCCGAAACCATGATTTTGTAAGCGTAAATGTAACACTGTAAACAAACAACAGTCTAATGCCGGTACTGACTTCAAAAGAAATGTTAACGGGTTTGTTCCCGGTACGTCTTATCATGAAACTACAATGGATGTGTGGGGACCCCTGCGAATTCACCCCCAGGGGGGGGGGGGGGGTTCCACTGGGGGCCGAACCGCACAATAACCCTGGGTTCGGTGTGGGGCGGCGGTGGGGTGAGTGGACTGCTGTAGCCTGTTGTGGGGTTGTGTACCACTGAGGGCTACAGCAGGGACGAAGCCTCTCCGTCGTTTATAGATCCCCAGTTCAATACATACATACATACCAACCGGAGCTTATTAATTTTAAGTGTTAAGTAACAAATGCAGTGTTTGTATGAATGATGTTAATTTTTTTGAGAAGTACAAATGTGTATATTTGTTGGTTTCTTCTTCACAGCAGGTAAGTGGTAGCCGAAGGGATCTTCAGCCTCGTACGAAATGTTGGCTTCGCCGGACGTAGAATTCAAAGAACGATCGGCCGCGCACAAGAAGAATATGCCGGAATGTTCCCATAAATGCTGTGGTCTTTGTTAATAGAACAACGTAAAACTGTCTTCAAATGTTAAACAAAATAATGTACGATCAGTTCAAAAAGAGCCACGGTTGGTAACATGTACAGTACGGAGAATTCCGTAAGGTTTTCATGGCAGTGGTGTGCACATAGCCTCCTGAAAAGAAGTTAAAACCGTTTATGTGATTAAGTATTTTGGAAGATACTGAATCCCATAAATTTGCCAAATATGTGTTTAAAGATCATGATTAGGAGTAATTTATTGAATGAAAATTTAAAATCTATTACGAAGCCAAAAGAACCAGCTAGTTTATCTCTGACTTGCCGATGTCAAGAAAAATTGTAATTGTGAATATCGAAATATTTTGACAGAATAGGGGCATAATAGAGCATATCAATAAAAGTGATTACTTTGCTTATTCAGAAAACGCGCTAGCTAGAGATAACTCCACTCGCTGATCTTGGAATTAAAAGTGATCTTTGGTGGGCGTAATAACGGAAATCGACGGATAGAGAGAATTTCTCAATCAAATTACGTAATTACATTTGAAGATAATTTTTGAAGTGCAAATACTATCCAGTGCCCACAGTTCGAATGCTGGAACGGAAAAGGAACTGTCTAAATAATGATGTCACCAAACTCCAGAAGTACACAGGATGGTCAAAAACAGCGTGAAAAGCTTGTAAGGGGGTTCCAGGGTAGGTTGAGCTGAGAAATAATTGTTAAGAAGAAAATTCAATACGTTCCGCAGCTTCCGAGTCATTACTGCACTGTGTGAGACACTTCACAGCTACAAGTGGTGTACAAATAAGTTGCTGGACTTTTATGAAAGTGCCAATGAAACAGTAAGATCAATTCATAAGTGATCGTTAAGACAGTTAACGAAAATATCCTGCCTTTAGACAAGATTACTGTCTATGCTGTAGACAAAACTATCGTCAATTATGGTAAGACCTATTCTGTTTTTAAGCTGCTTCATGATACAACATTGCAGAATTTTGAAATCAAATTGTTCAGCCCATATTGTCTACAATAAAATCAGTCATGTAAACGATTGCCTTGATATAGATATATAAACGTTATTCTGAAAATACATAGTCATTTTTCCGTGTCTGCGAAGACGTAACGAAGATCTGAAGAAGAAAACTGGACCATAGGACAGAAATCAGTTCTTTGGAATGGAATTGCATTGAAGAATGTCATGGAAGTCATATCTTCTTCAAGAAGAACGAAACTGGAAAGAAATTTTATGCCGTTTGGGGCGTAGCGCCTTATAACGATCCTGCCTTGGAGGCAGTTAAGTGGGAGATGTGTCTCAGAGCTGGCGAGTGACATGGTGACGCGAGACTGGACACGCACGTAGTTTATGTATCAGCCGATAGAGGACAATATTGGATAGGGGGACTGTGATTTTAGTTTCGATTGTGCCCACTAGAGTGCACTAAAGTAATAGAATGTTTATCATAAACTGTTCTAGTATTTTCATAAAGTGTTATTATTTCTTTTTGTGTATGTAAAATGTTATAAATATGTTTAAGCAGTATGAATGATGCGTGAGTGTGGTTTAACGTTAATATGAAGGTAATTGTTTAACGAGTTATGTAGTAGGATTTAGTGTGGGAACATTTCGAAGAAGTATGGATATGGACAAAGGGGATTTTTGTAGAATAGATTTGTAAAGTAAGTTTATGGTAAGGCGAAAGTTAATTCAGGTATAAATAACAATAGTAAATATCTTTATGCATAAGCAAAACTTCAGCATATTAGATAATTACGTCGGTAAAAAGTGCAGTCGTTAGGTTTACTATTTTGCGATTGGTTATTGATGAAAAGCGCGGATTGACGCGGGAGAATGTTGTATTGCTATTGGCTGTTGAGTAAACTGACCAATGGTAAAGCAATATTCTTCGCGCGCCTTTCTCTGCTGGTAGAGAAGACTTAGAGTATTCTAGAGAAGAGTGGGAGCCTAACCATGAAACAGATCGGACGTGTGTTGTAGTAGTTCCGATGAAAATGATAAGTTGCCGGATCTAGCAGTGTTTCATACATCAAAAGTGTTGGAAAGTGACGGCATAATTATTCCGATGTGTGTGTAGAAATTTCGGAATTTTTAAATGAATTTTGTGACGAGAAAAGACATATATTACGCGTGGCATATTGAGCAGGTCGGTGGCGAAAAACTGTGACTGCGTTTGGTACCGACAGACTTAATATTTGGTGAGCATTATCAATCAAAAACAATCAGAATTTTTGTAGCTATTACGTTTTCGGGAAATGCAACACCATAAACTTGCTAACGTGGGTGACTGTGTTAAGACTAGCACGGGCTTGGCAGTGATACTTGTTCACCTAAGTTTCAGAATATATTAATTGAGGACAAAATTTCCAACCTTTCATTTAGTGAAAAAACATTCTCCCAAAACGTAAATTAGTGACTCAAATTGCAGCCTGGTTCACGTCGAAGTACAGTAGGTTTCACTCGGCTTTCCTACTGATGATCTGCTGAGACAATGTTCACAGGTAGGTGCAGATCCGTCGTAAAGGGACGGAAAGAACCGCGCCACCGCAAGTTCTGTCAAGAAGCCTTAAACTATTGTACGATTTCTTGAGGGAGGATGTTGCTGCAAAGCTACAGTTTTTTTGGTTCAAACAGAAGCACAGATTTTTGTTCCCTGGAAACTGCAGTCAAAGCCCTCCTTTTAAATAAAATAATTGATTTGGAGGAACTGTATTAAGTTTTTTCTCGTTGGGAAGATTCCTGTCAGTATTTTGGAGAACACAGAAGATTTCTGAAACAAGATGTTGTCAGTGATTAGTAGCCAAAAGGACAACAGAAATAACAAAATTATAACAACTTGTGTATTTTGTGATAATCGTTACTGGGCCAAATGCATTCATTGAATGCATTCCTCCTTAAAGCCTTAACAAGAGGTCAAACAGTAGGAAGAGAAGTTGAATAGATCTGAACTACTACAAACATGAACATGTTTTGTAAAGAGTTCCATTGCATGATAAAGTTAGAAAGCGCAATTTTAAAATCAGCTAGGTCAAATATGAAATACGTATGGAGAAAATGAGGTACTTCTGTCAATGTTTATTGTGCATGTTTAGTCGTCCCTAATGCACTATTCTGTGCATACATCCAGGAAGATGTAAGTTTCTTTTACGAATTTCAATAATTATCTCATCCTGTTAACGAAACGAATTAAAATTTAATTTAAATTGGTACTTAACGTTTGATTTCCAAGTATTATGAACTAACTGTTCCCCATTTTTGGTAAATGTCACTTACTTCTTACATCAAAAAGAGGCAACCGTAGTTGTTCTGCTCCCATAGCGTAGATGATAGCGCACAAGACTGCTGAGCTTTTGGCTCGGGTTCGATCCTCACTATTGTCCCATGTCCAATTTTGTATCGCTTTTAGGAAGCAAAAGAAGAACTCATATGGCGATAACGTCTTTGGCTGATCGCTTGAATTTACGAGCGCAACGAAATGGTTGGCAATCTTCAATGCTAATTAACTCGAAAACGGCGCAACTTACCGAATTTTTTCTTAACAATTATTTCTCAGCACAACCTGCCCTGTAACACCCTTATAAGTTTTTCAGACTGTTTGTCACCACCCTGTACATGTTTAGGCGCGATCCCCGAAAAGAAAGGAGCGCACTTCAGTTTTGCAACCGGGTTACACAAGACAGGATCGACAAGAAGATCAAATAAGCTACTGTTCCATGGTATCCCTATAAAGAGATCGTGACGTAACACTGTCAGAATACCAAAAACTGTAAGATTAATTCAAACATCATATAAAGCTGTGGACCTACAACCCTGTATGAAACGACAACACTAAAATAAGTGAATTCACGGGAGTTGCGGATATTGAGAACATACGGATTGGGCGCTCGATTATTTGCCACAAAGTGGACATAGTACATACATCTCCCGTGGTGCGCGGAAACAAAATATTGGTCATGTTACCAGCACTATTAACGATTTCATGCATCCATGATAAGTCTAAAACTCGTGGTACCGTGTGAATAATTTAGTAACGAAGACGAATGGGACATCAACATCAGCAGGGACTGGTCTCCTCGGCTGTGGTGTTGCAATATTTGGCGCTCTTGCCGGTAAAATGCATGTCACCGTAACCGCGGGACTCGGTGTAGCGGAAACAACTGACGTCACAGAATTAAGAGCAGCACTGGAAAGGCGTGATCACGTTTTTTGTATAAATCAAATGGCGGCCGCGACTGGAAAATGCAATAGTGTAAGTTAGTAATTTCTGAATGTGGCGTAAGGACGGAGAGAATTAAGAGGAGGGGATAAGGTTATATCTCATGAATCACACTTTAAATTAATTACTAAGTGTTAAAAGACGTGTATTTCGCTTTATTTCGTATAAAAGGGTGGCTTACTAGGAACTTCTGGCTAGTGTAAACAATATATCTATAGGGCTTCTGGAACACTTAGTTTACATTTCTGACGTCAGATGACCGAGGTCATTGGCCTGCCAGTGATGTCAGAAACCCCTCGCTCCCTTTCCTCACCCCTTCTCCGTATTACCAGCCAATCAAAAAATCCAAGACTGCAGAACTAGATCAATTGTGTTTTATACCCCACGACCCTCTTTCCAGCCAATTACACTGTAGTATTTAAAAAAATCCTCCTTCTCTCCAGCCAATCAAAGCACAGTATTAAAGTAATGGGTAAAAGTGGTTCCTGATATGCAGCAAATAATTATGTAACCCCCAATTGAAAGTCAAAGATGAGATTTACTTCCGAAATATCTGCGAAAAATGGGGTTATATACAATACCTAGGGTGCATATTAAAATTGTACGTAAAAATAGCGCTAAGTTACATCACTTCACCTGAAAATCAGTGATAATTACAAGCGCATACTTACCTCTGTACTTAATCGGCGTTATATTAAAACGATGCTTAAAACTATCGGCCGCTCAAAGATATGCATTATACAACGTGTAAGAGGTATAAAGGCAGATACTTTTATTGGTGAGTGTGGGTGGTGTACTGAAAAACATTATATCAGCATTTGCATCATTAGCAGACAAATACTTACAGCTATTACAAGTCGTTCATTTTTAGTTTGGTTAGTACCTCCAAGTACAAGTGGCAAGAGCAAGCCATTTATGGTTATTTTCCGCTGGGCAGCAGGTCGGGTGTTGAAATGTGGACATGTGGATGCAAACTGACAGGTGTAGTTCACTTAGTGGTGCAGCAACGGCCATGCAGAAAATAATGACCACATTCAGTTTTACAAAAGCAGGCTGAACTTTGATTTTGTCCATTATAAATTTTTTTAAAGCCTGCGACTGTGAAAATAATGAGTTTATTTATAGAGAACTTCCTGCAACCAGTCACAATTTTCTTTTATTTATCTTTTAGACGAAGCGTTTCGGGAAATGATTCCCATTTACAAGTGTGTATTTCTTTGTACTATGCCATTTTTTCGTAATGTTTTCGATGTTTCAGATTCTGCTTTGTTTCGTTGACTTTACAGCACATTTAAAAAAAAAGGCAATTTTCAGTTAGTTATCGGTTTTTATGTGTAGTTAGTGGCGAAATGTAGAAGAACTTGTACTTTCAGTTTTCTTATGGTCTGTTTGGGCAGAGTCTCAAACATGTTAAACATTATTCACAACTTTCAGTGCACAGTACAAAAAAATGGCTCTGAGCACTATGGGACTTAACATCTGTGGTCATCAGTCCCCTAGAACTTAGAACTACTTAAACCTAACTAACCTAAGGACATCACACACATCCATGCCCGAGGCAGGACTCGAACCTGCGACCGCAGCAGTCGCGCGGTTCCAGACTGCGCGCCTAGAACCGCTAGACCACCGCGGCCGGCATCTATTTTACAATTGTGCTTATTTTTATGTGTTACTAAGTACACTACAGGCCATTAAAATTGCTACACCACGAAGATGACGTGGTACAGACGCGAAATTTAACCGACAGGAAGAAGATGCTGTGATGTGCAAATCATTAACTTTTCAGAGCATTCACATAAGGTTGGCGCCGGTGGCGACACCTACAACGTGCTGACATGAGGAAAGTTTCTAACCGATTTCTCATACACAAACAGCAGTTGACCGGCGTTGCCTGGTGAAACGTTGTTGTGATGCCTCGCGTAAGGAGGAGAAATGCGTACCATCACGTTTCCGACTTTGATAAAGGTCGGAATGTAGCCTATCGCGATTGCGGTTTATCGTATCGTGACATTGCTGCTCTCGTTGGTCGAGATCCAATGACTGTTAGCAGAATATGGAATCGGTGGCTTCAGGAGGGTAATACGGAACGCCGTGCTGGATCCCAACGGCCTCGTATCACTAGCAGTCGAGATGAAAGGCATCTTATCCGCATGGCTGTAACGGATCGTGCAGCCACGTCTCGATCCCTGAGTCAACAGATGGGGACGTTTTGCAAGACAACAACCATCTGCAATAACAGTTCGACGACGTTTGCAGCAGCATGGACTATCAGCTCGGAGACCATTGCTGCGGTAACCCTTGACGCTGCATCACAGACAGGAGCGCCTGCGATGGAGTACTCAACGACGAACCTGGGTGCACGAATGGCAAACCGTCATTTTTTCGGATGAATCCAGGTTCTGTTTACAGCATCATGATGGTTGCATCCGTGTTTGGCGACATCGCGATGAATGCACATTGGAAGGGTGTATTCGTCATCGCCATACTGGCGTATCACCCGGCATGATGGTATGGGGTGCCATTGGTTACACGTCTCTGTCACCTCTTGTTCGCATTGACGGCACTTTGAACAGTGGACGTTACATTTCAGATGTGTTACGACCCGTGGCTCTACCCTTCATTCGATCCCTGCGAAACCCTACATTTCAGAAGGATAATGCACGACCGCATGTTGTAGGTCCTGTACAGGCCTTCCTGGATACAGAAAATGTTCGACTGCTGCCCTGGCCAGCACATTCTCCAGATCTCTCACCAGTTGAAAACGTCTGTTCAACTGTGGCCGAGCAACTGGCTCGTCACAATACGCCAGTCACTGCTCTTGATGAACTGTGGTATTGTGTTGAAGCTACATGGGCAGCTGTACCTGTACACGCCATCTCTGTTTGACTCGCTCAGGCGTATCAAGGCCGTTATTACGGCCAGAGGTGGTTGTTCTACGTACTGATTTCTCAGGATCTATGCACCCAAATTGCGTGAAAATGTAATCACATGTCATTTCTAGTATAATATATTTGTCCAATGAATACCTGTTTATCATCTGCATTTCTTCTTGGTGTAGCAATTTTAATGGCCAGTAGTGTATATTGTCGAAGTATCTGACAAATATAAAATAATAATGTAAACAAAGCAAAGCAGAAACTTACACATCGAAAACGTTACGAAAAAATGGAATAGCACAAAGAAACACAAACTTGAAAATGGGAATCAATTCCCCAAACGCGTTGTGCAAAAGATAAATAAAAGAAAATCGTGACTGGTAGCAGAATGTTATTTACAAACAAACCCACAGAATGAACTTTCACTACGTTTTTGCGGAGTGTTGAACTATGGCACTTACATCTTTGCATTGTATTTCCCCTTTCAGTAAGTATTTCACACTATTACAATACAGTGTTTGTAATTTTCTTTGGAAATTGGATCCATAGTACGCTTAACTACCAAATAAAACGCATTAATTGTGCAATTATGACCATTAAGTACCTAGTATACTTAAAACACATTCTTCTCAAATTCATGATTTTAGCACTTTTAGAGCCTTTTTTTATTTCAAGTCTTCAATTTTTATTCAATTTTAGCCGCTATACCTGCGATACTTCCCTGATAAACGCACAGTGACTGCTTCAGGCGAATGGGAAAGTTGAGAAGGGCATTAAACTAGTTGGAGCCAGACAGCAGAGGACGCTGGATGTGGAGCGTCTCTGGCGCGGCTGACCGGTCCGGAGAAAGCAGCCGCGGGTAGAAATTCAGCCTCGGCTCGGCGCTGGACCGCCTGCCGCAGCTTTCGCTGCGCTTCGCGAACCTTCGCCTCTGCGCAGAGCGTTCACCTGGTCAGGCCCACTGCAGGCGGCCAATCTGTCTCCCCCCCCTTTTCCCTTCTCTCCTCTTCCCCCGTCCCCTCCCTCTCGCCACTCCTCACCGCCGCCTCCTGACACCATTCAGCGGCGCGGGCACTGCCTCACGCTGTTCCTCTGTGAGGTCTGTCCGTCAAGCTGTGTCGAGTCAAAGCTAGTTGCCTCAGTTGCCCCTGATTTAAATTCGTTGTGTAACACCTACAGCGCCTCTCGGTGTTGAAAAACCAAAAATAGCTCCCAAATTAGCTCCCATGTCCTTAAAATATCAATTCACAAAATTACCCAAGTCCCTCCACAAGTAGTAATTACGAAAAACAAATAAAAAACAAATAGAGGGAAATATCTAGTATAGAAAGCAAAAGAAAAGGGAAGGAAAATTTAACTATAAATTTTAGAAACATGAGAAGGGGGGAAAAAAACCAGCAGAAAATATTAAAATATTAGTTATTCCAATACTTAAGAAAATCTGTATTGTAGTCATAGAACGTAGGTCTGGGACACCAAAGACAGTGTTTATTAAAGTATAAATAGCCATACGTTGTAATTACGATACTCCAGTCTAGTTCGGAAGTTATTTAGGATGTACAGCTTTAGAGAACAACAATTGGGACTTTATTAAACGGGGATCAAGAATAGATCGTGACGAGATTGTTTTTTTAGGATTGTCAATTCAAGACTTTAATTTGGACATTTATCAGATTAGATAAACGGGAAGGTGAATAGTAATCTCTTTGGCTTTAATGTCAATTCGTGTGAATATTTAAACGCTTTACTGAATCGAGAAATTTAACCGGATTCGGACTTTGAATTGTGATAGTGGGAAACTGACTTCACGCGACTAGTGATCATAGTTAATGACAGTTTTCGGATATTAAATAGACATAACTTATATACCGAAAGTGACAGGATATTATCTAACATCTCTGATGCTAGCGGGAATCCTACTTAGACATCTAATTAAAGAACTTCTTTGAATGAGATCGTATGAGTGAACCTATTTATTAATAATTCTTGTCAATAAACTGACGTTGTTAATTTTAAACATAATACAAGTCTTGAACATTAATTTAACTTAGATTAATATACATTAAGGTTACGTGATCTATGCCAAGAACAAACTAGCGATTCGTAACTAAAACAATTGAACGAAAGGTTAAAGTATCGTCGTCTGTAAACACTGGTAGTAAAGTTACTAAAGATTTTTTCTCTCAGAGTTGGGAAGACTATATGTGTAGTGACCCACGTTTAACATTGGGTTTTAAAAGTAATCAAACTGATACTTAGCCGGGACAATATTAAATAAAAGTAAAACCCTTCAATGACAGTCAATGCGTAAAAAATAAAATCAAACTTTCACCTATTAGACGAAAAAGAGAAAACAGAAAAAGGGCTGCTACAGTTGCCATCTGATGTCTCATGTCCAAAGTAGAGACTTTCGGGACAAATATCATCTGTATGCAGCCGCCAGAGCGTTTTGCTCTCCGTGCCGACAAAAAAATTTCTAAAAAAGAATCTACAACACTGGTCACTTTGTGTTCTTACTACAGAAACTCTCCATCGCACGCTCCTCAGATCTAATGGTGAAATCGCCCAGTGGATAGCCCGTCGAAAATTGAACACAGATCAAGAATGAAAACAGGAATAAGGTGTACTCAACTTCGAAAAAGAGGCAAAATAGAACCAGTGAACGGTCCAAACTCAACACAAGCAACATCCAGCGAACTGCTAGAGCTACCGCGTCTTGATTCTGCTACAGCGGTGTCCGACTACGAACTGGGAGATCCGTGTTCAAACCTACCTCATGCGCCCCCCCCCCTTTTTTTTTATTATCACAAACTTATGAACTGTCCGTCCGGTAATTGACGTGTCTGTTCTCCTTCTGTAGTCTCGGCAATTGTCATACTATACATAGCTTATAGAATATGAGTCATGTGACAAGAATATATTACCGTCCCAAGTAAACGTGTTGTAAAGCGAGAGCAGCCGAGATGCCGCATAGAACTCTTACAGAAATGAGAGCAACAAATAAATGACTTTGAATTATGTTACAATAACGGAATTCAAGAGTAAAAACTTCCAAAATGAAACGTAAGAGTCATTACATGTGGTACTTGTGTAGAACAAATAGGAGATGCGTACGTCTGGAGGTCCTTGCCTTGCATCTCGCTGTTGCATACGGACGTTACACCACGACACAAACACAAATCTGAATCCACACGCCACTTACCGGACGGACAGTTCATTTGTGAAAAAATGGGAGCGCACGAGGGAGATTCAAACTCATACCTTGAAAGGTGGCTACACTGAGCCACAGCGCCAGAGAGTTTTGTTTCGCCGCCTCCACTGGCAGTGATTATTGAGAAGTAGCGGAGTGCAGTGCTTGTTGAGACCTCGTAGTAGTCAGTGCTTGCTGAGATGTCGTAGTGAAGAGTTCTGGTCGAGATGTGGCAGTAGAGTTCTTGTTGAGATGTGGTAGTAGCGAGTCGGTGTGGAGATATATTGTAATGATTAGAGTGCTTTTCGTCAATATGTGAAGGTAAAAGAAAAAAAAATTTCCTTTTCTTTTTATTATTTCAATGTCCTGAATAATGCGTCATTACAGGTTCAGTCAACAAAGCATCTGGCTTGTGTTCTTGTATTAGAGTGTAATTCTGGTTTTCTTGTGCAATTATAGTATTTCTATTATTTTTTAATTATTTCAGTATAAATGGTATTTAAAATTTCTTGTCTTGTTGAAGAAGAACCGTGACAGATGTGTACGTTGAATCACACTCCCACACACAGAACAATTACACTTGTGTTTTGGTTTCGTAGGTTTTATAGTTGCTGGGGACTTAATTAATTAATTGCGTTAACGAAAATTTTCATTTCATTCTTTGTTGTTGTTCTATGCAGTCAGATTGCGTACAAAAACTAGTAAGGGCCAACCGTTTACGAGACTTCGTAGTCGGACATGCAGCTACTAAATAAAAAAAAAAAAATTATTTGCATTTTATTTAATTAAGCCCCCATGCACGTGGCGACCGCTGCTTCGGATCGTCCCTTGGAATTCTTCTGATTGCAAAAATAGTAGACAGTAGTATTGTTGTAGTAATTTGTAGTTTAGTAATTGTAGTCTACATTGCATGTGTAGATTTGGTAATTGGCATTCTTCTAATGGTATTTTTCAAAATTTAATTTTTATTGCCTTGTCTACGGGTTTGACAATTTAGTGAAATTATTTCAATTGTTCGTTAATCGTGTTTGAGGGAAACATTTCGTGTGAATGGTATTGTTGGAGATAAAGTGTCATTGTGTGTAATTTTCATATAGTGGCGAGTTTTGTATGTTTTGTAAATGATTACGCGATCGATGAAAAAGGCAAAAATGATGGATAGTCAGAATGACGAAATTGTTGACATGGCGAACTCGCCAACAGAGGAAAACAGTGTCATGAATAATGGAGTGGAAAACAATTTAATAAGTCGGGAAGATAGTCCGGAACCATTTCAAAATTTTTCTCAATCAGAAAATTCACAGAATACGAGATTAACGATAGAAGATTCTGGAATAGTATCGAACACAGATAGCTTTACAGCTATGACGAAGGAAACTGGTTTTGCGGGAAATATTAGGGGCGAAAGGGATTTTGAACTAGTTCATATGGAGCAGTTGATGAGTGCAATATTAAATTTGGGGTCTCGGTTAGACTCACAAATGGGAACAATGGAGCATTTACGATCTGAATTAAAAACAGATAGGGGAGCAATGGAAACACGGCTAGACTCATTGGGAACACAAATAGGAACAATTAAAACAGAGATGGGAACTTTGGCAACACGGTTAGACTCACAAATAGGGACAATTAAAACTGAGATGGGAACAATGGAAACACGGTTAGACTCACGAATAGGGACATGTTTCAAAAACATGAAAGATGAATTAAAGAAAGAAATCAGAGAAGAAGTACAACCGATTTTGAATGCTCACAATAATAGATTAATTGCAGTAGAGATTAGACAAAGGGAACAGGATAGAGAACAGGAAGAAAGAGATCGGGTGATAGTACAAAAATTTTCAGAGTTCAATTTACAACGTGCACATGATAAGGATGAAATATTTGAGAGAATCGAGGAATCCGTACCAAATGACAGATTAAATAACCTAACACAACAATACAAACAGCTAACTACCAGATGCGTCAATACTGAAACCCAAGTCGCGACACTTACGGAAGACGTAAATAAACAGAGAGAACAATTAGGTGATTTATCGGAAAGAGTTGAGGAGATTTCAGATAAATTGACAAGTCTTAGTTTAAATGGGGACAGAGATTCAGATGATACAGCACCATTGCCATTTGCAGAAACCGAAGAGTATCAGAACATAAATAAGCATGTTGAAAATGAGGGAAAATTTAATGAACGCGTGAAAAGGGAATTTGAGGCATTAAAAAAGCAAGTCAAACAAATTGAAGGCGAAATCGTAGGAAAAGACGGCAAAAGAAATTTAGAATCACAGATACCAGAGGGGCTTGAAGAAAATAATTTGTTTCATTTTCGGGAAGCAACAAGAGAGCGCGAGGCGCGCGAACTTGACAATAATCGACATTGGGACAGGGACAGACGCGGTAGGTCTTTGTCGCCACGAGGCCAAAACTTTGACTATAAACACTTTTTGACTGTTCGGAAATTTAAGATCTTCCGCAATTCTAAGAATGACATACATCCATGTTCATGGTTAGATCAATTTATGTACGCACTTCCACCAAATTGGCCACTAAGTCACAAACTGGAATTTATGTGTGGATATTTAGAAAACGAACCGGCGACGCGCATGCGTGCACTTATTAGAGATTGTAATAATCTAAATGATTTTTATCATGCATTTCTATCGGCATATTGGTCCGAAAACACGCAAGACAGAGTCAAACACAGTCTTATTATGCAGCGTAATTTTAAACAGTCTGAGTTCCGCACGCCGGCAGAATACTTTGAAGACATGATTCGAAAGAATCAGTTCCTGTCCAACCCTTATAGCCCGACTGAATTAATTCGCATTTGTTTAACTAAGCTGCCACAATCCATAAGACAAATTGCTTTAGCCGGAAGATGTAAAGACGACATTGAGACTTTTAAGACTTTGCTACAAGAACTTGAGTATGACAACGACGACGGGACTTCTTGTAATTTTTTCAGTAACAGTAATTACAATAGATTTTCAGAGAAAAGGGATAGTGATCGGAACGGGCGTTATATGGGTAATTTTGAGAATGACAGACGTAACAGACAGGACAATAGATACCAGCCTTATGACAATAACAGACGTTCTAACAGAAATTACACAGACAATTATAATAACGGTAATTCGTACCGGAATGATCAATCATACGGAAACAGTAATCGGTATCATCAAGACAGAAATTATTCATACAGTAATAGAAATTCTTACTACAGAAATAACCAGGGTAGTAGATACAACAATAATTTCAGAAGTGACAGTCGAAATTACACAAGAAGTAGTCATGCAGACAGACAGGAAAATAGAAATGTTAATAACAGACACAACCAAGAATTTGCATCTAACATACAGGAAGGACCTAATTGGCATCGTCCACGTGACAGAACTTCAGAGAGACAAGTGCAAATAGTAGAAATTGATCCGCGAAATGACGCGAATAATCAAAGACGTGACGCAAACAATCGACAATGCCTTGCAGCTTCGGCTTCTGGCAGCAATATAGACGGTTCAGAAAGTAATGACACTACGACTTTACACTACGTACGCCTGGAAGACATAAGAGACATTTTGCTAGACGAAAAGGAAAATAATGTAGACGCATTTTTACATCCTGTTATTGAAGTATGTGTGGGTAAGAATAAGTTCACTGCAGTTTTAGATTCTGGGAGCCCATTGAACGTCATTAGTGAATCAGTTTTTCGTATATGTGAAAGAACTATTGCTTGTCCTGTGTTACCTATTTCTAAAACTACAATTCGAGGAGCGATTTCTGGAAAAAGTGTGGAAGTTAAACAACAGACCAACCTAAATTTCGTTTGTCAAGGATACGAATTTTCTGCTAATTTTATTATTGTTCCATTACTCAGTACACAAATTATATTAGGTATGGAGTTTCTTAACGCACATAAGCCAATTTTGAACTTTAAAGAAGGAAGTGTGAATTTGACTGTTGCCGGAATGCCGAAATGTTTGAAATTTTTCGAGTGTTTAACAAGATCTGAATCAGATACAAAATGTTTAAGGTTTCTTACTTCTGATGTTTTCGTTGAGCATTATGACGACAGTGTGTTTATTCATGACAATGACAATAGATACAGAGACGCGATGGATGATATAATTAATAGCGAAGAATTAATTAATGAAAAGGTTAAGAAAGCTGAAGTGCCAGATGACGTTGCAAGAGAAGAGCTGCACCACATTTTGACTTCACATGCTACAGTATTTAGTCATCACACAGGAACTATACAAGGCTTACAATATTTATTTAAAGTAAAAGAACACACACCATTTCGGGGGGAAACGTCCGCTATTCCTTTGGCTTACAGAGACAAGGTTAGGACTGAACTTCAATACATGATAGATCAAGGCATTATTGAGCCAGCAGTCAGTCCTTATACCAGCCCATTACACGTTGTTCTTAAAAAGGATGGGTCAATTCGTTTGGTTCTGGATTCCAGACAGATAAATAATATCATAATTCCTGAAACTGACCGTCCACAAAATTTAGATGAACTTCTTCAACATTTCCATGGAATTAAAGTTTTATCCACGATTGATATGCGCGCAAGTTTTTGGCAAATAGAACTCCACCCTGATTGTAGAAAATATACTGCCTTTTTAGCCTTTGGTAACTGTTACCAGTTTCGGAAATTACCGTTTGGACTTACTGTATCTTCAGCAGCATTCATTCGTAGCTTAAACGAAATTTTACCTGTTTATCTTCGTGACAATATTACTTCATATGTTGACGATATTCTTATTGCTAAACGTTCTTGGATTCATTATTACGTATTTTTGCAAGAGTTGGCATTACTGTGAACTTGGAAAAATCTGAATATGGTCGTTCTCAGGTGAAATTTCTCGGTCACATTATTTCTACAGAAGGTATTCTTCCTGATCCAGAGAAATTAGACGCTATTCGTAATTATGCTGTTCCTACCACAAAACGTGATGTTCGTAGTTTCCTTGGTGTCTGTAATTTTCTTCGACGCTTTGTTAGATTGGACAATTTGGCCACACCTCGTTTATGTGAACTATCTGGAAGGAAATCTAATTGGTGTTGGGATGAGGAAGCTCAGTCAGAATTTGAACAACTCCGTGATGCTTTAGTTGCTGCTCCACTTCTTTCACATCCGGATTTATCTAAAGATTTTTGTTTGGCGACGGACTCATCATACAAAGGCCTAGGTGCACATTTATTTCAAGAGATAGAAGAAAACGGCGTTGTAGCACAGAAGTCGTGTTCTCTCTAAATCCGAAAAAAATTATTCGATTACGGAACTTGAAGCTTTGGCTGTTGTTTGGGCTTTTACAAAATTTCGGACATTTTTGTTTGGCAGACATACTAAGGTTTACACCGATCATCGAGCTCTGGAATTTCTTATGTCGACAAAATTAACTCATGGCAGATTGTCACGATGGGCGTTGTATCTACAGGAATTTGATTTTAGTATTGTTTACATACAGGGTTCTTCAAATATTGTTGCTGATGCTTTATCACGTGCACCTATGGGTTTGAAACAAAGTGCTGAAGAGGACTGCAAAGAAAACAATTATTGTTTGATGTATATTCAAGGTGTTGCGTTTGAGAACTTTATTTCGTCTTCGCTCCAGGACATCACTAAGGAGCAAAATAAGGATCCAATCTGGAAGGACATTAAGGAGAAGTGGAGGAGAAAGGAAAGCGTAGCGATTAGACAGCATTATTTAGTTCGCAATGACATTCTTTTTAAACGAAAATCGGTCGACAACTCTGTTTGGTTAGTTTGTATTCCTGATGAATGGGTTAATAAGCTGATTTGGTATACGCATTTCAGTTATGCACACTTTGGTCCCAGAAAATGCTTTCATAAATTACGGGAAAATTGCTACTTCAGTAATATGGAAAAACGTATTCGATCTGTTCTGACCAAATGCAAATTATGTCAAAAGGCTAAGCCGCCAACAATTTCTCACAGAGCACCGTTGTTTCCTATCATTCCAGCGAAATTAAAGGACATGGCTGCAGTTGATTTGTTCGGTCCAGTGGTTCGTTCTACTAATGGTTTTGCGTACATTTTCGTAGTAGTGGAGTTGACATCAAAATATGTGTGTTTTACACCGTTACGCAAAGCAACAGCTCGTTCAGTATCTAATGCTTTCATTAACCATTTTCTTAAAGAAGTTGGTCATGTTGATAAGGTTATATCAGATAATGGATCACAGTTTCGTTCTAAAATTTGGCTTCGTACTCTACGGCGTCGTAAAATTAAACCAATTTTCATTTCACTTTTTCACCCTCAATCTAACGCTTCAGAGAGATGGATGAAGGAAATCAATAAATTGTGTCGTCTTTATTGTCATCAGAATCACAGAACGTGGGATCAGTATCTTCATATTTTTCAAAACATTCTGAATGAACTTCCTAATGACTCAACTTCTTTACCGCCTATACTGATATTAAAAAACAAAGCACCGACAAATCGCATTTCTGAAATCGTTCCTTTTCCGCCTTCACGGAAACTGCGGCATTCTGAAGTTGTCAACCTGGCTCTACGAAATATTGCATCTGCGGCTGCTAGAAGAGAGAAATCAGCAAAATGTCCTGGTCGTTTAAAAACTTTTTCAGTTGGCCAAAAGGTATTAATTAAGTCTCATCGTTTGTCTCACAAGGGAAAAGGCTTGTGTCGGAAATTTTTTCTGCTTTATAACGGTCCATATAGAGTTCGCAAAATTATACATGATAACACTGTTGAAGTAGAAACTCTTAAATCTCGACGCTCTAAGGGAATACATCATATATCTAACGTTAAAATTTTTGTGGAATGACATACTTTAGAGAAACTAACAGCTACATGTAAACATGCAGAGAATACAAGGATACCGCGCTGTGTTTTGGCGACGGCACGTACTCAAAGCAATAGTCAAGTCTGCGCGCCGCACAAGGCAGTCGTTGACCGCAAACAATTACTTCCTACGTCACGCACCTACAGCTGATCGAGCGCTCAGTGCGAATGCACTGACAGCCTTAAACAAATACACAGTCTAATTTCTCCGATTAAATTCAGTATAAAGCTATAGTGACTTGATGAATTATGTTATTAACGTTCAGTATTTTTCAGGATACGGTTGTATAAAATATTTAAGAACTTCAGGTAAATTCTGTGTGTGTCCGACGCTAAGACGACTTGCTATCGAGAAAATTTCAGGAAGAATGTAATTTCGAAGAAGAAAGTAATAAACTAAAAAGGTAACTATTAATTGAGTTCATTTTTCAGGTAACATATTTCCACTTAGGTACGTACTTTAGACGTAATTTGCTGTTCGCAATTACGTGATTCATACTTTGTGCTAATTTTATGTTCTATGAATTTACTTGTGATGCGACGTGCTTGCGTACATTTGCTGATTTTTGTCAATGTTTTATTAATGAACAGGGTTGTTATTTGTATATATTATGCATCGCTTGGCTGCACTGCTTTTTCACTGATGTCATATTTTTTAATTATGTGCCTGCTGTGCTTGTTTATTTAAATTATAATTGTCACCTGATTGATTGTGCTGACTGTGGTTATGTATGTAAGTTATACTTTATGATTTATCTGCTTGCGCCTTCATGTTTACTTATTAAGATGACATATGAACATTTATTTGCTTATGCTGATATGATGCTAATGACCTGTTTATTACGTAAGATATATGTTTGCTGCTATGCGTATGGATTGCATATTTATACATTTCTGTTTGTTGTCATAACTACTCTTTAATTTGGTATATAGAAATGCTGATATACTGTGTACAAACATAGAGTTTAGGTCACACTATTGTATTAATGATAGATTGTTCGCTTGGCAGAGCCTCGTTGTAAGAATTGTGCTGCATCCACTTGTTGACATTCTGTTCTCCACTGGTATATTTACTCGCTATTGCATGTTTTGCTTACGCTCAGTGCCTTATATTTTTAAGATAGGAGAATGAACTGCTATAATTCGACATAAACGACATTAGTACAAGAAACTTCGTAGAAGTCACATGAGCTGGAGGTTTTATGGAAGCTGTATAAATTTATGCTAATAGGAAGGAAGCTAACGACATGACATACCAAAACTAGGTTTAGACCATTGACAGTTAGTACACTACATTTTTCGTGAGCAATTGAAATAGGAAGTGACACTTGACACAAGAAATACTCCACATGTTTGCTTCTGTTTGCCATAATTCTTGAAGTGGTGTACACACTGTGAAATATTATGATCATTCACACTCCGTAATCGTACTTAATTACTGAGAGTTATTCGAACTAAGTCTGTTAGAGGTCATGTATGCATTTCTTTTATTTAATGATGGACAAGGTAACCAAAATCCATCTTATAATTTATAATGAGTAGAAGATTTGGGTCAGATGGATTACACAGAGGTTGTGTGTTGACAGTGTGTCTTCGGATTGTATGGGATGATGAGGTTTGCATTAGGATTTTATCTGTACTTGTTCGAGGAGACTGACTAGAGGAAAGAGTTGTTATGGAAGTGAAATGATATTGGCGATAAGGTTTATATGTGTCGACGTATTGAAGAGGTATTATTGAGGTATTGAGATTATATGAAGTTGATGATTATTGGAGTTTTTGTGGACAAGAGGTAAGGTAAATGATATTGATGATAAGATTTATATGTATCGACGTAAGAGGTATTATTGAAGTATTGAGATTATGTGATGCTGATGATTATTGGAGTTTTGGTGGATAAGAGGTAAAGTAAGTGAGGTGCATATTTTTTTTTTTGTTGGTCTATATGGAACAAGGAGGATGAAGATAGCCGACTAGAACACTCAAGTAGAAGGAAGATTGTCTACACACACTTTGTTAAATCAATAAGCAGTACATTTTTTTTTTTTTTTTTTTTTTTTTTTTTTTTTTTTTTTTTTTTTTTTGGAGAGAGGGAGTAATTGCATATCTTGGCTCACTGACGGTTGTTCAGCAACCGTACATTTTGATCTGGCTTGGCAAACATTGGTCTTGACATGATGACTATGATGTTGACTTAACTATTATTGACTGTGATACATTGCTTCCACTACTACTTGATACACATGATGAACATCAAATTTTGACAGAACTGCATTTACACAGTTAACACTATTCAATTACACAGTAGTACTTAATGTGGATGAAAGATGAGTGAGTGTGTTTTGTGTGTTTTCCTTTCCTAATCCTACCCACCTATCTCCTAAATATTATTTTATTTGTTTGTAGTGGCTTGCACTGACACCCATAAATATTATAGGTTTACTGATATTTGAGTATTTGTAATAGTTAATATGACAATTATCTGATATCATTTGTGTGTTTATTAGAATTTGTATGTTTAGTGTAAGAGCATTGAGAATAATTTTGTAAAAGCATTTGTATGTGCATTCAAACTATTGTTCATGCCTGAACTGTCTGATTAGTGATGGTGAATATTATGAACTGTTACCTGCACTTGTTCAACATTGGTGTATGACACTTAGAAATGTTTAATTTCTGCTGATGAACTGTGTGATTAGGATAGTGAATATTATGGACTGTTACTTGTACTTTTTCTACATGATTGGTGCCACTAGGACATGTTTAATCTCTGCTTATAAACTCTCATGAACAGTGTGATCAGTGATAGTGAATATTATGGACTGCTCTCTGGACCTGCTCATCATTGCTAGGTGCAACTGATGGACTGCTTCTACTGAAATGATGTCACTTGTTGCTGTGTGTACCTGTTCAACATTGCTGGCTGCCACAGATGGAACTGCTTCTACTGAAATAATGTCACTTGTTGCTGTCTGCACCTGTTCAACTTTGCTGGGTGCCACTGATGGACTGCTTCTACTGAAATGATGTCACTTGTTGGTTTCTGCACCTGTTCAACATTTCTGGGTGCCACTGATGGACTGCTTCTACTGAAATGATGTCACTTGTTGGTGTCTGCACCTGTTCAACAATGCTGGGTGCCACTAATGGAACTGTTTCTGCTGAGTGATGTCACTTGTTGCTGTCTGCGCCTGTTCAACATTGCTAGGTGCCACTGATGGACTGCTTCTACTGAAATGATGTCACTTGTTGGTGTCTGCACCTGTTCAACAATGCTGGGTGCCACTAATGGAACTGTTTCTGCTGAGTGATGTCACTTGTTGCTGTCTGCACCTGTTCAACATTGCTAGGTGCCACTGATGAACTGCTTCTACTGGAATAATGTCACTTGTTGCTGTCTGCACCTGTTCAACATCGCTGGGTGCCACTGATGGACTGCTTCTACTGAAATGATGTTGCTTCTTGCTGTCTGCACCTGTTCAGCATTGCTGGGTGCCGCTGATGGAACTGCTTTTATTAAAATGATGTCACTTGTTGGTGTTTGCACCTGTTGACCATTGCTGGGTGCTGCTGCTGGAACTATCAACTATTTGTTTTCCTTTCTTTCTTTTTTTTTTTTTTTTGAATAATTAAAAGTATTTTATGTGAACATTTGTATAAACTTATTTTTTTGTGTATTGTGTAAACTATTATGTAAAGCCACATGTATGAAAGAATTTGTATTGCCTACTGTATTTTATATATTAGGTTATTGAAAGGTCAGTGCAAAGCCAAAATTTTATCTAATTATGTGGTATTTACGTATTAATATTATCTTTTATTTTTGTCTGTATTTTTTTTTGACGAATTTGGTGGTATTTTCACCACCAATGCTGGCAAAATACCATCAAATTCTAGCCCGTGGAGGAAGGGCATATGAAAGGTGGCTACACTGAGCCACAGCGCCAGAGAGTTTTGTTTCGCCGCCTCCACTGGCAGTGATTATTGAGAAGTAGCGGAGTGCAGTGCTTGTTGAGACCTCGTAGTAGTCAGTGCTTGCTGAGATGTCGTAGTGAAGAGTTCTGGTCGAGATATGACAGTAGAGTTCTTGTTGAGATGTGGTAGTAGCGAGTCGGTGTGGAGATATATTGTAATGATTAGAGTGCTTTTCGTCAATATATGAAGGTAAAAGAAAAAAAATTTTTCCTTTTCTTTTTATTATTTCAATGTCCTGAATAATGCGTCATTACAGGTTCAGTCAACAAAGCATCTGGCTTGTGTTCTTGTATTAGAGTGTAGTTCTGGTTTTCTTGCGCAATTATAGTATTTCTATTATTTTTTAATTATTTTAGTATAAATGGTATTTAAAATTTCTTGTCTTGTTGAAGAAGAACCGTGCCAGATGTGTACATTGAATCACACTCCCACACACAGAACAATTACACTTGTGTTTTTGTTTCGTAGGTTTTATAGTTGCTGGGGACTTAATTAATTAATTGCGTTAACGAAAATTTTCATTTCATTCTTTGTTGTTGTTCTATGCAGTCAGATTGCGTACAAAAACTAGTCAGGGCCAACCGTTTACGAGACTTCGTAATCGGACATGCAGCTACTAAATAAAAAAAAAATTAAAATTATTTGCATTGTATTTAATTAAGCCCCCATGCAACCTAATCCTTCGCAATTCAACTCCGTGTCCATATAACTACGACGGCATTATTATTCAACTGCATTAGTTACTGTACATCTTGAACTTGAACCGTTCACTCTTTCATTTTGCTTCTTTTTTCACAGTTCAGTACATCTTCTTCCTGCTTTCAAGCTTGATCTTTCACGCGCTATCTACTTACCACTAAATCTGAGGGGGGTGCGATGGGAATTTTCCCATGTTAGTAAGTCCTTTAAATGCATTCCGCATAAAGCCCTCCTTACTAAGTTAAAATTCTACGGAATTGGGGGAGGTACATAGTGCCACAGAAACCCTTAAATCGGATGATGAACGAAGTTCACGCTGACTGCTGGTGAAACTTGGTGTTAATTGACCACAGTAGCGGTTTCACGGCTCACAGCTGCGTCTTCAGGGATAACATACAGATTAAAAAATTAAAATATAATTATAAACTGTACTGGAAATTTGTGCTATTACATAAGCTTATTTGAAGACTTGTACTCACTAAAAAGTGTTAGATTATCGGTGAACCCAACGTTCTTAGGCAAGGTTTTGTCATTCATAGAATATAATGAGGAGACAAAAGTCATCGGATACCTCCCAATATCGTGACGGGCCTCCTTTTGTCCGGCGTAGTGTAGTAGCTCGAAGTGGCATGGACTCAACAAGTCGTTGGAAGTCCCCTGCAGAAATATTGAGCCATGCTGCCTCTACAGCCGTCTATTATTGCGAAAGTGTTGCCGGTGCAGGATTTCATAAACTGACCTCTCTATTACGTCCCATAAATGTTCTATGGGATTCATGTTGGGCGATCTGGATGGCCAAATCATTTGCTCGGAACGTCCACAATATTCTTAAAATCAAATGTGTACAATTTGTGTCCCAGTGACATGGCGCATTGTCACTCACAAAAATATCTTTGTTGTTTGGGAACATGAAGTCCATGAATGGCTGCAAATGGTCTGCAGCTGGACCAGAGGACACAGTCCATTCCATTTAAATACAGCCCACACCATTATGGAGCCACCAATAGCTGGTGTAGTGCCTTGTTGACAACTTGGTCCATGGCTCCGTGGGATCTACACCAAACTCGAACCCTACCATCAGCTCCTGCCAACTGGAATAGTGACTTATCTGACCAGGGGCCCTATTCTGTATCGTTCATACCGATCGGTGTAGTAGGTTAGATTCGTTAGTGACGTCATTTTCGGTTCTTTATCGAAATATCCTATTCAGTAAGCTTCTGAGACTTGTTAACGAACGTTCCTCCCACCGATTTTACGACAATTGGATTTCGGTTTTGGATTTCGGTCTGGCCCTGTCGATCGGTGAGCTGTGGTTTATGAACAACTATAATTTGTGATTTTAAACATATTTAGCGGTTTTAGCTTTGGATTTAGTGATTGTGTTATTAAAGAATCGCCAGAGGACGCATCCGTTTGGAAAGTGAGCTCATAATAGACTATTTTCCTTTGTTAGAAATATGGTTAGGTTAGGTTGTTACTGTGAATGATTACATCCAAGAAAAACGTTTTCGGTCAATATTTTCTCAAAATACGTGTTATTCTTACGCAAATAAGAGTTTAATGATCATTAAATATCAAGACATCGGCTCTGCTTACGTATATTACATTAGTGTGAACTGACGTTACTAGTGCCTTTGTGTACTTTTCCCCATAAGTGGATTAGTTAGTAATTATCGAAACGTGTTTACAACTTTCAAGTAACAGTGGAAAGCAGTTATGTTAAGCCTGATATTGGAAACCTTCCAAACTATCACGCATTTATGACTCACGCAGCACCGTTTGGCAACGAAGTCAGCCTACGTTCCTCTACACAATACTACAAGAGTTGAGGAGTGTCTGTGTCTGTTGTTTGGCGTGGCCAAGTGGTTAGCGCGCGGGAATGTGATACAAATGGACACGGGTTCGCGTATGGATGGATGCAGGAATTTTTTTTTCCTCTTCATATATGCAACACGTTCTGAGACATTGTTATTCGTGTAAGTGAAGATTTTTCTGCAATATTTGTTATTACTTACATGTAAGAGCGCACTTCCTCAGTAATGATTTCGTAATTTCTGTGTGTTTAAAATACAACATGTGAAACTGTTGGAGATGAAACTGCTGTGAGTGAAGCAACCGACAGTGACCTTTATATTTTTTCTTGTCAGAAATAATTCACCATTTTTTCCGAATGTGTAGCGATTTCCGAGTATGCGGTTAGACAGGAATCTAAGAGCACAACTTAAATTACTGGGAATGTAACTAGCAGCAGTCGTCTTCATAATCTTGCTTGTCACAAGTATTTATCTGCGATCGAATCCTCAACCACGGTAGACAGAGATGACTGTAGCATCATATGCGAAACATTTTCATTCATGAGATGCATGTTATAAACTTCGACGAACTGCAGGAGCTCTAGAAAATGCGTTTTTTTTTTCAATTTTGTTTTTAAGGCCCAAATCGTTGACGTATCATATAAGGGAGTGGGCTACTTAATCATTTGGATCTATAGGAGCGAGTTATAACCACATTCTGTTTATCTTCTTATTCTTTGAAACTCTCAGAATGAATTTTTCGGGTGTGTTTATAGATGTATTAGTACAATGTGGTACTACACACTATTGCTAACTCATTTTCCGAAACGTAAAATCCAAAACACGATGTCAGTGTGAATAAGAATAAGATGACATAATGCGGCATTTACGACAATCTGCAAAATACAGTCAAATACGCTATCGTTATTATGCATGCATGGAAACATGCGGTCAGAGAAACTGTAAAAAGTTTTATGCATTTCAGCTGAGAATCATGGAAATGGATATACTGCGCCTGATACTGTTAAGGAGGAGGCAAGGGCGATGAATGCGGGCACGTCAACTCGATGGAATGCGGCGTCAACCGTTCTAGCAACGTAAACGCAATTTTCGGTACATGGAAGAATAGTGCGCCTGTGTCTTCAGATAGCCGCTTTGTGTCATTGGCGGTGTGTGTGCTGCAGTGCGCATGTGCGGATCTGCGGCCGCTTGCTTTTGATTGGCTTGCACGACGCGAACCGACAACAGCACTTCGGTTCTCTAGACCCGAACGGTATTGCTACCGAAATGCTTACTGAATAATGCAGTGACTCTAATTCGAGTACTAGGCCGTTCGGTTCTCTTGAGTACCGAAACGATTGGCACAATGGCGGAAAGATACAGAATAGGCACCCAGACCACTGTTTTCCAGTCGTCTAGGCACTAACCGATATGTTCACGGGCGCAAGAGAGGCGCTGCAGGCGATGTCTTGCTGTTAGCGAAGGCACTCGCATCGGTAGTCTGCTGCCACAGCCTGTAAACACAACACTGTACTAACGGATACGTTTGTCGTAAGTCCCACATTGATTTCGGCGGCTATTTCACCCAGTTTTACTTGTCTATTAGGACAGATAACTATCCGCAAACACCGCTGCTCTCGGTTGCTAAGTGAACGCAGTCGGCCACTGCGTTGTCGGTGGTGAGAGATCGTACCCGAAATCTGGTATTCTCGGCATTTTCTTGATGCTGTGAATCTCGGAACATTGATTTCCATACGATTTCCGAAATGGAAGGTCCCAAACGTCTATCTCCAACTACCATTCCGTGTTCAAAGTCTGTTAATTCCAGTCGTGCAGCCACAATTACATCGGACACCTTTTCACACGAATTACCTGAGTACAAATGGCTGTTATGCCAATGGCTCTAACAAGGGAACCTCCCCATCGCACCCCCCTCAGATTTAGTTATAAATTGGCACAGTGGATAGGCCTTGATAAACTGAACACAGATCAATTGAGAAAACAGGAAGAAGTTGTGTGGAACTGTGAAAAAATAAGCAAAATATACAAACTGAGTAGTTCATGGGAACATATGCAACATCAAGGACAATTGGATCGCAGGAGCGCCATGGTCTCGTGGTAACGTGAGCAGCTGCGGAGCGAAAGGTCCTTGGTTCAAATCTACCATTGCGTGAAGATTTTTATTTTCAATTTATGTGACAAACTCTTACGTTTTCATCACTTTATTGGGAATGATTATCACATCCACAAGAAAACCTAAATCGGGCAAGGTAGAAGAATCGCCAAGTGTACAAGTTAGGTGGATCGACAACATATTCCTGTCATGTGGTGCACATGCCGTCACCAGTGTCGTATAGAATATATCAGATGTGTTTTCCTGTGGAGGAATCGGTTGACCTATGACCTTGCGATCAAATGTTTTCGGTTCCCATTGGAGAGGCACGTCCTTTCGTCTACTAATCGCACGGTTTTGCGATGCGGTCGCAAAACACAGACACTAAACTTATTACAGTGAACAGAGACGTCAATGAACGAACGGACAGATAATAACCATGCAAAAATAAATAAAGTAAAATCTTCACTCCAGGGAAGACTTGAACCAAGGGCCTCTCGTTCTGCAGCCACTCACGCTACCACGGGACCACGGCGCTCCTGAGCTCACATTGTGCGTGATGTTGCCTATGTGGCCCATGGACTACTCAGTTTGTATATTTTGCTTATTTTTTCACAGTTCCACACAACTTCTTCCTGTTTTCTCAATTGATCTGCGTTCAGTTTATCAAGGCCTATCCACCGTGCCAACTTATAACTAAATCTGAGGGGGGTGCGATGGGGAGGTTCCCTTGTAAGCACTATGGGACTTAACATCTGAGGTCATCAGTCCCCTAGACTTAGAACTACTTAAATCTAACTAACCTAAGGACATCACACACACCCATGCCCGAGGGAGGATTAGAACCTGCGACCGTAGCAGCAGCGCGGTTCCGGACTGAAGCGCCTAGATCAGCTCCGGCCACAGCGGCCGGCTGTTATGCCAATGCACTGCTCTGTTATACCTTGTGTAGGCGATACTACCACTGCCTGTATATGTGCATATCGCTATCCCAACTCAGTGTATTGTCAATATTTAAAATAAACTAGACGAATAAAGCCTACTTGAGAAGTTGGTCCATGTAATCTCCGAAATTAACGTTGCCGGGTAGATAGTACCAATAAATAGGCCATTCTTTGCACATACAAGTATCTGTAAAAAGAAAGAAACATTGCTGAACCCGTGTTCGTGTACACTGAGATACACTGATAGGTAATATTTTCCTCGGCAGTCAGTTTTTGCTGGAAGCCGGTGAAGGCAGGCCCTATTCATGCAAGTTGTGCCTTCCGCGTCTGGTTTGAGATACGTAAGAAAGCGGTGTGCCTAGTTTATTCCACTTTGCACCTAAGATCAGGCACTATTTTCACCACTAATTAACTTTGAGCTTCGAAATCGGTTTCGTCTTCAGCACTGTTTCGTTCTTTACAGGTACTTATACGAGCAAAGAATGCCCTCTTTATCGATACGATCTATCCGCCAACATCAGTTCGTTAGTTGCAGGTATTACATAGACCAACTTTTCAAGTGGGCGTCGTTTGTCTGTTGCTATTTTTATGCCAATACTCTATGAACGGCAATACCTTGGCTAAGAACGTTGGGTTCACTCATGATCGATTAATGCAGTAATTTTTAGTGAGTACAAGTCTTCAAATAAGCTTTTTTAACGCCACAAATTTCCAATACAGCTTACATATCAATTTAAATGTGTAGGTTGCACATGAAGATGTGTCTGTAACTCGTGAAACCGGTAACGTGTGCAATTAAAACCAAGTTTCGTCATCTGCCAGCGGTGTCTTCATTCATTATGACTTCCAGCAGCTGCGAATGCTCTCCGTATAAAACGATTTGCCTTCGATCGTATCCGACCAACAGACATCAAGTAGCATCAGTCCAAGGAGCAGGTTCATGAGAAGAGAATGTCCAGCCACAAGAGCCCATTCTAGGACCCCTGGTCTTCTTAGTTTCTTAATGATATACGCTCAAATGGACGTATTATACATTTTGCAGACGACGCAGCATTGTTAGTTAATGAAAAGAGTAACATGCTGACTGTTCGACAAGCACACGTTATGTTAGAAGAAGCCAAGGAGAGGTTTAATGCAAATACGATGAGAATATTCCGCGACATTTCGGAAATGCAGCCGGATGTTGTCGACATCTTGCCACGATATTTCGGCCGACAACCATCCAGCCATCTTCAGGTGAGGTTTACGCTGGAGACTGCTGAAGCACGCCCACAGGAAGTGCAAAGAAACAGTCGGGTTCTGGCAGAAGAGTTCAGAGGAATCTTTCAAGAATATCTATCAAAGTTCACCGAGCACCACGAGAGGCAAATAACCCTCGCTAAAGAGTTCGCAACTTCGCTTGCACGCTCACAAAGTTAGATGGTGCAAGCTCCGAGGCGAAACAACTTGCAGCTTCGCCAAGAATTTCCTACCGAGATGTTCGACCCAGCTATCTGGGAAACGTCGTTTTATCTGGCGAAGCAAAATCTCACACATGTGGGAAGCTTAAATTTGTATGGGCACCTATGAACGATTACTTTTCCGCATAGCAGACCATGCATTGGGCTATCTCTTGGGGTATATCCATTTCTGGTAATTATGTACCACCCGAAACAAAACAAAGGAATTGTTCGAAAAAAATATGCACGACCTTTTTAGTTAACTTTCATGGTGCCGTAAATCGCAAATACACTCCTGGAAATTGAAATAAGAACACCGTGAATTCATTGTCCCAGGAAGGGGAAACTTTATTGACACATTCCTGGGGTCAGATACATCACATGATCACACTGACAGAACCACAGGCACATAGACACAGGCAACAGAGCATGCACAATGTCGGCACTAGTACAGTGTATATCCACCTTTCGCAGCAATGCAGGCTGCTATTCTCCCATGGAGACGATCGTAGAGATGCTGGATGTAGTCCTGTGGAACGGCTTGCCATGCCATTTCCACCTGGCGCCTCAGTTGGACCAGCGTTCGTGCTGGACGTGCAGACCGCGTGAGACGACGCTTCATCCAGTCCCAAACATGCTCAATGGGGGACAGATCCGGAGATCTTGCTGGCCAGGGTAGTTGACTTACACCTTCTAGAGCACGTTGGGTGGCACGGGATACATGCGGACGTGCATTGTCCTGTTGGAACAGCAAGTTCCCTTGCCGGTCTAGGAATGGTAGAACGATGGGTTCGATGACGGTTTGGATGTACCGTGCACTATTCAGTGTCCCCTCGACGATCACCAGTGGTGTACGGCCAGTGTAGGAGATCGCTCCCCACACCATGATGCCGGGTGTTGGCCCTGTGTGCCTCGGTCGTATGCAGTCCTGATTGTGGCGCTCACCTGCACGGCGCCAAACACGCATACGACCATCATTGGCACCAAGGCAGAAGCGACTCTCATCGCTGAAGACGACACGTCTCCATTCGTCCCTCCATTCACGCCTGTCGCGACACCACTGGAGGCGGGCTGCACGATGTTGGGGCGTGAGCAGAAGACGGCCTAACGGTGTGCGGGACCGTAGCCCAGCTTCATGGAGACGGTTGCGAATGGTCCTCGCCGATACCCTAGGAGCAACAGTGTCCCTAATTTGCTGGGAAGTGGCGGTGCGGTCCCCTACGGCACTGCGTAGGATCCTACGGTCTTGGCGTGCATCCGTGCGTCGCTGCGGTCCGGTCCCAGGTCGACGGGCACGTGCACCTTCCGCCGACCACTGGCGACAACATCGATGTACTGTGGAGACCTCACGCCCCACGTGTTGAGCAATTCGGCGGTACGTCCACCCGGCCTCCCGCATGCCCACTATACGCCCTCGCTCAAAGTCCGTCAACTGCACATACGGTTCACGTACGCGCTGTCGCGGCATGCTACCAGTGTTAAAGACTGCGATGGAGCTCCGTATGCCACGGCAAACTGGCTGACACTGACGGCGGCGGTGCACAAATGCTGCGCAGCTAGCGCCATTCGACGGCCAACACCGTGGTTCCTGGTGTATCCGCTGTGCCGTGCGTGTGATCATTGCTTGTACAGCCCTCTCGCAGTGTCCGGAGCAAGTATGGTGGGTCTGACACACCGGTGTCAATGTGTTCTTTTTTCCATTTCCAGGAGTGTATTTGTTCCTCATAATTTTGTTATTGTATTATGAATCGGGGAGGCTTCTTGTGCAAACGTTGTACTTTTTTCTAATGATTACCAAAACACCTCGCTTCAAAATGAATCATTCGAAAGCAGAGCATCTTATTGCATTTGTTGTGCACAAGCTTCAGAAAACAGCATTTTTTCAAGAGTTCTGTGCCTCAGTCTGTAAAAATGGAACCCTTATAGGATCCTTCTTCTGTCCGTATGTCTGTGTCTGTCCAACTGTTAAGAACCCTTTTTCTAGAAACGAGTAGAGGTATTAGGTTCAAATTTATGTCAGATATTAAGATCTACGGTCCCTAGGCGGAGTAAAATTTTTAAGGTTCTAAGTCACTTCAGTCAAAAGATACGGCTATTTGTGATCCGTATCTTGACACTGCAAAACTCGATGATCAAAGCCTATAAGATGCTTCCCGTTGATCTAGAATCATGAAATTCGGCAAGAGCCATGTTTCACAACACAAATGAAGCAAAAAAATCTTAAATTGTAATTGAATCACATAAAATATATCTTTTGCCATTTGAACACACATTGCATTCATCATCATGTCCGGGCCAGTGTGAGGAACTACCGTACAGATTTTGATTTGGTCCGGAAATTATCGGGACTAACATCCTGCCAGTATCGATATCTATAACAGGCAAAAATCGTTCAGTTTCTCGATTCTCTGGATGGATGAACTGTCTATACACATAATCTTGTACTGAACCCACAATGGGCGAGTCCTATTCGCACTTGGCCAATTTTTTAACAATTTTGTCACTATTTAAGTTGTAACGAGTTTTCATTTTAAAGTTTATGTTTTTCAGAAATGAAGTAAAAATTATGAAAGTTTTACATGGTCCAATCTTCTATAGTAACTTTAAGTATTTCAAAAATATGTTTTTTATTTTAATTAGGATCAGAGTAGGTTCATTTTTTCTTGCAGAAAGCGCAAAACCCTTGATGGGGGTCGAAAAATACCAGTACAGCTGCTATTGCCATGTTCCTGGCGGTAGCAGTACAGCGTACTGGTTGTCAAATGATAACCTCTTTAAAGCGAACTACATACTCTCGACGTACTCACAACTTCGCATGCACGCTCACAGAGCTTAAATCTTGCAGGCTCTGAGGCGAAACGACTTCGCCACGAATTTCAGTTTTGAACAGTTTCGTGCTGTTAGCACATCACAGTGTGAATTCCAGAAGGGATCATTGGCTGAGAATGCTGTTTACATATGGACTCACGAAATATCACAAGCTTAAAATAATAAATATCTCCAGTTGGTCTTTTTTGTGAGCTTTCAAATAACGTTTGACTGTGTAGGTCATGTTACTCTCTTAGAAAAAGTTATGTTTTATTAAATTGGTGACTCTCCACACACCTTGTACCTTGTTGAATCATACTTGACAAGCTGAATGCAAAAGTTTTGTCTAATAATTCAAATCATGTTGGTAAGAGGGAAATTTTAGTGATGAAGAGAGTCCCACAAGGATCAATTTTAGGTCCAAACCTATTACTTATACATATGCATCACCCGCCGCTCATTTATCAAGCAGAATTTGTACTTTTTGCAGAAGGTAGTAGTGTTGTAATAAATCCCACCACAGAGAAAGCAACAGAAGACATTATTAACGATGTTTCCAAATGGAGTCATACCAGCAATTGGCGTAGCATATGGGCGGGAGTCAGTAAGTAGGATAGAATGCCCCATGTTTTTGGTCGTACATATTACTGAAAACTTGAACTAGAAGAAGTATGTTACTGAGCTGCTCAATCAAGGAAGTACGACTATTTTTGCTCTGTCTGCCTCCAAAGCCGAGTAGTCAACATGGGAGACCCTCAGCCGGGGGACCTGTGTTCGGTTTTCCTTGGTGGGTGGATGGACCGGTGTGCACACAGCCTTGTGATGACAACTGAAGAGCAACCTGACTGAGAGGTACAGTTCTAAGTTCGAAAAACCGACAACGGCCGGGACTCTGACTCGACCCTCCTCAATACCGCATCGAATGATGAATTATGAGGATGACATGGCGGTCGGTCGACTATCGATGGGTCTTCAGCGCCTGACCGACGATTTTTTATATACTTTTGCACTCCGAACAATTGCTAGTGTTCCAGAGAAACGAATCAATCTCCTGACATTCTGCAGATATCCTCCCAAAAATGTCGTACAGAACAATTTCCTGCGCCAACGAATCATTTGGAAAGAAAGTGATGATTGCACAAAAGCAAGCAGTAACAATAATATGTGGTGTTCACCTATGTTCGTCATGTAGGTACCTCTACAAGGAGTTGGGCATTTTAACTGCACTGCCCGGGGGTCGGACGTTACGTTGGGTGACGGTTGAGGGTAGGTCGTAACGTGTCAAAACTGATTTTGAACAATTTCGTGTCGTTAAGTAAATAATGTAGACGTTTCAATCTATTATGATAGCAGCAAAATACCGTAAGGGAGATAAAGGGTATAAAAATGCTTTGTTTTTTGTAACTAAAGTCAGTGTGTGTGTATGTTCTAGGAAAACCAGTATTGTTACCAGCTGTACAAGTGTTCACTCAGAAGCGACAAAGACCATCTATGCGGCAGTGGCTAACAGCAGCAACGACCGCCAAAGATGATCCTGGGCGAGCTGACCGCTATACATCAAAACGACAGCTTCAAGAAATCATATATTGATGTATGAATTAAAAAACGCCTTCAGTCACAACTTTATTAAGCACACGATGCATTTCGGACCCTGTGAGTCCATCATCAGGTGTAATTTGTCTTAATACATGCTTTATTTCTTCTCTTGAATGAGGTGAAATGCGAATTCCTCTCACGAAAATGTTTGATGTTAGGTTATGAATTTCGTAAGTCAAACGCGGAAAATATGTGCGAAATAGTGGAAAAGATGAACAATGTGAACTTACCACATAATCCAAGAAAAACGTCTTTAACGTTTTAGTACCGGCAAACATTCTTTTCTGCGTATTTTTCGTAGATGTCACTTCATGCAAGAGGCATATTTGCACACACATGTCTGTAAGCATTTCACATATGTTTTTGTACATGATGTTGTCAAAGACGAATTTCTTCTTAGTGCTAAAGATATAACTATTAAACAATTGACATATGCAGGAAATAACTTTAGAATTGGTCTTTAAAATTACTGAAATAACTATGGCTTGCGAAATCTGTTTCTTCATTTAACATAGATTCTGGTTTTTTGATTTTGTGGAGGTATATCTCCAGTTGTTCTAATAGATTGAAGCTGCGAAATACGGATAAAATTAAATATATACTGATGGTTAAAGATTAATGGTAGCCCCCTACGTCTGTCTAGACTTATGGTTTAGTGATCTGACTTATAACAAGTAGATCAAGCACGCTCAAGTCAGCGATATAAGTAAATGAATGACGAGTCTTTAAAAAGAAAACAGAGAAGTATTTTATCAAAGTTTAACGGCGCAAGTTCAAGTAATTTCTTGAGAGGTAACATTGGAGTTACGGATAAAAAATATTTTAATTGACAATTATAAACCAATGCGCGAAGATTTACTTACAAAAGAGTTCTGATTTACTATAAAAGACTTTATTGGCAGAGGTATCGCTGATCAGAGAATGTAAACAACTGTTCTTTTCCATGATACAAGATACATATTTGACCTAAGACAACAACTGATTTGTAAAAATAATTAAATGCAAATCATTTTTATACAGTTTGGAAGGCGTAAGTACTGTAATTCAGAAATTGGATTAATCATCTGAAATAATTTAATGCCAAGTGCAACGCTGTGATTATTTGAGTAACGAGTTAAGGGGAGTCAATATTACGTGGTAGAGTAGGATTGCCGAGTATAATTTTCATTAACAGTAATTTGTATGGTACACCCTTTTGTGGTGTGTCGATGATCTCTATAATTATTTATGAACTTAACTCAGAAAGATTCGTGGGTCATTACAATATTACAATGTAGGGAAGTTTATTTACCAGTTCGATCAGGTACACTAGAGCTGGTTGTTTTCAATATTGCTCACACAGTGTTCCAAAGTGCTCTTCTGAGAGTTTATGTTGAGATCTATAGCGCCTCTCCACAGATTATTAGCAATTTATTACATCTATATTTTTTCTCGATTTCCTCGTGTACTGGGTTGAACGTTTCATCAGGGCTGGATACGTGGACATTCGTAGTTGGCAATTCCGGCACAGTGCAAGGTCGAGGTGATGTTGCCGTGGACCACCACCCATGAACTCGGCTGATTAGAAGCTTGGTAAATGGGTGCCAGTCTGCTGCCCACACTATTTCAGAACCAAATATTTATTAATCAGCAAGACACTCATGCGATGGCGTTGTAGAGACGGCTCTGGGCGCCAGCTAAGCAGGCACCTGCAGTCGCCGACCCTGTGTGTGTGTGTGTGTGTGTGTGTGTGTGTGTAAGTGTGTGTGCGTATGTGCCCGTGGAGTGGTGCTGAGTCACGCTGCAGTCTCCTGGCAACAGCAGTGGACTCTGCCCACGGCAGCTGCAGGTGGGGTAGCAAGCCAGACTGCGTGTCCCCGCGGACGGGAGAGCGACTGTACAACTGAGCCCGCTAGGTGGGCCACCGTATGGCCCACTGATCGAAGGCGCATGGGTCTCCCAGTAGACTGGGCACAGACGCGGCGCTACGGCTAACAGCGTCCAAGTCCCCATGGTGGGACTTGCTGTTCCGGAGAAGCGTGCAGATAGCTGGAGGAGCAGGTGGTATGTTCCTCCTCCTGGCTGGTCAGCTGCGGAATAACATATCTCCACCGAAAGGTGAGCAACGTTTATACGAGACCTGACCGTGCTTGTTATATTTCCTTACTCGTTTCTTTGCCCCGATGACCCTTATAAGTCGCCAGGTCCCGATCGAATCCCAGTTCGGTTTTACTTAAAGTACTGTACGGCATTGGTTCCTTACGTAGGTCTCATTTATCGCGAATCTCTCGCCCAGCGCGAAGTCACAAGTGAGTAGGAAAAAGCGCAGGTGACTCCTCTATATAAGAAGCTTAAAAGAACTGACCCACAGAATTACACACCAATGCGTTTAACCCTGCGGCAGGCGCGCTTAAGATTGTTGCGTCAACGGGCGCGTGCGGCACTTAGTGCCGCCTACATTTAAATACATAAAAAAGCAGTTCTTTTAATTTTCTGGTGGAATTAATTATTTATTGTTTGTAACATCATTCTTAACTGCAACTTTCATTATGATCTGTATACATATTCCAAGGTGCATGGGAAAATTAAAATTGTCACAGAATATCTGACATTCGTTTTCAGGATATTTCCTAAGCACTACTTTAATAACAAATTCTAAATAAATTATAACCACAGATATGATTCAATTGTTTACCATTGTTAAAGCAAGTTTTACAAAACGTGTAATATGTATAATAATTTTGTAGTATTAATAAAGAATAAGGCAGTCAGTAAATACATATCAAGAATCACACACTTTCTTCCTCCGGAGAAGGTCTGTAATCATTACATGTGACAACATTGTGGCAAAGTTTCTTGCAAACGAATCTTTTGCAGCTATTGCAAGTGACAGTAGTTTCATTTTTTTTTTTACCACCACAAAGATGGTACCTGCCACACCTTCTTACGGTCTCATCGTGATTGGCGGGAATTGTTTGATGAGGTGACAGAAATTCTTGAATATATTGTGGTAGAGTAGAGAGCTGAGCCCTTTCTTTCAAATGGAAGTTCATCAGAGCCAAGGCCAGGTTTGTTAGGTAGGTTATTCTTCTGAATCTTTTCTCTGGATTGTTTGCAAAAACCAAGACCCGGGAATTTATCCCAGCAATATCCAGATAACGAAAAAACAATTCTAAGGGCCATCTTCTTGTGGTCCTTTGTGTAGAGTAGGATGTACACATATAATCCACAGTATCGACTCCACCTTTTGTTGCATTGTAGTGGAAATTTATAACAGCGGTGTCGATTTCAGCAGTTTGAAGCATTGACGACAGGAGAAGCACAGCCTTGTTCCTTTTTGTTTGACACGAAACAAGACAGAAGTCAACTTGAAATTCGAAAAGACAATTTCCAATTTCTCGCGATCTGTTGGGCAAAAATTCCGGAGGAATTTCCTTCTTGTTCTTTTTCAATGTTGCAATGAACGGTGGCCCATTTTCTAAAAGATGCTGTGCTACGGGGTAACTACTGCAGTAGTTGTCCGTAGTTACATTCCTGTGAGTTCCCTTGATTGCCTCAACCAATCTCTTCACAATATCAATTGGCTGATTAGATGCAACATATGGTCCAGGATTCTGTCTGCCGCAGTATACTCCAAAATTAAAAGTATAAAATGTCTTGCTATCGCATAATGCATACAACTTCAATCCATACTTAGCGGGGTTATTGGGCATGTACTAAACAAAACCACAACATCCGCGAAATGGGAAAAGCATTTCGTCTATGGTTGTGAACTCCCCTGGACTGTAGTTATTTCTGCAGTTGTTCAGAAATGCTGAGTGGAGATTGCGCGTGGCAGCAAGTTTATCAGTTGCTAGTCGATGTTTTCTTGTAGAAGTATCGTCAAACCTGAGTGACCGGAGCAAGAACAGAAAGCGCTTGTAGCTAAATGCTGCCCTTAGGATAATCATTCCTGTTCCATTTGATGCCCACAGTTCTAATACATTTGTGCGTCCTCCTTTTTGTACAGCAATGAGAAACAGTGCTCCTAAAAGAGCCATTATTTCAGAAGCAGAAGTCGTTTTGCAGTCTCTAGCCCTTGAGTAACTCACAGATGATCTCTTGTTATTTATGTATTTGTTTGTGTTTGCAACGACATAATCAAATATCTCAGGATCAAACAATTTGAGAAAACTTTCAATTTCAGTTTTAGCTTCTGTACCATTGCGTTTCGGGCCAGGTAGGACTCTGATTATATTCTTACGTTTTGGTTTCCCTGGTAGTGCTAACGGATTATTTATCCACAAAGTTTCTTGGTCCTAATCAATATAAAAATGGCAGTCATCATGTGGCATTCCTTTCACTTCATTCCCGTTAACGCATGACTGCTCAGATTCGCTGGAATGATCTGCAGTTTCAATTATTTCTGCTTCCTCATCGCTGTCAGAGAAATCTGCGTAATCTTCTTCGTCAGATGACTGAAGAAGAAGACGCTCAATTTCTTCTGGTGTTAGTCGTTTCCTTTGTGCGGGCCTGGGAGACAATAAAATAATTCTAATACCAAAGCAATGTTAATAACAAAATCATCATTCACCCACAGAGTTGTAAAACAAAGCTTCTAATCATCAAAACATTCGACAGAGGTACGGCTACGTGTACTTACATTACCGGGCGCGTGCGGTACGCAGTGGCGTCTCCGTGCAATCGTCCACTTCACAGGTGAGTCACAGCTGTTATGGTGGGTATAATGACGGCGCGGTAATGCAGTTTGGCGCGTGACTAAACAACCGAAGCATATCTAGCACCACTGTTGTGTGCTCGGCGCGCTGACGTAGTTATTGAACGAAAACAAAATTGGCAGCACTGTATACCGCCACGCGCCCGCCGCAGGGTTAACGTAGGTTTGCTGTAGAAACAGGAGACGTACACGTTCCAAAAGGTCTCTGCGAATTTCATTCCTTGTACTCAGCTGGACAGTAACTATGCCTCGCAGACAGGCGCATGAACAACGTACGCAAATGTCAGCACTTGAGAGAGACGTGTAGTTGGGCTTAAAAAAGCCGGTCGCAGTAATCGGAGAATCGTTCGACATTTGAAAAGGGCTGATACTACTATTTCGCCACTTTAGCAGCTGTGGGTGAACCATGGTCCAACACAGCGTTAAGAAGAAAGCGACCGACCTAGAGAGATGCTACAATGTAAGGACCCAACAATCGTCATGGAATCACTCAGAACCCCGGATTCGTCATTATCATCGATCCGACGTGCAGGTGGTGCTTCAGCGACCACAAGGACCATTAGTAGGCGAATCACAGAGAGAAGGCTGAGCTCATGGCGCCCTTTGTGCCGAATAACATCGACCTCTGTATACCAACAACCCCTTTGCAGTGGTCTCGAGCACATTCGGTGCGTAATCCCATTGACACAAGTAGAACTGAAACTTCCTCGCAGATTAAAACTCTGTGCCGGACCGAGACTCGAACTCAGAACCTTTGCCTTTCGCGGGCCCGTGCTCTACCATCTGAGCTACCCAAGCACGACTCATGCCCCGTCCTCACAGCTTCACTTCTGCCAGTACCTCGTCTCCTACCTTCCAAACTTTACGGAAGCTCTCCTGCGAACCTATCAGAACTAGCACTCCTGAAAGAAAGGATATTGCGGAGACATGGCTTAGCCAAAGCCGGGGTGATGTTTCCAGAATGAGATTTTCACTCTGCAGCGAAGTGTGCGCTGATATGAAACTTCCTGGCAGATTAAAACTGTGTGCCGGACCGAGACTCAAACTCGGGACCTTTACCTTTCGCGGGTCAGTGCTCTACCATCTGAGCTACCCAAGCACGAGTGAAAGTCTCATTCTGGAAACATTCCCCACGCTGTGGCTAAGCCATGTCTCCGCAATATCCTTTCTTTCAGGAGTGCTTGTTCTGCAATGTTCGCAGAAGAGCTTCTGTAAAGTTTGGAAGATAGGAGACGAGATACTAGCAGAAATGAAGCTGTGAGGACGGGGTGTGAGTCGTGCTTGGGTAGCTCAGATGGTAGAGCACTTTCCCGCGAAAGGCAGAGGTCCCGAGTTCGAGTCTCGATCCGGCACACAGTTTTAATCTGCAGGAAGTTTCATATCAGCGCACACTTCGCTGCAGAGCGAATATCTCATTCACGAGTAGAAATGTCTTCAGTGATGAATCCCGCTTCCAACTGAGACCCGACGACCAGCGAAGACGTTTCTGGAGAGTCTTGGAACAGTAGTGTGATATCAACCTGGCTGTCGCCCACAATACGACCGACATCCAGGAAGGACGGTTTGGGGTGACATTTCATTTCATAGCACGACTCCTTTGGTTGCCATCCACGGCGCACTTTACAGCACAGCAGTACGTCGACGACATTCTACGTACCAGTTTGTTGCCCTTCATGAAAGCCATCCTGGGCTTACGTTTCAGCAGGATAACATTTGCTCGCACACGGAGAGAGTTTCTAGTCCTTGTCTTCGCCCTTGGCCAGTAAGGTCGCTGGATCTCACTCCCATCGCGGACGTTTGGAGCATTATTGGCAGCGCCCTCCCACCAGCTCGGGATTTTGACGATTTAACTCGCCAATTGAACAGAATTTCGCACAATATCCCTCAGGAGGACGTCCAACAACTATATTAATCAATGACAAGCCGAAAAACTGCTTGCATAAGGGTTGGAGGTGAACCAAAGCGTTATTGACTTGTGAAGCTTTTCCCATTGAACAAATCATGCAATTTTTGTAAAAGTGGAATTATTTGTTCGTCTGTACATGTATGCCAGACTGGGTGGCTGTTAGCAAAGGTACAATCATACGGAATAGGTTCGCAGATACGTGAATGGTTCGAATACTTCTTAAGTAATAAAAGCCAGTACGTTGTGCTTCAGAGCGAGCGTTCATCAGAGAAAAGGGTACCGCCAGGGGTGCCACAGGGGAGTGTTATAGGACTGTTGTTGTTCTCTACATGCATAAGTGATCTCAGAGATAGGGTGGGCACTAATCTTCGACTATTTACTGATGAGGCTGCCCGGGAAGTATCATCGTTGAGTCACTTTAGGAGGATACAAGATGACTTAGACAAAATTACTAACTGGTGTGGTGATCGGCAGCTTCCTGTAAATGTAGAAAAAAGTAAGTTAATGCAAACGTGTAGGACGAACAATCCCGTAATGTTCGAGTACAGAATTAGTGGAGCGCTGTTTCACACAATCACCTCATTTGAATATCTCAGCGTAACGTTGCGAAACGATATCAGATGAATCGTGGCTGTGAAGATTGTGGTAGCGAAGGCAAATGATCGACTTCGGTTTACTGGAAGAACTGTAGGAAAGTGTGATTCATAGGTAAAAGAGGCCGCTTATAGAACACCAGTGACACCCTACATGAGTACTGCTCGAGTGTTGGTGATACTCACCAGGTCGGATTAAAGGAAGACGTCGAAGCAATTTCACGGCGCCCTGTTAGATTTGCTACGGACGGGTCCGATCAATACACAAGTCTTACACTGATGTTTCGGGAACTCAAATCGGAATCCCGTGAGGGACGGCGTAGCTTCTCTTGCGGAACGCTACTGAGAAAATTTAGAGAACTGACATTTGAAGCTGACGGTAAGACAATTCTAACGACGCCTACGTCAATTTCCCTTGACCACCAAGACAAGAGAAATTAAGGCTCATACGGAGAGTTGTTTTTCCCAGGCTCTATCTGCGAGTGAACACGGAAGGAAAAAACTAGTAGTGGTAGAAGGTACCCTCCGCCCCGCACCATAAGGTTGCTTGTGGATTATACAGGGTGGTCCATTGATCGTGACTGGGCCAAATATCTCACGAAATAAGCATCAAACGAAAAAACTACAAAGAACGAAACTTGTCTAGCTTCAAGGAGGAAATCAGATGGTGCTATGGCTGGCCCGCTAGATGGCGCTGCCATAGGTCAAACAGATATCAACTGCGTTTTTTTTTAAAAATAGGAACCCCATTTTTTATTACATATTCGTGTAGTACGTAAAGAAATATGAATGTTTTAGTTGGACCACTTTTTTCGCTTTGTGATAGATGGCGCTGTAATAGTCACAAACATATGGCTCACAATTTTAGACGAAGAGTTGGTAACAGGTAGGTTTTTTAAATTAAAATACAGAACGTAGGTACGTTTGAACATTTTATTTCGGTTGTACCAATGTGATATATGTACCTTTGTGAACTTATCGTTTCTGAGAACGCATGCTGTTACATCGTGATTACCTGTAAATACCACACTAATGCAATAAATTCTCAAAATGACGTCCGTCAACCTCAATGCATTTGGCAATATGTGTAACGACATTCCTCTCAACAGCGAGTAGTTCACCTTCCGTAATGTTCGCACATGCATTGACAATGCCCTGACGCATGTTGTCACGCGTTGTCGGTGGATCACAATAGCAAATATCCTTCAACTTTCCCCACAGAAAGAAATCCGGGGACGTCAGATCCGGTGAACGTGCGGGCCATGGTATGGTGCTTCGACGACCAATCAACCTGTCATGAAATATGCTATTCAGTACCGCTTCAAACCACGCGAGCTATGTGCCGGACATCCATCGTGTTGGAAGTACATCGCCATTCTGTCATGCAGTGAAACATCTTGTAGTAACATCGGTAGAACATTACGTAGGAAATCAGCATACATTGTACCATTTAGATTGCCATCGATAAAATGGGGGCCAATTATCCTTCCTCCCTTAATGCCGCACCATACATTAACCCGCCAAGGTCGCTAATGTTCCACTTGTCGCAGCAATCGTGGATTTTCCGTAGCCCAATAGTGCATATTATGCCGGTTTACGTTACCGCTGTTGGTGAATGACGCCTCGTCGCTAAATAGACCGCGTGCAAGAAATCTGTCATCGTCCCGTAATTTCGCTTGTGGCCAGTGGCAGAACTGTACACGACGTTCAAAGTCGTCGCCATGCAATTCCTGGTGCATAGGAATATGGTACGGGTGCAATCGATGTTGATGTAGCATTCTCAACATCGACGTTTTTGAGATTCCCGATTCTCGCGCAATTTGTCTGCTACCGGTGTGCAGATTAGCCGCGACAGCAGCTAAAACACCTACTTGGGCATCATCACTTGTTGCTGGTCGTGGTTGACGTTTCACATGTGGCTGAACACTTCCTGTTTCCTTAAATAACGTAACTATCCGGCGAACGGTCCGGACACTTGGATGATGTCGTCCACGATACCGAGCAGCATACATAGCGCACACCCGTTGGGCATTTTGATCACAAAAGCCATACATCAACACGATATCGACCTTTTTCGCAATTGGTAAACGGTCCATTTTAACACTGGTAATGTATCACGGAGCAAATACCGTCCGCACTGGCGGAATGTTACGTGATACCACGTACTTATACGTTTGTGACTATTACAGCGCCATCTATAACAAAGCGAAAAATGTGGTCCTACTAAAACATTAATATTTCTTTACGCACTGCACGAATATGTAATAAAAAATGGGGGTTCCTATTTTAAAAAAACGTAGTTGATATCCGTTTGACCTATGGCAGCGCCATCAAGCGGGCCAACCATAGCGCCATCTAGTTTCCCCCTTCAAGCTAGACGCGTTTCGTTCTGTGTAGTTTTTTCGTTTGATGCTTATTTCGTGAGATATTTGGCCCGCTCACTATCAATGGACCACTCTGTATACATATAGATGTAGATGTCGTCGCTACGGCCTGGGCATATGGAAGTCCTTCCGAGTCGTAGCTGATCCGCCATTTTGCTACGTGCGTAGTCTGGCGCCTCGGAACGCGTAGGTCGGCCACAAACTACACCACAATAACGAGGTGCGTGCGTTATACTGCGGTATCAATGGACTTCCCTTCTTGAAATTCCGTTAGGATGGTGTAGCTTGACCCGCTTTTCTCTGCTTCTTGTGCCGCCAATGAAGGTGTCTGACTTTTTACTTGGCTGCACCAAATATATTATTTCACGGTGCACCAGCGCCATCACAACGTATATATTCGCTAATGAAATTCGTCATACGTAATCCACCACAATTTGAGAAGAGCAGTGATGTCCGTACGGTACCCAAGACACTAGAGAGAAAAAATGAGCTTTATTACCCCTTACCGAAGCTGTTGATTCCTCAGAAAGGAGTTCAATATGCAGCAACAAAAAATTTTTTGTCCTTTGCCCGATAACACAAAATATCTGATAGGTAGCAATGCAGATTTTAGCTCTAACCTATAATCATTTGTTCTCGACAACTCGGTCTATCCATGGAGGGATTTTTATTGAAAAATAACTGGTAATCTGTAAAAAGATAAAAATAAAATAAAACCTAGGTTTTAAATCTTCGTTACTGTGCAGTAGTTGCACTTATAGCAGTGATATATTTTTTAACGCTGTCATGAGATGGCGTATAATTTGCAGTTGAAAACTTCGTAATCTTACTTCCACAATCTGTAGATGGCGATATTGCAGTTAACGATAGTTTAGCTTCGTTTGTGAAGCCAAAGGGGCGCGTTATGGTCGCTGGCGTTTACGAAACCCCGTCACATTAAAGGAGATTCTCTGTTTTTACAAGCACTGTAAGCTGAAATTGTAATATCAACTAACGAACATGTGGTGCAGTTTTCAAAGCCTGGTTCTAATGTGAAGACAAAAGAATTTCTGAAAAATCTTGGACTTCAGATAGCAGTAAGTTAGACCCAATGCAAAATATGATATTTCCTAGATCGAAAGACAGGAAAACAGAACATCGGCACCAGAGTTGCTGTGAATTTTTGTGCTTAGTGTACATTATTCCAATGTGTGAAAAATGTTTCAGTAATCGAGGAGACATTGAATGAACACTGATTCCTCCGAATGAAAGGAAACTAGACATGACAACTAAAATTAGGACAATATACTGTAAGTCTACTTAGTATTCTTCATATGTTGCGCTACTGACAATAATAAAACTTTTCAAAACTTTAAGAAAATAATACTATGAAAAAAATCAATGCTTTTTGTTGCTGGTGTATGTTTTCAAGGTTGATTAATAATGTTTTCATCAATATTTGGAACAAAACATGTTTCTCTTTAATTTCTAAATAGAAACTTCACACCCGACGAAAGCTCCGTACCCAAAGACTGTAAAGTTGCGCAGGTCACACCAATATTCGCGAAAGGCAATAGGAATAATCCATTAAATTACAGGCCCATATCATTAAGATCGATATGCTGCAGGATTTTGGAATATGTATTGTGTTCGAACATTATGAATTACCACGAAGAGAATGGTCTATTGACACACAGCCAACGCGCATTTAGAAAACACAGTTCTTGTGAAATACAACTAAGTCTTTACTCACACGAAGTGTTGAGTGCTATCGACAAGGTATTTCAAATTCATTCAGTATTTCTTGATTTTCAAAACGCTTTTGACAACGTGCCTCACAAGTGGATTGTAATCAAATTGCGTGCTTATGGAATATCGTCTAAGTTATGCGACTGGATGCGCGATTTCCTGTCAGAGAGGTCACAGTTCGCAGTACTGACGGAAAGTCATCGAGTGAAACAGAAGTGATTTTTGGCGTTCCCCAAGTTCGTGTTATAGGCCCTCTGCTGTTCCTTATCCATATAAACTATTTAGGAAACAACCTGAGCAGCCATCTTAGGTTCTTTGCAGATGACAAATTGCTAAACGACTTAAGAAAGATATCTGTATGGTGCCAGAGTTGGCAATTGACCCTAAATAATGAAAATTGCGAGGTCATCCACTTGAATGCTAAAAGGAATGCATCAAAACTTCAGTTACACGATAAATCAGTCGAACATAAACGCCATAAATTCAACTAAATACCTAGAAATTGCGACAACTTAAATTGGGAAGAACACGCAGATAATGTTGTGGGGAAGACGAACCAAAAACTGCCTTCTTGTGGCAGAAAACTTAAGAAGATGCAACAGATCTACTAAAGAGACTGCTTACACTACGCTTGTCCGCCCTCTTTTGGAGTACTGCTGCGCGGTGTGGGATTCTTACCAGATAGGAATAACGGAGTCCATAGAGAAAGTTCAAAGAAGAACAGCTCATTTTGTATTACCGAGAAATATGTGGGAGAGTGTCACGGACATGACGGGGATTTGGAATGGAAATCATTAAAAGAAAGGCTTTTTCGTTGCTGCGGGATTTTCTCACGAAATTTCAGTCAGCAGCTTTCTCCACCGAATGCGAAAATATTTTGTTGACACCGACATAGGGGGAAACGATCATCATATTAAAATAAGGGAAATCAGAGCTCACACGGAAAGATATAAGTGTTCGTTTTCTCCACTCGCTGTTCGAGAGTGGAGTAATAGAGAATTATTGTGAACGTGGTTCGATGAATCCTCTGCCAGTCACTTAAATGTGGTTTGCAGAGTAGCCATGTAAATTGGTGTTCCACTCGTTAGGTGTAGTTCATGAGTATGACTAAAAACTAATTTCATTAATGTTAACACCACGTACACATGTCCTGTAAACCGACTCGTTCCACTTCACGTCGATAAAGGATCGTTCAAATGACCAATGGAACATGTAACTAACTAACTAACTAACTGATTACAAACTACCATGTTTGATAGAGTAAAGTAGCATAAAAATTAAAAGTATTCGAAGTGGCAAGGGACTGTACAAAATTGAAAAACCACGTTTAACACAGGATAGTTTTCAGTGCTTGCCTGAGGCCGCCCCACGAGATTGCTGCCCGAACGGCAACAGAAAACACATCAGCCACGTAGAGGCCCCCATTCGTAGCCTTGCAGTACCTGTTCCCAACGGCTCATGACACAGTCCGCGATCCCATTGGCAGAACCGGCGGTAGGAAGTTAAGCAAGGCAAAACAGAAGCGATAAGACAAGGCAGAGAGTCTGAGACCACACAAAAAGTCTAAGGAAAGTCAGAAAAGTAAGGCCTTCCACTAAGAAACGTATCGGAACGTAGACAGAAAGGACTGAAAGAAACAACATGTCTCTCATTTATGCTCTCGCATGAGCATAATCTGCAGACCTGTTTTCACAACCGTAGTGCTAATTGATATAATGTTGAATGCACACTTTGATTTTAATTCGTGTAAATTATGCTACAGTCAAAATTCTTCAAGTTATTTCCTGTTATTGTTCTTTAATTTCTAGGTTGGTACCTAAGTTCTTAGCGTTTTTGTTTTGCATGTTGGTTTTCCGATTGCTACGGGTTTACTTATCGATGGTCATTTTTCATTTGTAGTTCCTATCTGAGTTTTGCCATATAGAGATAGTGAATGCAGATGTGGACGTTAGAAATTGGAGTGCCGAGTGAAGAAAATCATAACATTTCCGACATATTCTTCTGTTTGAGTTCAATTGGCAGCGTAGGCAGCCAGAAACAAATGTGTTGTGTATAGAGATTGTTCTGACGCGACCACAAGATGAAGAACACAAGACAAGAGAAGGCGGTGAAATGGCGTCGGCCAATGGTGCGCTGATTAGGACCGCACCACGACAGGAGCGGCCTCTACAAGAAGAGAGTATAAACGTCGCTCCTGTCAGCCTCGGCCGCTCAGTATCCGCTCAGTATTCGGACAGTATTAGCACGGCCCAGTGCAGTGATGTGTGATCCATATCAAATGCTTTCATGAACATTGTACACTACTAGCCATTAAAATAGCTACACCAAGAAGAAATGCAGATGATAAACGGGTATTCATTGGACAAATATATTATACTAGAACTGACAGGTGGTTACATTTTCACGCAATTTGGGTGCATAGATCCTGAGAAATCAGTACCCAGAACAACCACCTCTGGCCGTAATAACGGCATTGATACGCCTGGGCATTGAGTCAAACAGAACTTGGATGGCATCTACAGGTACAGCTGCCCATACAGCTTCAACACGATACCACAGTTCATCAAGAGTAGTGACTGGCGTATTGTGACGAGCCAGTTGCTCGGCCACCATTGACCAGACGTTTTCAGTTGGTGAGACATCTGGAGAATGTGCTGGCCAGGGCAGCATTCGAACATTTTCTGTATCCAGAAAGGCTCGTACAGGACCTGCAACATGCGGTCGTGCATTATCCGGCTTCGCAGGGATCGAATGAAAGGAAGAGCCACGGGTCGTAACACATCTGAAATGTAAGGTCCACTGTTCAAAGTGTCGTCAATGCGAACAAGAGGTGACCGAGACGTGTAACCAATGGCACCCCATACCATCACGCCGGGTGATAGGCCAGTATGGCGATGACGATTACACGCTTCCAATGTGCGTTCATCGCGATGTCGCCAAACACGGATGTCACCATCATGATGCTGTAAACAGAACCTGAATTCCTCCGAAAAAATGACGTTTTGCCGTTCGTGCACCCAGGTTTCTCGTTGAGTACACCATCGCAGGCGCTCCTGTCTGTGATGCAGCGTCAAGGGTAACCGCAGCCATAGTCTCGGAGCTGACAGTTCATGCTGCTGCAAACGTCGTCGAACTGTTCGTGCAGATAGTTGTTGTCTTGCAAACGTCCCTATCTGTTGACGCAGGGATCGAGACGTGGCTGCACGATCCGTTACAGCCATGCGGATAAGATGCCTGTCATCTCGACTGCTAGTGATACGAGGCCGTTGGGATCCAGCACGACGTTCCGTATTACCCTCCTGAACCAACCGATTCCATATTCTGCTAACAGTTATACGATCTCGACCAACGCGAGCAGCAATTTCACGATAAGATAAACCGCAATCGTGATAGTCTACAATCCGACCTATATCAAAGTCGGAAACGTGATGGTACGCATTTCTCCTCATTACACGAGGCAACACAACAACGTTTCACCAGGCAACGCCGGTCAACTGCTGTTTGTGTATGCGAAATCGGTTGGAAACCTTCTTCATGTCAGCAGGTTGTAGGTGTCGCCACCGGCGCCAACCTTGTGTGAATGCTCTGAAAAGCTAATCATTTACATACCACAGCATCTTCTTCCTGTCGGTTAAATTTCGCGCCTGTAGCACGTCATCTTCGTGGTGTAGCAAATGACACTTAACTGCATGTCGCCCATCGCTTGCGACCACTTGTCGTAAACACAAGTAGTGTCCATCTGCCTATTTGTAATAAAAACTATTAATGTGATTTTGCTTGAATTGTCGTATAGCATTCCGAGAACGCAGCATCCTTTAGGCAACCTATACGAGACGAGTGGACAGCACCTCACGGGGATAATACCATTGGACAGAACACGGCAAAAAAATGGTTTTCTCGTTTTAAGGAGGATCATTTTGACATTACTGACTCTCCACGTTCAGGAAGAGCTTCGGTTTCCATGAAGATCGTTTAAACCCATTTTTAACCCACAGTGATTTGTGTCAGTGTACTCGAGAACTGGAAAATGTGATGAAGTGTTATCATTCCGCCATCGTGTGACATTTACATGCAGTGGTGAAGAATAAAAATCTGGTGTATGGGTACCGCATGTCAAAATGACAAAAATGTTTGCTCGTCATCAATTGGTTCGTGAACAACACTGACCATTCCTACCCTGTGCCGTTACTGGTGACGAGAAATGGTGTCATTATGCTAACATAAGTGAAAGAAAGAGATGGTTGAGCCCAAAAAGCAGCAACTCCCTGCGCACATTCACAAAAGACAACGTTATGCATCATGTTTCCTGCTCTCTATCGAACAGTCTTTAAGGAACTTCGTTTCCTGATGAAAATGCACTCTGAATATGGTTCGACTAGTTATTCACTTCAAAACAACGTGATTTCTAGAGTCGCACAGTCGATAAGTTACTCTAGCGCTGGTAGACTGTTACAAATAGTGAAGGAGAAAATACAGGATGTTTATAAATGAATATTGGGATTTTAACGCTTTATAAAAAATTTTATATTAAACTTACAGTTATAAATGATATGTCAAATGAAAGAGCAACTCAACCAGTTTTACCAAGAAACTTATAAATGTTCAATGTGAGCACCATTTGTCACACGGACACATCAAGTCTATAGCCGAGGTCTTCCCAAACGTGTCTTCAGTGATTGTCGCAACAGCTGCTTCAGTCCGGTTTCTTAATTCAGGGAGAGCTGCTGGTAGCGGAAGCACGTACACACGTTCCTTCATGAATCCCAAAACGAAAAAATCGCATGGTGTTAGGTCGGGTTAACGCGGAGGCCATTCAAAGCAAGCCCTGTCATTGAGCCCCTTGCGGCCTATCCAGCGCTTGGGTACAGTGAAGTTCAACCAATCGCGGAAACATTGCGCGCTGCGCATGCGCACTGGTGCCAAACAGAACTGTTTGAGTTACTCTTTCATATGAAATGTCATTTATGACTGTAAGTTTAATGTAATAAATATTATAAAGCGTTAAAACCCCGATATTCATTTATAAACACCCTGTTTATTAATGACTAAAGTCTCTGTCATGTGTACCTTTTGTGTTTATTACTCTTATGGAATAGTGCTAAGAACTTACGCACCAACCTAATATTTGCATGGCGCGAGTATTTCTTAAAGTTTCCAAACCGAGCGGGGTGGCGCAGTGGTTAGCACACAGGACTCGCATTCGGGAGGACGACGGTTCAAACCTGCGTCCGGCCATAATGATTTAGGTTTTCCGTGATTTCTCTAAATAGCCTCAGGCAAATGCTGGGATGGTTCCTTTGCAATGTTACGGCCGACTTCCTTCCCAGTCTTTCCCCTGTCCGCTGGGACCGATGACGTCGCTGTTTGGTCTCCTCCCCAAAATCAACCAACCAAAGTTTCCAACAAATGCTTTTCCTCTGAATTGTGGTTATCTGGAAGCTATGCTAAAGCGGTGTACTAAGCATTTATGTAAACAAACCAGTATTCTTATTGTTATTATATCAAGAGATTTTATGTGTAGGTTGTACAAGATCATGTGTCAGAAACATAAGGAACTTATTCCTGACATAGAAACATTAGAAACACTTGATATGGAGGCAGGTCCGAAAGTCCTTCGTTAGGGAGATGTGAAAGGAATTGTCTATAGCAATACCTGTTTGTGTAGTCTACCTGAAATGTGAGTTTTTACTCACGTTCTTGTTTCAAATGGTTCAAATGGCTCTAAGAACTATGGGACTTAACTGCTAAGGTCATCAGTCCCCTAGAACTTAGAACGACTTAAACCTAACTAACCTAAGGACAGCACACACATCCATGCCCGAGACAGGATTCGAACCTGCGACCGTAGCGGTCGCGCGGTTCCAGACTGTAGCGCCTAGAACCGCTCGGCGTTCTTGTTTACAGTTGGTTTGTCTCGTCTTGTGTCAATCTCTTTTGTTATGTTTTAGATGGGGATACGGACGCAGCAGCTCAAAATTTTGCTGAAAGTTATTCTGCGTGGCAGTTACGTTGTGAAAGATAGCTTGTACGACTCCACCAACGTTTGCGAGAGATTCGTTTGTGAACAGAGTTGGAGATGGCGAGAGACCACGCAAGGTACAAACCGCATGAGCTTCAAGAACTAGTTATTTGTAGTGTGTAAGACACTCCATCACCTAGTGCAAAGAGATTTGCTAGAAGGGGAGGGCTTATAAGCGCATGACGACCTCGAACATTCCCCGTGAAGGTCTTCTGTACCCGTATCACTTTCAAAGGGTGGAAGGATTAAACCATGTAAGCTTTCAGCCAAGAATAACTTTCTGTCAACGTTTTTTAAGGCAGTGTGCTGTATTTATACTGTTCTTAGCAAGCAACTTATTGCTAACGACAGTGGCTGATGGGATCTTCAGTTATAACGATCTCATCTATGCTTATGAAAAAAATCTTCATGGAGTGCGAGAAGACGGACATCAACAGAGGTTCTCACTCAAAGTGTGCAGTGGAATCATTCGTGATCGTCTCATAGGCCCCTACTTCTTTCTCCAACGTCTTACTGCACCAAAAAGTAGCTGAAGTCTTTCAGACGTGAGTTACTTCAGTTATATCATGATGTACATCGAACAAATGTGGTTGGTGCACGATGGTGCTTCACCCCACAGTTTGCAAGGATCTCGACGAGCAATTTCCCAACGGGTGGATTGGTCGAGAGGCATATATTCCATGGCCTGCCCGATATCAGATTTGAATCCCATGGATTTTTTTCATGTGGAGACATTTAAAATGCTTCGTGTGGTTAACTCCCGAACCCAATATCGAAGTTCTGAGGGAGCGTATCCAGAATGGATTTGACCAAATGCGGAACACTCCACGAGTTTTCCGCAACGTTCGAATAAGCATTGTACAATACAGGTTCAGGGGCGCATGGAAGCAGAATATGGTCACTTCGAGCAATTTTTATAAATGTAAATATGTTTGGTAAATGTATCTTTTTTTTTACCATGAATGACGCTTTCCATACATGTAAATGTGCTTGGTAAATCTATCATTTTTTTGCGATCCTTCCGTACCTTCATAACGAAGGCTGTTCCAACTTATGAACTTTTGTAATGTTCTGATGTCAAGAATAAAATCCCTATGATTCTGAGACGTTTCCGTAAGCCCTGTATTACATCGTTGTTATTGTTAAAATCGTATTCGTCAGTTAACGCCGCCGCGTTTCCTACAGCCGCCACCGCACCACATAGCGCTGCCTGCCACGAACGATTACGCCGGAGCTAGCCAATGAGATGCAAGCATCCCCTCTCCGTCACTGCCGCGCTTGTATTGAAGTTCGAACAGTCATGCGCTAAGAGCGTTTTTTGGGTGTTTGCCAGTTGAATGACGTTAACAGACTTTCACAGTGGCTAGGATTCGAAATCTCCTGAATAGACATTGTATTGAAGAATGACAGATTTATAAATTTTGTTTATCTGTACGAGGTCTGTTCAAAAAAGTCCGGAACATTCGTAATTTGGCGCCAGTGGTGTGTTGAAGCGAAATGCGATTGGCATCCCTGCACGTTTCTGTGGTTAATGTGTAACTGCCGGAAGTTACATTGTTGTATGCCTGTTAGTTATTGTTCAGTACTGTACTGAGTAGAACGTCGTGTCGCACAGTTTATGGATCTCGAGATGGCAGAGTCAGATGAGCAAGCTGTCTGCATTAAATTTTGCGTGAAACTCAAGAAAACAGTTACAGAGACACACCAAATGATGCAGGAAGCCTACGGTGATGAGTGCTTAAGCCGTACTCGGTGTTACCAATGGTTCACACGGTTTAAATCGGCCGGACGGAAGTTAAAGATGACCCTTGCTCAGGACGCCCTTCGACGTCGACCGACAACGCTCATGTCAGGAACATCAACGAAATTGTGCGTGCCAATCGAAGACTGACTATCCGAGAGCTTGCAGGAGAATGTAACATTTCGGTTGGATCACGTCATGAAATCCTGACACAGCATCTTGGAATGCACCGCCAACTTCGTCCCACGGCTCACGAGTCAAGACAAGAAAGACCTTCGCCTCTTAAGTGCTTTTGTATCGTGCAAATGAGAACGAAATGTTCCTTAAAAGAATCGCAACTGGTGATGAGACGTTGGTCTACTTTGATGATGTTAAGACACAGGTTAAGTCTTGACAATGGGTCGGGAAAGGTTCTCCTAGAGTAAAAAAAGCTCTTCAGATCAGATCAAATGTCAAAGCCATGCTGATAGTTTTCTATGACTTTGAAGGATTCGTTCATCATGAATTCGTGCCACAGGGACAAACTGTTAATCGATGGTACTATCGGGACGTATTGCTACGCCCGCGAAAAAATGTGAGAAGGAAACGGCGTGGAATGTGGTGAGACAATTCATGGCTCTTCGATCACGATAACGCACCCGCAGATTCATCCCTGTTGATGCGTGGCTGTTGCCTCATTCTCCGTAGTCTCTGGCACCCTGCGGACATTCTGTTTAATTCCAAAGTTGAAAACCAATTGCAAGGATGAAGATTTGCAACGATAGACAGGATACAAGAAAATTCGGGGGCGGCGTTTCGAGCGATCGAGCAAGAGGCGTACCAAGCCTGGTTCCAGTGAAGCGGAAACGGGGTTGGGAGCGGTGTATCAGTTGTGGAGGAGAGTATTTCGAAGGAGACCAAGCACAATAGGTAAAAGGTAAGCGTAGAAAAAAATGTTTGGACAAAGTTCCGGAATTTTTTGAACATACCTCGTATGTATTTCTACATTCAACTCTACTCTTAGCAACTGACGCTGCAAAGACAGCAACAAAGTTATGTACTATTTTTACTATTTGATATTAGATGTAGAATAAATTAACATCTGTATACTCTGTCCATGAACAGCATTTGTTCGTCGCTGCTGTAGCCACTGACGAACCACACAGTGTACAAAGGAAGACATAACATGTGGCATGTTAAAAGTGGGGGTCATGGCAAGTTGTATTTGGTGGATTATCGAAATCTGCGTTCTAGTCGTATACCTGCCTTGAAAGCGTACGAAATGTGCCTACCACGAAGGGCATGAGAGGTAGGACCTTATCTTGTCGTGCGAGTGCCAACTGCTTCTGGTAAGGATCTCGTGCTGTTAGCAGTGGAGGTGGGAGACGGCTGTCGGACAGAGGCGCAGACCGGGCAGAGCTGGTGCTGTGAAAGCGCACTGGCAGCGTGCGTGCGTCAGTGAGCCCGGCCTGCAAAACGCGACGGCCTGGCAGAGTCCGCGCTGCTGCCGCTACTGCGGTCAGGGTCGCTTTTTACGGCCGCGGGCTGGAGTCCCGGACCACCAGGACTGCAACCGGTCCCGTCCCTTTCGGAACACTCCAATTGTTGCCGGGCCGGATTCCAGCTTGCGAAAGCCACTAGCTGCGTATTTGACGCGTGAGGGTTTGGCCGACTGTTGGACGATTGTATGAGGCCAAAACTTCAGCAACACTCAACTTATAAGATTAACGCTCAAGCATCTCCGTCAAAACTTTTTTCTTTTTTCCTTGCTATCAGGCTTCTAACTCGTTTGATGCGGCCCGCCACAACTCGCTCAGGAGTGCCAACCTGTACACCTCAGAGGAGAGCTTGCACCGAATGTTTTGAATTATTTGTTGGATATATTCCAGTCTACATCTTCGCCTATAGGTGTTCCCCTCTACATCTACCCCCAGACCCTTTAACACTTGTCGTATCATGTTGTTCGGTTGGCCGTGCGGTCTAACGCACTGCTTTCCGGGCGGGAAGGAGCGCCGGTCCCCGGCACGAATCCGCCCGGCGGATTTGTGTCGAGGTCCGGTGAACCGGCCAGTCTGTGGATGGTTTTTAGGCGGTTTTCCAACTGCCTCGGCGAATGCGGTCTGGTTCCCATTATTCCGCCTCAGCTACACTATGTCGGCGATTGCTGCCCAAACAAGTTCTCCACGTACGCGTACACCACCATTATTCTACCACGCAAACATAGGGGTTACACTCGTCTGGTGTGAGACGTTCCCTGGGGGTCCACCGGGGGCTGAACCGCACAATAACTCTGGGTTCGCCGGCCGAAGTGGCCGTGCGGTTAAAGGCGCTGCAGTCTGGAACCGCAAGACCGCTATGGTCGCAGGTTCGAATCCTGCCTCGGGCATGGATGTTTGTGATGTCCTTAGGTTAGTTAGGTTTAACTAGTTCTACGTTCTAGGGGACTAATGACCTCAGCAGTTGAGTCCCATAGTGCTCAGAGCCATTTGAACCATTTTGAACTCTGGGTTCGGTGTGGGGTGGCAGAGGGGTGAAGTGGACTGCGATAGTCGTCGTGGGGTTGCGGACCACTGCGGCCGAGGCGGGGACGGAGCCTCTCCGTCGTTTGTAGGTCCCCGGTTAACATAACACAACATAATATCATGTTGTTCCTTCTTCTTGTCAAGTGTTTTGCATATGATCCTTTCTTCAGCAATGCTCTATAGAACCACCTCATTCGTTACTTAATCAGTCCACCTAATTTTCAACATCCTTCTGTAGCACCATATCTCAGACGGTTCGATTCTCTTCTATTCCGTTTTTTCCACAGTCCATGATTCTCTACCGTACAGTGCTGTGCTTCAGATATACGTTTTGAGAAATTTCATCCTCAAATTAAGGACAAAATTTTGTACCAGTGTATTCCTTTTGATCACATACGCCCCCTTTGTCTGCGCTGTTCTGTTTCTAAAGTCCCCTTCGCTTCGTCCATTATATGTTAGTTTCCTCCCAAGGTAACAGAATTCCTTCACAGTGAATGCATCGTGAGCCTCAATTTCAATGTTAAGTCGTTCGGCAACCTCATTTCTGCCACTCCTCATTACTTTTGTCTTCCTTCGGTTTACAATCGAGCAATATTTTGTTCTCGATAGATTGTTCACTCAGTTGAGTATTTCCGACAGTTCTCCTTCAGCTTCACTAAGATTAGCAACTGGGGCCTAAGCCCCAGGGGTATGCACTGAATATGCACCACAGTGGTTAGACCTAGGATTTCCTAAGGGGTCGTAGTGTGGTGGAAGAAGGTATAACAGCGGGTTGCTGCTAAAGAACTTGCTAAGGTGCAGAGATTGGCCTGCTTAGTCATAACAGGAGGAATTAGCAGCACACCAACCGCTGGAATGGAAGCCATGCTGGATATGCCTCCACTTCACCTTTGGGTTAAGATGGAGGCAGCAGCTGGGGCATACAGACTTAAAACTGGCCAAAACTGGGTCTCATTCGGATATCCAAAATCACACACTAACATAGTGAGTGAGGTAAATACAGGTATGGCTGGGGAAATGCCCGCCGACTATATAATAACTCCCAACTGCTTCGACAAGCCTTACAACATAATAATTGGAAGTAGGGAGATCGTTTGGTTCACCGATGGGTCGAAAACAGATCAAGGCTTTGGGACAGGGTTTTATGGGGTTCAGCCAAGACTGGAGAGCAGCATCTCTCTAGGGAAACTGGCCCTTGTATTCCAAGTCGAAATTACTGCAATCAGGGCATGTGTGGAGGAGAATATGAGTAGGTGCTACAATGACCGTAGCATCTACATGTATTCAGACAGCCAGGCAGCCCTGAAATCATTGGCAGCTGCTACAAGGGTCTTCTTCCATTATACCCATTGTGTGTAGGTGTTTTTTGAACTTCTCATAGCCGGTCATCAGTCCAGTCATGAGTTTCAAATGGTTCAAATGGCTCTGAGCACTATGGGACTCAACTTGAAACACGTATGTAACGCAGCAGCGATGGCGAGGCATTGTAGCATCTGTGACCAGAGAGTATGCGCTTGACCGCGCGAGTGTTGCGAGCGGTTCTCAGTCAGTAGTAGTCTTTGCGAGTTAGTTGTCGCTATGCAGAGTAGCAGTCAGTCAGTCGTTGCGAGTCTGTAGCTCTGTCTAGTTGAGAGCAGTACTCAGTCTGTAGTCGTCATGCAGAGCGGTCGGTCAGTAGTAGCAGCCCAGTGCGGTTGTGTGATGTAGGCGGTCGGCAACAATGGTCAAGATGAGGAATAAGGTATACTGTTAATTAATATAATCATTAGATAATGAAAAATTTTATTTATTGTAATTATTCTCCAACAAGTCTCCCAATAATAATTTTTTATTTCAAAAGCATTTTCTCAAAAGTTTAATTTTTTTGAACTAAAGATCTCGTTGCACTTCCCATTTCATTCCACTTCTTTTTGAAGAAAAATTTCACTAGAATTACAAAAAAAAAGGAGAATATTATTATTTGCAATGTAGTTCCTCCAAGTGGTGCGCAACAACAAGAGCAGATATGTGACATCCATTTATTCTGAGGTAAGACTTTAATTCTGATTGTTTTTACACAGGGCCAAAGACCGATATTTCGGTTTAATTGAATTTTCTTGTCACTGAATGGACTTTAATTTTTTGAAGGATTTATAATTGAATCAGATTGCGAATTTCACATTTGTTGCCATTGTCAGTACATTTGATTGTAGGCAGGTTACGCATAGAGCCATGTCCATCAGCATTTCTAATTAGTATCGTTATTTTCTTTTAAAAATTGCGGTGGGGAGGTTACACTTGGCCCCCATTTCTATTAAGTATTGCTATATTTTCTTATAAAAAATTGCGGTGGGGAGGTTACACTTGGCGACCCTGCCAGGATCGTATTTCGTTGAGAGTCTTTTGAGCGACAGTCAGATATCTGCTCTTATTTGCTTAGATAATTAGGACTTGGCGCAACGCTTTTAATAATATTGTGACTTTCTTTCTACAGGTCAACGGCAATTTGCTGCTTTGTTGTATTTGTGTGTTGCTTTTGCATTGTGCTTATTTGCTTTGTGAAAAATTTTGACTATTGTAAAAATGCCGCGAAAGACTGTGAATAGTGTATCGCGAAGTATTGTGAATGAAATTACCGACTTAAACAACGTGACCGATAGTAATTGTGATACGCAACGTAATGATGACAATCCTGCGTTCACTAACAATCAGTGCATTCCAACCACTAATGATGACTTTCACCTTAATGATGAACAAACGAACTCAATTGTCTCGTCTGTTAACTTGACGACAATTGATGACGCAGAATGCTCTATGGTAATGAGCGCTGTAGAGCTTAACACACCCGATTTGGAAAATTCAAGTAATGTACAGTCAAATCTGTCTAATGAAAATGAACAGATCACACAAAGTAGGACAGATGTATTTAATTCCGAAACAATGACTGATAGTATACATTTGACTGACAAACCTTTTTGTAAATTTCAGAATGACCAAATGGTTACAGAAAGTGAAACAATTCCAGATCCACTATTGAACAGTACAGATAATAGAAATGGTAATTTTGGCTCGGATCCAATTATGGCAATACTGATACAACTTAGGGAAGATAATAAACAACAGAGTGAAAATTTCAAACAACTTAGGGAAGATAACAGACAGCTTAGTGAACAAATTAGAGACGTTGCCGCGCAGTGCCATGACACTAAGGAACAATTGCGCGTGGAAATTGAGGCTTGTTCTCAAAAAAATAGCGAAGAAATTAAGTCTGTTGCGCAAGAATTAAGAGAAATGCAAACAGCCGCAACAGAAACACTCAGAGACGAAATTAGCGGAGTCGCTAAACAATGCTCTGAAAAAGCTGCACAATTACGGGACGAGTTGAAAGCAATGACGGTAGAACTTTCGCGCACTATGGACGCAAAGATAGACGCGAAGTTCGAACAGCAGAACACTCAGATTAACGAGCGCTTTAGTCAGCACATACAGAACAGTGATACGCGTTTCCGCAGATTTATTCAAGATCAAAACAAAGTAAAACGACAAGTCATGGAAACAATCACTGCACAGAGACAAGAGGACAAACGTAAAATATTCGCGAAAGCGAAGACGTATGTAGACAATAATATTACTACAGTGTCCGACAAAATTAATACCATAGAACAATTGAACGCGGAATTACGGGATGAAATTTCTGATCTTAAAGCAAAAACGGATACACACACAGTAAATATTCAAACAGTGACAGATAGATTCGAACAACTAGATCTAACACAGGATTGCGATGTCATCAAAGCTGATGTTAAAAAACTGAGCGAAACTACGCGCAAGTTGCAAAAACAGATTAATGCGTCTGATTCTAAAACCGATGATCAGGTTAAAATACTGACTGAAAAATGTGATGAATTGGCCAGTCGTATTGATGTTATCGAAAATACTAATGACAATAAATCAGACGATACTGCACCGGTTTCTTTTATCCAAACACCTGAATTTCAAAATTTACAGCTGACAATTAATGAAATCGATTCATCTAACAACACGTTACGTCGGAAGTTATCAAATTTACAACAAGAAGTAACAGAGATGAAAAACATGTCAGTTAATAACATACCACAACAGACGCCACTTTATGAACATGTGTCAGACTCACGCAGCGCGTATAATTTGGGTAATCTACAGAGAGTACGGGACTTAGATTCCGATCAACCGCAGTTCAATAGATTCTCTTACGATCCTGAACCTGTTTCATTACACAGAGATGATAATTTCGACTATAAACATTTTCTGTCAGTAAGAAAGTTCAAAATATTTAAAAACGATAGAACGCAGATTCACCCACTGGATTGGATTCAACAGTTTAGCTTTGCTCTTCCACCGACTTGGCCTGTAACACATAAACTTGAATTTATTTGCAGTTTTTTGGAAGGCGAACCGGCAACTCGTATGAGACCGATCGCGAGACAGTGTTACTCGGTAGAGGAATTTCAGAATGCTTTTCTGTCAGCGTACTGGTCGAAGACGACACAGCGCGGAATTAAAGATCAACTAATTAGTTTGCCAAACTATGAAAACTCAAATTTTCCCAGTGTAACGCAATTTTTTGAGCACATGGTACAACAAAACCAGTACCTAAGTGAACCGTACAGTGAATCCGCACTTATACAACTATGCATCTCTAAATTACCACGGTCATTACGAGTGTCACTTCTAACGGGCCAGCAAAAAGAAAACATTTCAGCATTCAGAGATCTTTTACAGCTCTTGGAAGTACAGCAATCCGATTATTCTTTTGTAAACAAAAACTTTTCGAGTAACAACCAAGGTCAACAACAGTACTGCAATTATGATCAGGGACGTAATTTCAATCGGAAAGATAACAGACGCTTTAGGAACGATAACTACCAGAAATTTAATAACAGGCAAAATTCTAATTATCAATACCGTCAAAATTTTCAGCAACAGGAACAACACTTTAGTAACAATAGAGGTGTTTCACAACAACAACATCAAAACCAGCCGATTAGGATACCTAACCAACAATGGAATACACAAGGTCAACCAGGCTTTAATGTTTCGCCGCGTGGACGCATAGTCCCTGGTCCAACAAATAGTAACGTACGTCAGCAAGGAAACAACTACGTACAAAGAAGACAGTATTTCAATTCCTATCGTAATGCACCGTATAGGAATGACTATTACGACAGACGTAAAAATAATGAAGACAATTTTCAGCGAACGTCTAACAACAGTCGGTCATACCAACAGCAAAATCATACGCAAGAACATATTCTCATGAATGAACCCGACAGTAGGTACCATCCAGAGCGTAACACGCCTGGAAGAAGTAATAGGACAGTTCAAATAGTCGAAATGCCACAGAATCCTCCTAATAATAATAACACGTCAGATAGAATCTGACTAGATAATGTACAGGACGCATCTTGCAATAATACAAGCACTACCTTAGACACGCAAAATGTTGTTCACGAAAATGTAATTACTTTTGACGACATCAGAGACACTCTTTTACAGGAAAGACCAGTTATTCAGAAAACCATTTCACATCCTGTTATCGAAATTAAAATTGGTTCATCGAAATTCTCAGCAGTAATTGATTCCGGATCACCTATATCAGTAATAAATGAGGAGACTTTTAATGAGTGCAACAAAGAGAATACTTATCCGACATTACCTTTAGGCAAAACAAAAGTGAAAGGAGCAGTATCGAGTAAAGGAGTAGACGTTAAATTACAGACACATTTATCATTTTGTATCGCAGGTCACACGTTTCACTCTAATTTTTGGATTGTTCCTTTATTGACAACAGACGTTATTTTAGGCACGAATTTTCTGGTACAACACGAAGCAGTCATTGATTTTCAGAATTCTTATTTAATGTTAAAGGATGAAAATGTACAACTTGCTTTAGAATTTCAGCACTCATTATCTGCGGAAGAACAAACAATTAACCGCACAGAGGTCATTTCCGCAACACGTGACATAGACTGTAATCCCACATTGTTAACGGATACGTACGTACACAACTATAATACTCCAGACGAAATGGACTACGACGTAATACAAATGATTTCCGATAAAGTTAAAGAGAGTAGTGCAATTACAGACGACGAACGAACGCAATTACACAAAATTCTTTTACAGCAAGCTCCAGTTTTTGACAACATTCCTGGTACTATGTCCGGCTTTATGTATGAATTTCAAGTCAAACCGCATGACACATTTAAAGCAAAGCATTATCCTATTCCATACATTCACAGAGAACAGGTTAAAAAAGAATTGCAGGATATGCTCGACCAAGGAATTATAGAACCAGCAGTTAGTCCGTACATAAACCCGCTACATATTGTTAAGAAAAAAGATGGCTCACTTCGCCTTGTACTTGATTCACGTCACATTAATGACATTATTATTAATGAAACAGATCGACCACAGACATTAGAGGAACTTTTACAGAAATTTCACGGTACAGCTATTTATTCCACATTAGATTTGAAATCGGGATTTTGGCAAATTCAACTTCATCCGAATTGTAGAAAATATACAGCTTTTCTCTGTTTCGGCGACTGTTATCAATTTTGCAAACTACCGTTCGGCTTAACTATTTCTTCTGCAGCTTTTATTCGCGGTTTGAACACAATACTTCCGACAGAACTTAAAGACAGAATTACGACGTATGTAGACGATATTCTTGTCGCAGAAGCTAACTGGTCTGAACACAATATGATTCTTGAACAACTGTTACAAACTTTTCATGCACAAGGACTCACAGTTAACCTCAGTAAATCGCACTTTGGCAAAACTTCTATAAAATTTCTTGGACACGTAATTTCAGCAGAAGGCATTGCACCTGATCCGGAAAAACTTCAAGCTCTACGTGACATTACTGTTCCTACAACAAAAAAGCAATTACGCAGTTTTTTGGGCTTAATTAACTTTTTTCGTAAATTTATTCACCATTCTGCTTTAGACACGCCTAGACTATGCCAATTAACGGGTAAAAACACTATTTGGTCTTGGGATAAGCAAGCACACTCTGAATTCATGAACCTGAAACATGCTCTGTTGAATGCTCCACTGTTATCGCACCCCGATCTTACTAGAAATTTTTCCATTGCTACCGACAGTTCCAACACCGCCTTAGGCGTACACATTTTCCAGGAAATAGAAGAAGATGGTTCTACAGTAATTAAAAACATCGCATTTGCAAGTCGCATTTTGTCACCTGCTGAACGAAATTATTCCGTCACAGAACTTGAAACATTATGTGTTGTATGGGCTTTCACGAGATTTAGGCACTTTCTTTACGGCAGACATACCACCGTCTACACAGACCATAGAGCGATACAATTTTTACTTTCAGCTAAATTCACTCACGACAGGTTAAGCAGATGGAAACTATATTTACAGGAATTTAATTTTACAATAGTTCACATTCCCGGTACGCAAAATGTTATAGCAGACGCACTATCGCGTTCTCTCAGTAACAATCAGCAAGACGTAGCAACCAACTTCTGCAAAGCAAATTTCAGTGTCATGTACATTCAGCAGGTTGCATTTGAAAATTTTATTTCATCGTCATTACAGGACATAGCACAAGAACAAAATAAGGACAATGTGTGGAAAGAAATTAAACACCTTTGGCAAGATAGGAAAAATGTTACGATTAGGAACCACTACACTGTACGCAATGACATTCTGTTTCGCCGCTCTCATCCTGACAGCAACATTTGGTTATTATGCATTCCTGACGAACTGGTTAACAAACTAATTTGGTACACTCATTTAAGTTACGCACATTACGGAGCACGAAAATGTTTTCTTATACTGAGACAGAACTGTTATTTTACCAACATGGAAAAACGTATACGACGAGTTTTAGCGTCTTGTAAAATTTGCCAGAAAGCTAAATCAGACACCACTTCACATATTCCTCCTTTATATCCCATTATACCTGTGAAATTAAGACACATGGCCGCAGTAGATATTTTTGGTCCGATTCCGAGAACTAACAGAGGTTTTTGCTACATTTTTGTCGCTGTTGAGCTCACTTCAAAATTTGTTACTTTCACTCCGTTACGCAAAGCTACTGCTAAAACTGTTTCGAAAGCATTTGTAAAACATTTTCTATTTCATGTAGGGCATGTAATGAAAGTAATTTCTGATAATGGATCTCAATTTCGTAGTAGTGTATGGACACGCATGTTACAAGCTAGAAACATTTCTCCGATCTATATATCCAAGTACCACGCTTCTTCGAACCCTTGTGAAAGATTAATGAAGGAAATTGGTAAGCTGTGCAGAATATACTGCCACAAAAGACATATTGATTGGGATACACACATACTCTCATTCCAAGATGTAATTAATTCCATTCCAAATGAATCCACTATGCTATCTCCGACTGTTATACTGAAAAACGTTGAACCACCGAACAAAATTAAAGAATTAATAGAATTCCCCAAAAATCGTCGCCTACGACACCACGAAATAATTGACATTGCGCTGAACAACATCAAACGTGCCGCAGAGCGCCGGAGAAGACAGCAAAAACAGGTTTGTACACGCCGCGACTTTCACGTTGGACAGAAGATATTAGTACGTACACACTATTTATCCAGCAAATTAAAAGGTAAGTGCAGTAAATTTGAACTTCTATACGCAGGTCCGTATCGGATTCGCAGTATCCCTCACCCCAATGTTGTACACGTCGAAACTTTGAGAACCAGAAAATCGAAAGGCAATCACCATATCTCAAACATTAAACCGTTTATTGAGTGAAACCACTGTATGATTCAACACACTATGATGCCATTTACTAATGCAATTAATTCACCTGACTAATTATTGATGATTATTGTATTTTTTTTTCTTGGCAAGTGCCCGGCAAGGTAAGGTTAGCAGGTCGCTCTTCTTGTCGTTACACATCAGACCGTGCATATTTTTCCAGATGAATTTACACATTTACGACTATTTCTGCAATTATATTTATGTGACTACTTATTGATGATTATCGTATTTTTTTTCTTGGCAAGTGCCCGGCAAGGTAAGGTTAGCAGGTCGCTCTTCTTGTCGTTACACATCAGACCGTGCATATTTTTCCAGATGAATTTACACATTTACGACTATTTCTGCAATTATATTTATGTGACTACTTATTGATGATTATCGTATTTTTTTTCTTGGCAAGTGCCCGGCAAGGTAAGGTTAGCAGGTCGCTCTTCTTGTCGTCACACATCAGACCGTGCATATTTTTCCAGATGAATTTACACATTTACGACTATTTCTGCAATTATATTTATGTGACTACTTATTGATGATTATCGTATTTTTTTTTCTTGGCAAGTGCCCGGCAAGGTAAGGTTAGCAGGTCGCTTTTCTTGTCGTCACACATCAGACCGTGCATATTTTTCCAGATGAATTTACACATTTACGACTATTTCTGCAATTATATTTATGTGACTACTTATTGATGATTATCGTATTTTTTTTCTTGGCAAGTGCCCGGCAAGGTAAGGTTAGCAGGTCGCTCTTCTTGTCGTTACACATCAGACCGTGCACATTTTCCATTTTTTTGTGTATATGACTGTACTCCAGTTTTGTTTGTATGCACTATGAAATAGTTAAGATATAACACACACCAGTCGACTTTGACATTTTTTTTTTTTGCCTTATGACATCTCAACATCGTGACTGTTTCACATTTTTTTTGCTACTGCATTGTATTATTCTGTGTACATTTTTTCGCATCCGAACACTGTCAATGTCTTGGACATATTACGTTTTCTGTCATGTTATGCTGTATGGCTAATTGTGTCACCATAAACCAGTCATTATTTAGTGGGTATAGGATTTAAATGCAAGACATTAATCTTTGTTCATCAATTTCAGAAAGGAATGATGATTCTAAGAAATAAATTTAACATAAATGGGAATTTCACCTACGGAATAAACGAAAGGAGATGCAATAACTTTATGAGGAAGAGTAAAGGGATCAGGATTAACAAGCATTAACAAGACTATACTATACTCATCACAGAATAGCAGTCTTAACTAATTTTTTCTTTCAGAATACAAGGTGATTGATGCAGGCTGTCAGAGAGAACTACACATCTTATTTTTAGTGATGAAATATGCTAGAGATAAGGAATAGTTAGGTAATGAGTAATGAAGTGATTTTTTGCAGATGATAGTGAATACTGATGAATAATGATGAAGGAAATGGTATTATGAATAATGAAGTTTTTCTCTACAGGTGATGATAATGGTGAAGTTATGATGATATGGATAATGAAGTTTTTTTTCTTTATGCCACGTAGTTATTTAAGTATTTGTTGCGGTTTGCTTTGACAGCAGGTGTTACATTGCATAGTAGGGTGACGGAAAGTTTTGGAAAGGACAGCTATGGAACACATTTTATACACATTTCACTACTTGTTAATTCGAAGTTCACTACTTTTCAGCATAGTGTGCGTTTCTTCTTTCAGGTCAATAATCCGTTTTTGTATTTTTTCCAGGAGAAGTTTTTCATGACACTTACTAAACCTGTTACTTATTATACCTGTTCTAGTACTTGCATTTTTATATTTTTTACCCATTTGTGTTTATCATTTATAAATGTGATCACATGTACTGCCTTGTTACATAATCTTGCTACAGCTGACTCATGACGAATGACGTTACCTATCCTCATTTGCAGCAATAGGTCAAAAGCAAAAAGTATTATGCCTCAGCAATTAATTATCGATCCCAACGCAATGCATTGCTACCAAAAAAAATGTATTACCAGTCCCACATAATGTCACTAGTTTATGATAATTCTGAATAATACTGATCAACTCTGAATAGCATGTCACTCGAGTAATGACCTCTTAATGAGACTATATTCAAAATAATGCTTTGTCACTAGCTAATAACTGCCACTGTTTATTGTAATGCCTGTGATTACTAATGATTTGACTGTAATTAACTGATTTTTAATAATGACTTTGTAATGATCTGAATAATACTGAATGATGAACTATGTTTTATTCTATTCAATACTTGATGGCCACTGAGTGCCAATAATTAATGTCAATCAACGAAATTGTTATTAATTATGCCATTAATTAACTCTTGTTTTCAATGTTCATACTTTGTAATTGGAAATAAATGTGATTGTTTAATAATGCTTTGTAATTAGAAGAAGGCTAATGATTCTTAATAGATTGGAATGACAAATGATTAATTAACTGTAATTAGGAGAAGGTTAATGATTCTTAAATTATACTCTGTAACTGAAAAGAATGCGATTATTTCATAATATTTTGTAACCAGGAAAAGAAGGCTACTGATTCTATGTAAAACAATTAATGAACATTTTTCTGTAATACTACATACTTGGTACAGAAATGTTCAATAACTGGGCTATGAATGCCACGAACTATCAATGAAGACTGTAATTGTCAATATTATGTGACTTGATGTCCTTCACCTCATAAGCTGACTACCCTGAATTACTGCAATGTCCATTTGTCCTGTTTATCCCAGTGATCATGGAGCACTATATTTGGTTTTGCGCTAATTCTACGTTGGTGTGCCTTGTAAGAGTGTGGTGTTGACACGACATGCTGTCCACCACCATGAGCGATGAAGACATTATTATGGTCCCACTGTTTGGTGTACCTAATGTACCGCCAAAATGAAAACATGGAACATTACTACGACAGTTCAGTGTCTTGGCTACACTGATAAATTCTGATGGGAAAAGAACTTCAAGTTGTGTCACTTGGTGTTGTACTACTGTGGAAAGATATGGACTTTCAGAGCAGCTGTGTGCAATCTAAAGTGCTACAACCATGATGCAATCCTTCCCTTTCCTATCCTGATTCTTGTCACGTAAAGAAAAAATTTTTTTTGGTAACATCATTTATGGTCATAGGTTATACATTTTTCGATTCGCTAAACTCCAGTGTGAGTACACTTATGTCACTGGTCGACATGATGTTTGCCATTATGTTTATTTGTTGTGAAAATACTAAAGACATTTTTCAGTGCATGTGCACTTTGGACATGAATTTTTTTTTTGCCATTATGTTTATTTGTTGTGAAAATGCTAAAGACATTTTTCAGTGCATGTACACTTGTCAACATAATATTTTTTGCCAGTCTGTTTATTTGTTCTGAATATGCTAAAGAATTTTTTCAGTGCCTGTGCACTTTGTTATCTGTCAAATAATTTGTATATACTTTTCTGATTTGCTACTATGTTTTGTACTCACATTTTGTCTTTGTCTGATATATTTTGTACTTAGTGCGTGTGCACAACATTTACTTTATGTACTACATCTAATTATTCTTGCCAGTCTGTTTATTTGTTCTGAATATGCTAAAGAATTTTTTCAGTGCCTGTGCACTTTGTTATCTGTCAAATAATTTGTATATACTTTTCTGATTTGCTACTATGTTTTGTACTCACATTTTGTCTTTGTCTGATATATTTTGTACTTAGTGCGTGTGCACAACATTTACTTTATGTACTACATCTAATTATTCTTGCCAGTCTGTTTATTTGTTCTGCATATGCTAAAGAATTTTTTCAGTGCCTGTGCACTTTATCTGTCAAAAAGTTTGTATATACTTTTTTCTGATTTGCTACTATGTTTAGTATTCACATTTTGTCCTTGTCTGATATATTTTGTACTTAGTGCGTGTGCACAACATTTAAATATTCTGTAAGTTGTAGGATTTTGTTAATTAAAGAAAAATTTTGCCGCGCTTGGCAAGTCCAAATGACTCACCATCGCTGCCAAATTTTTGCCCCCCGAGTGGAGGGTTATGAAACACGTATGTAACGCAGCAGCGATGGCGAGGCATTGTAGCATCTGTGACCAGAGAGTATGCGCTTGACCGCGCGAGTGTTGCGAGCGGTTCTCAGTCAGTAGTAGTCTTTGCGAGTTAGTTGTCGCTATGCAGAGTAGCAGTCAGTCAGTCGTTGCGAGTCTGTAGCTCTGTCTAGTTGAGAGCAGTACTCAGTCTGTAGTCGTCATGCAGAGCGGTCGGTCAGTAGTAGCAGCCCAGTGCGGTTGTGTGATGTAGGCGGTCGGCAACAATGGTCAAGATGAGGAATAAGGTATACTGTTAATTAATATAATCATTAGATAATGAAAAATTTTATTTATTGTAATTATTCTCCAACAAGTCTCCCAATAATAATTTTTTATTTCAAAAGCATTTTCTCAAAAGTTTAATTTTTTTGAACTAAAGATCTCGTTGCACTTCCCATTTCATTCCACTTCTTTTTGAAGAAAAATTTCACTAGAATTACAAAAAAAAAAGGAGAATATTATTATTTGCAATGTAGTTCCTCCAAGTGGTGCGCAACAACAAGAGCAGATATGTGACATCCATTTATTCTGAGGTAAGACTTTAATTCTGATTGTTTTTACACAGGGCCAAAGACCGATATTTCGGTTTAATTGAATTTTCTTGTCACTGAATGGACTTTAATTTTTTGAAGGATTTATAATTGAATCAGATTGCGAATTTCACATTTGTTGCCATTGTCAGTACATTTGATTGTAGGCAGGTTACGCATAGAGCCATGTCCATCAGCATTTCTAATTAGTATCGTTATTTTCTTTTAAAAATTGCGGTGGGGAGGTTACACTTGGCCCCCATTTCTATTAAGTATTGCTATATTTTCTTATAAAAAATTGCGGTGGGGAGGTTACAAACTTCTGTGGTCATAAGTCCCCTAGAACTTAGAACTACTTAAACCTAACTAACCTAAGGACATCACACACATCGATGCCCGAGGCAGGATTCGAACCTGCGACCGTAGCGGTCGTGCGGTTCCAGACTGTAGCGCCTTTAACCGCTCGGCCACTCCGGCCGGCAGTCATGAGTTTGATCTAAGCTAGTTACAGATTGCCGCAGGGCTCTGGTGGAGCTAGGGGGAAGCGATAGGGTGTACCTAGTGTGGGTCCCTGGCCACTCAGGGATCTGTGGCAATAAACAAGCCGATGGATTGGCTAGGATGGGGGCAACAACTTCATTTATTGGACCGGAACCTGTCTTGACAATCACCAAGGCTATGATCAAATTAGAACCACGGAACTGGCTTAGGAAACAGCACGTAGGATATTGGACCAAGGTCCATAAACAAAAACATGGTAAGATAATGATGCCCAAGCCATGTTTTAAAAGAAGCTCTGTAATCCTGGGATTGAACGGGAAAGAGATCAAACTCATGACTGGACTGATGACCGGCCATGGGAACTTCAAAAAACACCTACACACAGTGGGTATAATGGAAGAGGACACTAAATGTAGGATCTATGATGAGGGTGAAGAAACTGCATCACGCCTAATCTTTGAATGCATGGCATTGGAGAGTAAAAGATACAGAATCTTCGGGACAACTAGACCTGAAGAAATTGTGTCTAACAAAAAAAACTGGTAGAGGGACTCCTTGCACTATTTAAGGGCACTGGTTGGCTTTACTAGATATACAGGGAGCGATACCGCACAATAAACCTAGTTTCGGTGCGGGCAGTGGCGGGTCAGACCTAAGCTGCTTTAGCTCTCCTGTTAAAATCAATAAGTCAATCAAGATTAGCAATATCATCAGCGAATCTTAATCATTGATATTCTTCTACCCTGAACCTTAATGCCACTCCTGAACCTACATTTTATTTCCGTCTTAGCTTGTAGGATGTATAAGTCCAACAGTAAGGTGAAAGACTTCATCAATCCCTGTACTTAGTTCTTGGTCTTCCACTCTTCTTGTTTCTTCTTGTGTATTACCTTTGTCTAAGGCTTATACCCATTTTCTGAGAATTCGGAACATCTTGCACCACTTTGCATTGTCGACCGCTATTTTTAGTCCGACAAATCCTGTGAAGTTGTCTTGATTTTTCTTCTGTATTGCTTCCATTATCATGTGCAACGTCACAACTGTCTTCCTGGTTCCTTTACCTTTCGTAAAACCAAACTCATCGTCATCTAACACATCCTCAATTTTCGTTTCCATCAGGCTGTAAATAGGATACTCATACGGACGTTGAGCATTGACGTCTTCTTACTTTGGATAAAATGGCATGAAGACATTAATGAAAGTTTTGACCGTCTCGCTAAGAGGAGCATTACGACTGAAGTTCTGAAAGGCACGTATCCCTTCACTATGACACCGGCCACCTGGTAGCCATGCAACTGGAGGTCTCTTTTCGTTCATGGTTCACCTCGATGAAGCTTAGTAGACCTCATGTGGACCTCTCTCACCCGCATGAGACTAGGATATGGGTGTTACCCCGCCCACATATACAGGTTGAAAATCGTTGCTTCTGGACACTATGACCAGGACACATCGGCAGTGGCCGATCTGAACCACGTCATACTGACGTGTGCCAGGTATCCTACTCAGGTGGTCTTGTATAAAGAATTGGTTGCGTCGGGCTACCCCCCCCCCCCCCCCCCCCCTACCAGTGTAACTGCTTCACTTCATCGGTTCGATACATGTAGGTATTGTTTGCTCATAAACTGTTTGAAAGACGCCGGCATCCTGCTTTGTCCTACAAGTTGGTGGCTCTTGTCCTCACATGGAACCATCCTGGTTAGAGAAGTAGGACGTCTGTTTGTGTATTTACTTTGCATTAAGAACTTACCTTTGTAAACGACACCGTTGTCCTGTTTTTGATTGTAAGTTGCCATGGATGTCATTCTCCTATGGAACCGGACCAGTTCAAAGCCTGGGTCGTAATTTTGTGTTTTTTAATTTATATAACGAGCTTATCTTTGTACGTCACATTTTTATGATTGTTCTGTTATTTTATATAACGAGCTTATCTTCGTACTTCACACTTTTTTAGCGTTGTTCTATTGTGAAAGTTGCACTGATGTTACTTTGACACTGTTCTAACTGCTGCTGGCTGTCGGATGTTCGTTCTTTTAAAGTTTTGATTTTACGTTAAGAACTTATGTTTGTACATAGAACTCATTGTTGTTCTACTGAGGAAATTGCTATTGCATTAAGGACAGATGTAGAGTAAAACTGCGAAAAAATTTGAATTTTTTTATTGGGTAATTTATTAGATTGATTCTTTAAGAATAACATCGCAAACATTAATAATCTAATTATGGCTACAAATAAGTTTTAAAAGTGTTTGGGCGTCTGCAACTGCCATGCCGCTCTTCGTATGCTGTGATCCTTAACTTCTCTACACTAGAAATTTTTTGTGCGTTAATTTATCGTTCACACAATCGAAACTAACTGCAGATAAGTCTCGTTTGCTTGTTCCTTTGTCAACGAAGCGTGACTGGACAAAGCTCAGGAAGCAAAAGAAAAAATGCAAAAGATGGCTGCGCAAAGGAGGCAGGAAAAGAGATTACGGCAGGAAGACGAGGAAGAGAATAAAGATTATGGATATGGACAGCATTAGTCACTAGAGATACAGCAAAATTTTCAAAAATTGAAATAAAAACTTTAAATGTGAGTTTCTGTAAACTGACTTTTTTGAGCTGTACTGTACCTTTTCTCACGAACTATAAAAACTAACATCCTAAAATTTAGCATAGTACTTAGAAATTACTTACTGAATAATCCTGTGCAGGACTTTTACGTTATCTTTTCTCTGAGAAAAGTACATTTTTAAAATTTGAGAAAAATAGAGTAATCCTGGGTACCAAAACTGAAAAATTAATTTCAAAGCGACTATGACCTTAAAGGAAAATCTGTTCCACACATTTTATTAGTCTCGTATGCAGATGTAAACTGCGAAATTTCAGTTTCATTGCTTGATTAGTTTACGAGAAAAGGTAATTACAGAAACAATGGCAAACAACAATTCAAATCCTTGTAAACTGTTTGCCAACGCGCATTTTCAGACAAAACTTGCACAGCATATCAAACATTACGTTGTACATAATAGTCTCACGTTTTACTATTTCAGCTGTAATATTTTTGGAGATATATTTGTGTTTAAGTACAAGAATGCATTCTGCCCTACATATGTTCTTAATGTGATACTTTTGTAACTACCGTTGGCTGTATGGTCATTGCTGCCCGAAGTGTAGTGATTGAGAAGACGGTAGAGCAAGCATGGGGTATGATAGTCTCTACGCTTATTGGCACATAGCCATTATAATTGTCTGTAGCCAGGAGTGATATGGTCGAAAAATCGAATGTTACAAATGTATTGTGCACAAGGATTCATCGCCAGTCCAACCTGCATGAGCTTTCATATGAAAGTCCTTGGAGTATAGCATCACCATAGTCGAGTATAAGGAGTATAAGTGACTCTACAAGCTTCTTCTTAAGCTCAAAAGGAAACACTTTTTTATATTTCTGTAGTGATACTTTCTTACAGACTGCAATTGTGTATTCAGTCCAGTCTAGATGATGGTCCAGAATTATCAGCAAGTACCTTACAAAAGAGGAAATGCTTATATCTGTGCCGTTTAGGATCAGTGAATGAAGAGATTCTCTGTATTGAGGGGTAATGAGTCTTTTACGAGCGACCAAGATTGCTTGTGTTTTAGGTGGGTTAAGTTTCAAACCTAATTTCTGCGTCCGGACTGGCATGTCAAGTAAATCAGCATTCACATGCTGTATTGCTGTACACCCGTTTGTTGGGTTTGCACTTAGATATAACTGGAGATCATCAGCGTATAAGTGATATTTACAATGGGAGAGAACAGTTGAGAACTCATTAACATATAACGGGAATAGTAGTGCATGCCTGGTTTGGTTTAGCGACAAAGCTGACTTTCATTTGGATGGGTTCGTCAATGAGCAGAATTGGCGCATTTGGGGGACTGAGAATACGTATTTCTCGATCGAGAAGTCTCTTCACCCCTAACGGGTGACTGTAGTGCGCAATGTCCAGTCACGGAATAATGGGTGCGATATTCCTTGGTGGCACAGAGACTACCGAACAATACGCGAAAATTTTGGAATGTGATTTCATCCACATTATCCAAAGTGACCCTGATTTCGAAAAGATGAGGTTCATAAAAGAGAGAGCTCAATCCCATCTAAGTAGAAGAGTGTCTGATGTGCTGGAGGAGCACTTCGGGGACCGCATTCTGACTCTGGGATACTCAAAGGCCACTGGCATGGGCCTCGATTGGCCGCAATATTCTCCGGGTCTGAACGCATGCGACTCCTTTTTGTGGGTCTATATTAAAGACAAGGTGTACAGCAATAACTGCAAAAACATTTCTGAGCAGAAAACAGCCATTCAGGAGGTCATCGACAGCATCTATGTGCTCACACTTCAGCGGGTCACGCAGAATTCGTTTGCGTCACATCACCGCCAAGGATGGCAGGCACATCGGACATGTCATAATCTAAATCTGAATATCTGTAGTGACGTTTACATGTTGAATGTGCACGCCGAAGTTTGTAACTAATTTACGTTTATTGTCTTATATTTCAATAATTGTCAGTCTGTATTTTCTTTGCTGCTAATATTTAACCCATTTCTTTTGGGAACTTCGTATATATTATTCAAACTAAGAGTTTTGACCCCTGTCAGCACAAAACTTTAAGTTAAATGGGAAGAGGAGAGACGTGGAAAAATTTATTTTGTAATCTCCCATACATTACCATCCGACCGTCTGGCTGCCGGGTGACGTAACAAGACACTGACCAATCCGAGTCCGCTATCCCAATCTGGCATACCTTTTGTAAGTAGAGTGTTTAGGTTTTTACGCTGGTAACGCCACGTAGTGCTCTGTATGAAAATCGCTGACTGGACTCATTGTTGGATTATTCGCTAGTGTAGCGTTGGGCAGTATGAAACAAGAGGAAAGATCTATGGAATGAAGTTTTGTGTTGGACTGCAGTACCAAATGTCACACTGAAAACAAAGCCTGTCCTGTGTTTGTATACCCTTGTGTACTTGTGTTCTTCCTGTCTTTATGTGTTTATCTGATAAGAGTTACGTTGTAGAATTTTCTAATACTAAGCTACATTCACTATGGTGAGGAGTACTGGTATCCTCAAATACTTCGGAAAATGTTTAGATATTATTTATTCTGTTATGTTTTCCTTTAATGATCATATGTCAAATTAATGTTTGAATATTCTCATTTCTCACTTATTTACTTATGTCACAATTCCTGTAATACTCATGTATATGCTTATTTCTATTCTTTTGTAAAGCCTGTATTATTGCAAATGTCTGTATTATTATGTTCTTTAATGATGTTTTCTGTACCTCTATAATTATATTCTTATGCCGTAAATGTGTAATTGTATAGACACCAGTTCTTCAAATTAAGTGAATAGTAGGTATTCATTTTACTGCACACATTTCTGTTGGTCATACTGTATGTGTAAAACCTCAGATGCTAAATGACTGTCTTAGTGTTTGGACGAGTGTTGATAATTGACTAAGGAACTGGTTAACAGCATTGCTGTTTCTAAGGACATTCCAAAAAGTTTGTGAGTGAACAAGTAGTGGTTCATGGACTTGCTGTATTATCTGCAAGACTCTTCGATGGTGATTGTGCACCCGCACAGTCGCAACGGATGGCTGCTGGCCATCTCTCCACGGACTACAGTGGGTCTGCACCTTTGATGGCCCACCGATACCATTTTATCTCTACAAGAAATACTGTGGGTGTGCTCTGTCCTTCGTTGGAAGGACAACACTACTTCTAGACTGCATGGAACTCCACTACTTTCGTGTGCATTGTCTTTTACTGCTCAGACTTTGTGCATAAAACTGCAATTACTACTGTGATGAATGATCAGAACTGTCTTTATGGACTGTGAGGACAATTTTTGCTTTTGACCAACAGTGTATCAATAAGTGTGTGCATTTGATATATTTGCTATCGTTAATATAAAAAAATTTTAGCAAATAAGTATTGGCCACTGCCCAAAACAATTTGTAAAATTTTTTGTGGGGAGCAAGGGGGGTATGTAAGTAGGCTGTTCAGGTTTTTATGTTGGTAACACACATTGTGCTCTGTATGAAAATCGCTGACTTCACTGTGTGCAGTTTATGTCTGGTTGGACTCATTTTTGAATTATTTGCTTGAGTAGTGTTGGGGCAGTTGGATGTGAACAGGCCGTAGCGTTGGGCAGTTGGAAGTGAGCCGCCAGCAGTGGTTGATGTGGGGAGAGAGAAGCCAGAGTTTTGAGAGGTTGCTGTGAACGGAAGATCTGGACGTGTGTCCCTCAGAAAAAGGAAATTTGTTTAACTGGATGTCACAAAATTTTATATATATATATATATATATATATATATATATATATATATATATATATAATGACTTTTGAACGCTATTAAGGTAAATACATTGTTTGTTCTCTATCATAATCTTTCATTTGCTAACTATGCCTATCAGTAGTTAGTGCCTTCAGTAGTTAGAAACTTTTATTTAGCTGGCAGCATTGGCGCTCGCTGTATTGCAGTAGATCGAGTCACGAGGATTTTTGTGAGGTAAGTGATTTATGAAAGGTATAAGTTATTGTTAGTCAGGGCCATTCTTTTGTAGGGATTATTGAACGTCAAATTGTGTTGCGCTAAAATATTGTGTGTCAGTTTAGTGATGATCAGAATAAGCAAAGAGAACTGTCTGAGAACGTTGTGTTTCTCTCAGCTGTTTAAAAATCAAATAATGCAAGGGTTTTTCCAGCGCTGTTATTCAATACATACAAGGGGAAGGTTCACTTTGTTATTCTACGTTCCTTGGTCGTGAACCAGGCTGTGTTAAGTAGTGGAGATGCTGCCGTGGAGTGCTAAAATTGCTGTGTCACAAGTCGCAATGGAGCAATATTTCTATACATCAAGAATTCACATTCTCCATGATGTTTTGAAGGACAGAAAAGTGTGCGCAAAAATTTAAAAGTTTGTCCCGCACAACTTGATTGAAATGCGAATCGTGAACAATTCTTTTCTGGAAAAAATCATCACAGTTGACGAAACTTGGTGTTAGCAATACGAAGCTAGCACAAAACGACAAAGTACAGAAATTCGTATGAATTGTCTACGCTTTGACAACATAACCGACATTCAAGTCATTTTGAGGAGCGAGTTCAACAATATCCCAAAAAAGAACTTTTCTTCTGTTTCACGTGGTTGTATTAACGTTCTGTGCGTTACACTTAAGCCGAGTGGAGCGGGAAGGGGGAGGGGGGGGGGCGTGTAGAACACTTTAATCATTAAAACCACCATCTTGACATTTCTGTACTCGTTATTAATCCAGTCTCGAAACTTCGACGGGATATGCTCCACGCTGGTGTTCTATTCAGCCTTCCTGCAGTGAACGTGAACTGTGATCTTTACAGTGCAATTGACAGTAACAACGCGTCACGTAAACGCCATCCAGCGCTATTATTCTCTCGTAACGACGTCAGCGTTGTTCATCAAGCTTCCATTAGGGGGCAATATACTGCGTCATGGAATTTCGCTGCTACGTCACGGGGGAAGAGCTACTTTCTTTCACCCTATTACGCGTGAGCAAAGATAACGCAAACAGGTTGTGCGAATTCGGTGCTAAAGCAAATATAATCGCGAGACATAAAATGAGTGTCTTCGTACTCAAATCACGGCGTGCTAAAATATGGTAATACAAATATCACAATCTGTGATCCAAAAATTTCACTGAACAAAATACGGATCTTTTCAGAATTCATATATGACAGAATATTTGAGAAATGACTAATAATTGTTAACGGATTGGTGCGTATTGGTCTACAATGCAAGGCCCAACCCTGTAGTGGTAGTATTATGGATTGTGAACAAAAAACTTCGTATGAACATATGCCGTATTCCGAATGATTTCTTAGATAGAACAGATTTAGTATCACTTTGCGACGTATTTCTTGAAAAATTTTAAAACCACACCCTCCAGCGAAAACAGTACAAAATGAAATTATATTAATTTTTTTTACAAAAAAGGCCCTATTCATTTTTTCTACTCGACTAATAGTTTGTGCGAAGAGAGCGCGAGAATACTGAATGTCTGGCGCATCGTGCATGCGCTGTAGTTTAGGTAATTTTGGTATGCTGATTTGACGTAATTTCCCGACGTAGTGTCCTGTATCAATTTTTTCGTCTCAACTTCTTCTACACTACTGTGGTATATTTAAACAATGACATTGTGTAAATAATACAGGAAACAAATAAGAATGTATTCTACCTTGGAAACCACTTGGAACACTGCGTATGTCCATATGAAGTTTTTTGTTCAGAATCACTACCATCCCTCAAGGTATCTACCTTTCCACCTGACTCACTTTGTATATGTTTTGTTTATTATTTCCCAATGTGCTCTAATTTATTTTGTAAGTATAACCAAAATTAAATAAATAGAAAGTGTTACACCATGAAGTATTTGTCCAGTACTTAGGCTACCAAACAAACTTTGTGAAGCTGTTCATCATATCATGGTTGATATCAGATTATGAAGTGTTGTGAGGGGTCCACTTGCCCGATTTTGTAATATAATTAATAAAAAATGGCCTGAAACAGTTTTCGTATGTAGAAAAAATTATATCTTTGACACCACTGAACCAAAGATATTGCCTGAGTGGCAGAATCGATTGTAAGTAGGAGTGCGTACAGAACAGTAACAGTTGCTGTTGCACTCTGTTATAGTTAGGATATAAGACTTAGAGCTAGCTGTAAGAATTTAGTTGTTGGTTATGGACTCAGCATAACACAGTTTTTATAAAATGAAGCGATGAATGATATTGTTTGTGCTGCTCACGCAGAGTCAATAAATGTTAGATCGTAGTTATTTCTATAAAAGTGTAACGTGTGTATTATTAGTTTGTATGACTATAAGATTAACAAGAATTAAAGTGATACTGATCGTTAACAAGTAGTGACTATTGTCCATGGCAATTATAGAAGAATAATGAATTTATATTGTAACACAAAGGAAAAGCAACTAGAACAATTTGCAAGGTAATGAAATTTTGTATATTTAGTTTTAAGTATGCAGCAATTCGGTATGTGGATTTGGCTGAATTTTATAGTACTGGCCCTTGAATGTAGGAACCAAGGATTTTTCATTAGATTTAATGTATAGGTTTATTAGGTATATTCGATTTGTAATATTTTGTGTGTTTTGTAATCCTGATACAGAGAAGTTAAATTTTGGAATCTGTTTTGTCAAACGATGTCAGACTTTTTCTCATATAACGATCAAATGGTTCAAATGGCTCTGAGCACTATGGGACTTAACATCTGAAGTCATCAGTCCCCTAGAACTTAGAACTACTTACACCTAACTAACCTAAGGACATCACACACATCCATGCACGAGGCAGGATTCGAACCTGCGACCGTAGCGGTCGCGTGGCTCCAGACTGAAGCGCCTAGAACCGCTCGGCCACACCGGCCTGCATATATAACAACCCAAGTGTTTTTAACTACGACAGTAAGTGAGAACTGTACAACAGTTGAGAAGTTCATTGATTTTGAAGTTAATGTAAAATGTTTCATATCATATTTTGTGAAGGTGAAACTTTATTTCGAATAAAATTTTCAAACTGAAGCATTCGGTTTCATCATATCCCCTTATCAGTACCTCATCCTCTTCCATGTCATGTTTATTTCAATCCAATCCAACCCAATCCAATGAATATTTTTCTACAAGAAATCATTTTTCAATTAGAATCAAAAAATTATATTAATGTGCCAAAATCAGAAAAATATTAATGTTCGTAACAGTTTAAATGCGGGCAGTATTGCAGAGCGCTGAGTTATATCCTATGTTTTCACTGAACATTTGCAAGGTTATTCATTTATCAGCCAATCTACTGATATTATTCGTACGAAGCTACTTTATGGCTGGCATTGCACTTCGAAGAGCCAAGATTGCATATTTTCAGTGCCTACCGTTGAGAGAACAGAATACCAAGCTTGCATCCGTTGCAACTCTAGAGGTAAGGAAAATTTATCTCATTGTTTATTTGAACAGGTGCTCACGAGACTGGGTAAATTTCAGAGGGACTGATTTCATTACGGGGATTGCAAATTGGTTTACCAGATTAAGTTGTTTAACTTTTTTGGATTACAGTAAAACTGATTAAGCACACAGTTTGCTCAACAACACACCACACAGTAAATTTGCGTAACACAAACACTACGCATTGCATATTCATTCGCAAACAAACATATAAATTTACAAAGAACGTTACAATGGATTTTAACCGTTTTCTACCGTTATTCCTTAGCTACCTCTAAATTTGTGAAGGTATATTCCGTTTTTGAAAGTAAATGAAAGTCAAATTCTTTTTTTTTTTTTCCAAAACGGTTTTCGCTTCTTTTATTTGTGAAACATTTCCATAGGCCTGTAATATACGTTTGTTTTTGTGTATAATAAATGAGTTATAGGTACAGTAGTTGCAAATGTGTTCCCATATTAGGTTTTCTGTTATTATCTTGTTTTTCAGGTTAGAAACGACTTCTGCAGCTTAAATTTCGTGAAGTCAAATCGTCTTTGGCATTACTTACAATTTCTGGTGTTGTTAATTCATTCGTGTCGTCCTCAAGACGCATTTACTCGGTCTCCATACTCCAGATGGCTGATTTTCTGATGATTAAACTTTCATTTTATTGCCATCATTGACAGCAGTACGAGATGTGACCCCCCCCCCCCCCAAATACGAATACACCCCTGTATTCATTGTGGCGTGGAAGCAAACGGCCTCCGAAAGTCACCATGAGGAATTTATTGCCATGCCTGAAAGACATTCTGTGACAGTTCATGAAGATTGCTTGCTAGAAGCTTGTATGAAAATATACGTCTTCCATCACATTCCAGATATGCTTTACAAGTAACAAATAAGAGGATCAGGCAGGCCATTAAAGGAACCATACGTTGCTCAAAACTGTAGTAACAAGTTTAATGTTGCTATCATGTCAATCCTCAGTAGATGTTAACATTATACTAATGACTTTTAGATTAAGACCGTCTGTATGCGGCTGAATAAACACACTTTGTGGTTTGGATAACAAGTATTGCTTTTATTAGTTGTATACGGATGGTCCCAACATAGAAATCAATAAAACAGTTCGGTAATGTGGTGTGAAATGCAGTATGTAGCCTTGCATTATCCTGCCAGATATTCCGAGGTCAATAAAATCTTGCTGCAAACAACATCATATCGTGACTCATTATTCGATATCCTGATAGTCGAGTGAGCAACAATATCTGTTTGTCTTCTTGGGTGCTGGTTGCCTGGGACTACTGAGATCCTGTATAGCGTTGAGTATGACTTACGATTCCATACTGGCATGACAGTAGTGCAATCCGACCAGAACTCCAAATTAGCGGAACAATAAACTGCAGCGCTAAAATGTCACGATCCTGTCGCTACCGTATTGCGACTCTTGTTAGTATACACTGGTCAGCCAAAACGTTATGACCACCGACCTACTATCGATATAAACCCGTCCAGGCGATAGCAGTGTCACCTGGCGAGAATGACAACTAGCCAAACACACGCACGGTGCATGTAGTATCAGTGAGCGAGCTGTCCGTGTGTAGAACGGGTAAGGCGCGCAATCTATCTGAGTTTGACAGAGGGCAGAATGTGATGGCCCGGAAGCTCGGCACGAGGCTTTTGGAAACTGCGCGATTTGTCGGGTGTTCGAGGAGTGCTGCGGCGAGTGTCTTCAACACGTGGCGAAACCAAGCTGAGACCACGTCCAGACGTCGTGGGATTGGGCAACCACCATTCATTACAGGTGTCAGACGTCGCAGGCTGGGCAGACTGGTAACACAGGACAGACGGCGAATTGTGGCTGAATTACCATCAGACTTTAATGTTGTGCAAAGTACAAGAGTGTCTAAACAACCGAACACTCCTAACGATGGGCCTCTGCTGCCGACGACCCACGCATGTGCCATTGTTAAACACCACCACATCTGTAGCTACGACTGAAATGGGTACGTGACCATCAGCACTGGACCTTGGTGCAGTGGCAGAGCGTTGTACGGTCTGATGGATCCAGATACCTTGTTCATCAAGCCGATGGGAGGGCGCGAATCCGTCGTCTTCCAGGGGAGCGGGTTCTTGACACAGGACGGAGACAAGCTGGTGGCTGCTCCATTATGCGCAGGGGAACATTTACCTTAGCATCCATGGGTTCAGTGCAACTCGTGCAAGGCACCATGGCAGCCAAGGAGTATCGTACACTGGTTGCAGACTACGTACAGCCTTTCATGGACGATCCTGTTTCCCGACGGCAGAGGCATTTTTCAGAAAGATAATGCGCTTTGTCACAAAGACAGGAGTATGATAGAGTGCTTCGAGGAACACAGTAGCGAGTTCCAACTGATGTGCTAGACCCCCCAACTAGCCAGATATGAATCCGATCGGACAACCTGGGATGTGATTGAATGTGGCGTCAAAGCTCATCGCCCCCCCCCCCTCCCCCTCTGCTCGGAATTTACGGGAATTAGGTGACGTGTGTGCAGATGTGGTGCCAACTCCCTCCAGCGACCTATCAAGGCCTCATTGCTTCTACTCCACGATTCGTTGCAGCTGTTATCCGAGCCAAAGGTGGACATAATGGCTATTAGGTGGGTGGTAATTCAGCACAATATAGAAAAATAGTCATATTTTTGCAAAACTGTCAGTCACCATGAAATATTCCGTGACACTGTAAAAAATGACCCTTATTCAATGTGATAAATTTTGAAGCAATCGATGTTCTTCTTCAAACACAGAGCTACTACACACTTTTCACACTGGACTACCGTAAATGTCTTGCAGTTGACAAGCTTACGGCGTCGACGCTTTTCCATCACTTTTGGCCAATGACCAACACCATCTCTCCGTACATCAACTGTTGGCTGAGCTGCAACGGGAGACTTTTTCACTTCATTCTGAGGACTGGATGTTGGTCTACCTCGCTTTCCTTCTGTTGCTCCTACTTTGCAGAGACTTTTCCCAACGGCCATAGAAAATTCAGACAATTTCAGTGTTTTTAAACCTGTGTTTTGCTTTGCAACACGCTTGTAGAGAATCCAGGCATTGATGGTTGCAACATCTATTAGATGACAAAATAGTATAAAGTACCATTTTCGCTCCTCATTACAGTTTTGTACCGTCCAAGCAGACTTCATGAAGGTCCACACTCCCATATATTTGTTATATTCTGTATCGCATAAGGAACACGTATCACTTCCCTCTGTTTTTTCTTGCGATTGTACCTTTCGGCTGCACACCTCGGTAGTTTCCCTGCATACGTTGATAGTAACGTTACACATTTATTGTCTTTCCACACTACAGAGGATACATCTGTTCCACTTATGTTTGTCATATACTCCACACGTTACCCTTGACTCCCATCACAAACCATCATCCCTTAGAAGTTTACGGTTTGGAATTCTGTTTCTCCTAACAGTTCCCAGAGACAAAATTCCTTGAGATGCGAAATATTCATTAGAGGTAAAGATGTGTAGTAGTTGTCAAAGTACAACTTATGACCCATATGCATGGGAATAGATCGTTCTAATCTGACAACCACATTGCTACTGACACCCAAGTCCAGTTCATCTTGCAAGCGGTGTACTGGAAGATTTTCCTGTCCGGTATAAATTTCAAAATCATAAGTGAAGCCAGATATACCACAAAATATGAAAATTTTGTAGCCTCATTTGTGTGGCTTATCAGGCATGTATTGCTTTAGATGGTGCCTTGACTTTGTTGGACGAATTTCATGCAGCTTATCACAATTTGGCTGGTCGTGAGGAATTTTCTTGGTGTTGCCATTGAAATGCAAAAACTGCCTCAATTTCTCAAATTTATTCACTGACATTACTTCACGTATCACAGACAACCCCACGGCTGGGTTCCAATACAGCTTAGTGTTTCTTTGCAGACATGACTCATGATACAATACAGATTCGTATGAATTTTGTAAGATCTTCAGAATTCGTATTATAAGGCTTTGTTGGGTCTTTTTGAACACTGTATAATATTGTTTGTTCTGCAATGTGATTCAGTAACCCATCTGTAAACATATATTTGAAGAACTGAAATGGTGTTTGCAAAGCATAAGCTTCATCTGGTAGGTAGAGGTTTCCCTTGAATATTTTTTATCAAATGGAAAATCAAAACTACACAGCTTCCATGTTACATGATTTCTTCTCAGCTTTTTCCTTGATGACTCAGATTTATCATTCATATTAGGCATATGAGGCAAGGAATCTGGTGCTGGAACTATGGAGACATGTGAAGTGTCATTATTACAACCGTCTGATTCAGAGTCTGTTGGACAACGTTCCTCAATATTGTCAACTACTGTGTCTATGTTTACAGTTGGGTCAGCAATTGAGTCATCAGATGAGAAATCATCTTCACTTCCAGAAGGCACCTCAAGGACGATAAGAACATTATCCTCCTCTAACCTTCTTTTCCGACCTTCGGCGTCAATGAATTGTACGTCCATACCTCTAAAAAACATCCATTACTACTTCCATTAGCAACCAAGACTTTTATTTAGATTCAAATAGCGATTATCTATGTAAGAAACAACTAAAAAATAAATGAATCTGGCAATTACTGTACACAGTAAAAAATACCTTTGTTTCATGTTGTAGCAAAAACGCTACACTTATATTTTTGACATATTTTCCCCACTAGAACCAAAAGAAAACACAGATTCAACATTGATATCTATAATTCCATACATTTTCTGTAGAAAAATAATTCTTGAAGCCTTCAAAATTCCGTATTTGCTTCGTAAATGCACACACTAATTCAATATCGGTAGACAGCCGCCATTACAGATCACAGAACACGTTTGTCAAAGATACAATAAACAATACAACAGAGATTTAAGAGATTTACGAAACAACAATGTTACACATAAGCTCACAGAAGTCAAGGAGACACTCTGACACAAGCGCTGCTGCCATCTGTTGGAATTCTACAGATGTATAAGCAAATAACTTACATGTAGCAAACATGCTACATTATGCAGTGTAGGGGTCAATCTTTTTCTAGCGGTCACCTCCCACTTGGCAGTCCCCTTCCGGAGATCCGAATGAGGGACTAGTCCGGTATATTTTGCAATTGGAGAGATCATCATGACACTTTTTCACTTAAAGGTCACATGTCATGTGGACATACATTAAGTGTCTTTAGCGCAGTGGTTTCCATTGCCTTCTGCATCGTCATGCCGTCGATTATTGCTGATTCTTCCGCCTTTTAGGGGCAGTTTCCCACCACAAGGGCCAATGAGTGTCCTGATCTTCCGTCCGCTCTTCCGCCCTCTTTGACAAGGCCGTTGCTGCAATCAGAGTGACTTCCTATGCCGGAAGTCTTCGGCTGTCTTTTGATGATGATCATTATTCAAAATTTAAGTAGTGACGGTGTTCGAAACAGGACCGTGGTCGGTTTCGATTACGAAGCAAAGACGCCACCCCTAGATACTTTCATGGCGTTGCAGTTTTAATGGTAAGCAGAGCAGATGGCGGAATTTTTGAGTGAATTCTATAGTTTTATATGCCAGCAACGTCAGTTCCTTAATGGGAACGAGTGTAAACGGTTCCGCGATTTTTTTCATACACGATGCATATCGTAATGTCTTTAACGAGGCAAGACACTTCTCTCTCAGTTATTTAGCATCACGGAATAATTAAATGTCGTTTCTGCAAACTATGGTGCAAATTAAATTAAACACATGGCTGTCTGTCACTGTTACGTCAGTGAAGTTGTTCAGAATGCGTCTGCTAATGATCACGAATGTATTATGTGATGGGAGAAATTAACATGCATAGATATCTACGTACTAGGCGTCAAGTGCATTCTGTCGTCACATCATCAGATGCCTGTGCAACCTGCATGTCGTGCATACTGCGATCGTCAAAGGGGGGAAACTGAGAACCAGAATGTTTATTCATTACAGACTACGATAATCATCAATCCTTTGGGCTATAATAAATTTTTGTGTCACTTACAAAATGTAGGGCTAGCCGGTGTGGCCAAGCGGTTCTAGGCGCTTCAGTCTGGAACCGCGCGACCGCTACGGTCGCAGGTTCGAATCCTGCCTCGGGCATTGATGTGTGTGATGTCTTTAGGTTAGTTAGGTTTAAGTAGTTCTAAGTTCTAGGGGACTTATGACCTCAAATGTTAAGTCCCATAGTGCTCAAGCCATTTGAACAAAATGTAGTTCTTGTGGTATTACACGTCTCGATATTTACCAACACATTTAAATAAAAATTGAAATTTTAACATCTTGTTCCTTCCCCGCCTCCCCTGGATAAATTTTTGCAGATTTCTATGGTATTGTGCATTAAGTATTTTGTTTCCGTGGTCGGATGCAAATTTGCTGAGAAGATATACAATATTCACCTACCATACATACATCTCAAGCACGGAACTAGCAGATGATTTTCTTCAAGATATCGTAATTGAAATGAATATATGTGCATTGTCAAAACACACGCCACTTTGCGTAGACACTTCGCTGATACTGGCGGCTAAACTAGGCAAAGCAAGACACCCACTCCCAAGCTATGTTGAGTTCCAAGTAAAACGTTATCAGCGATGGTGTAGAACACGGGAGCGCAAAGTCTTCTGCTTATGGGCTGGTTTCTGACGGCTTGACTCTAGCCCTGCTCGAAGGGCCACATGCGTACAGAAAGGCAGCCCGATTTGGGGGGATGTGTGCATCTGGGGTTGAATACATTCTTTTGTCTAAAGAAGACAAAAATTTGGATTATTAATAGAGTGCACTTGGCTTTTCGATGAAGGGACAGTACTGAACCTGCCGAAAGTAGTTCGTGAGTTACAACAAAGTCGCCTTCAGCACCATGGATAAAATTAAGATATTCCAGAATGAGATTTTACCCGCGAAAGGCAAAGGTCCCGAGTTCGAGTCTCGGTCTGGCACACAGTTTTAATCTGCCAGGAAGTTTCAATTAAGATATTATGTGGTGTCAGTTAGGTTGATACTTTCATTAGCTGTGAGACCATACCGGGCGCGTTTCTCTTACTGATTCATCTGTTTTTCAAACAAGTGTGTTCTATGCCGTCTCTTTGACGCACCGTTGCTCTTATAGGCGAGCTGATTTCCGGACAGGAGATTTAGGCTCCATCAAGAACGCATTTCGCAAGTGCCCTGTACTCGTTTTGCAGTATTATGTACCAAAACATAATTATGTTTTGTCATCGTCTGATCGTTTTTGATTTGCAAGATCAATTTGCTGCTTCCTCAGCAAATAAGTTTTGGAATAAGTCTTATTTTTATGCATTACATTCCCTATCCAGGGGAGTTATTTGGGCTAATGCGTGATAGGACTTCGACCTTTTCAAGTAAAAGATTGTACTGTTTCTCCTGGGTGGACATGAATGTGAAATGTACAGATTACATGTTTTTACGATAAGTATTGTATTAGTAACTTGCGAGTTTTACCAAGGAACAATATACACTTCTGGCCAATAAAATTGCTACACCAATAAGAAATGCAGATGATAAACGGGTATTCATTGGACAAATATATTGTACTAGAACTGACAAGTGATTACATTTTCACGCAATTTGGGCGCATAGATCCTGATAAATCAGTACCCAGAACAACCACCTCTGGCCGTAATAACGGTCTCGATACGCCTGGGCATTGAGTCAAACAGAGCTTGGATGGCGTGTACAGGCACAGCTGCCCGTGCAGCTTCATCACGATACCACAGTTCATCAAGAGTAGTGACTGGTGTATTGTGACGAGCCAGTTGCTCGCCCACCATTGACCACACGTTTTCAATTGGTGAGAGATCTGGAGAATGGGCTGGCCAGGGCAGCAGTCGAACATTTTCTGTATCCAGAAAGACCCGTACAGGACCTGCAACATGCGGTCATGCATTATGCTGCTGAAATGTAGGGTTTCGCAGGGTTCGAATGAAGGGTAGAGCCACGGGTCGTAACACATCTGAAATGTAACGTCCACTGTTCAAAGTGCCGTCAATGCGAACAAGAGATGATCGAGACATGTAACCAATGGCATCCCACACCATCAGGCCGGGTGATACGCCAGTATGGCGATGACGAATACACGCTTCCAATGTGCGTTCATCGCGATGTCGCCAAACACGGATGCAACCATCATGATGCTGTAAACAGAACCTGGATTCATCCGAAAATATGACGTTTTGCCATTCGTGCACCAAGGTTCGTCGTTGAGTACACCATCGCAGGCGCTTTTTTCTGTGATGTAGCGTCAAGGGTAACCGCAGCCATGGTCTCCGAGCTGATAGTCCATGCTGTTGCAAACGTCGTCGAACTGTTCGTGCAGATGGTTGATGTCTTGCAAACGTCCCCATCTGTTGACTCAGGGATCGAGACGTGGCTGCACGATCCGTTACAGCCATGCGTTTAAGTAACAGCTGTGGTGCACTAATTTTGTAGCTACAGACGTAGACAGAAGAATGGGAAAGGAGGATCAGTTACTTTTCGTAGGTATGTACAACGAATCTGAAATTGCAAATGTCATATAGAGATGACGCAGTTTATATGTTGAATATCGAGACATGATAATACATAGCCTTGTATCGTAAAGAGAATTTCTGCGTATTTACGGACATACGTTTACGAGAGAAGTGACAGATAAATCTGCAGCTGTTTCTGAGTAAACTGCCAGTCAGTGTATACATATCGGTGCTATGTTCATATGCAGATAAAATTTATACATGAAGACGTATTACTTTCCTCCAATTTATGCAGATTCTCAAACTCTTCCATGTATCTAAGTGTTTCTGTACGAGATGGTTTCCTATACAGCGTCATTGTGACGCAGTTAATTGGAACTGATCCGATAATATGAATCCGTGAAATAGAAAACGTAAAACAATATTGTTGGCTGTCACTTCTTGTATTGTTTCAAAATTCAAGCACTGATCTTGTGCACTGAAGCGCCAAAGAAACTGGTATAGGCATGCGTATTCAAATACAGAGATATGTAAACAGCCAAAATACGGCGCTGCGGTAGGCAACGCCTATATAAGACAGTAAGTGTCTGCCGCAGTTGTTGGATTGGTTACTGCTGCTACAATGGCAGGTTATCAAGATTTAAGTGAGTTTCAACGTGGTGTTGTAGTCGGCGCACGAGCAATGGGACACAATTTCTCCGACGTACCGCTGAAGTGGGGATTTTCCCGTTCGACCATTTCACGAGTGTACCGCGAATATCAGGAACCCTCTAAAACATCAAATATCAGACATCGCTGCGGCCGGAAGAAGATCCTACAAGAACGGGAACATCGACGACTGAAGAGAATCGTTCAACAAAACAGAAGTGCAACCCTTCCGCAAACTACTGCAGGTTTCAGTGCTGGGCCTTCAACAAGTGTCAGCGTGCGAAACATTCAACGAAACATCATCGATATGGGCTTCTAGAGTCGAAGGCCCACTCGTGTACCCTTGATGATTGCACGACACTAAGCTTTACATCTCGCCTGGACCCGTCAACAGCGACATTGGACTTTTGATGACTGGAAACATGTTGCGTGGTTGGACAAGTCTCGTTTCAAAGAGTATCTAGCGGATGGACGTGTACGGGTATGGAGACAACCTCATGAATCCACGGACCCCGCATGACAGCAGGGGACTGTTCAAGCTGGTGGAGGCTCTGTAATGGTGTGGCGCGTGTGCAGTCGGAGTGATATGGGACTCCTGATACGTCTAGACACGACTCTGGCAGCTGAGACGTACGTAAGTATCCTGTCTGATCACCTGCTACCATTGATGTCCACTGTGCATTCTGACGGACATGGGCAATTCCAGCAGGACAATGCGACACCGCACACGTCCAAATTGCTACAGGGGAGTTCCAGGAACACTCTTCTGAGTTTAAACACTTCCGTTGGTCACCTTACTCTCCAGATATGAACACTATGGAATATATCAGGGATGCCTTGCATCGTGCTGCTCAGAAGAGATCTTCACTCCCTCGTACTCTTATGGATTTATGGACAGGTATGCAGGATTCATGGTGTCAGTTCCCTATGGCGCTACTATAGACATCAGTCGAGAGTAGTAGTAGTATAGGGGGGGGGGGGGGGTCCTCAGCGCTATTTTGATATCAAATTGATATACAAATTAATTAAATTGATCAATTAATCACCCCCGCTCCCACCCACCCCCGCCCAACCCCGCTCCTGACCACACCCACCCCTGGATGATGTCTCAGTCTGCACGTGTGCCCCAGCCCTCACCACCCTCCCCCTCCCCCCAACCTACCCTATTGGGGGGAATTTTGAATTTTGGGGGCAATTCCGAAGTTTCGCTGTACAAATGAACTGTCATTTCAGAGGACACGATATTAACAGAACTTATTGATGGAAATTGTTTATAAAACGGGAATAAACAGCAGAAATCGGAAAAGAAACGATTCAGAGGATGGGAAATCTGAGAAGGATATAATTTGCATTTCATAAGACATGGGTACTCTTTTTTAACTTCCGATCGTTTCATCGCTTCATATATTGCGATCGCAAAGTCATTAAAACGCTGCGCGATGCGCTGCTGACCACCGTCGCCTAGTGTAAGGACTTCGCTACTGTAGCTTCTGAGTGGCCACCAGCTTTCCCGTATAGCCCGGTACACACGCAACGATCTGTCTGCGCAGACATCGGCGCAGATGTCTGTACATGCAAAAGATCGCTGCAAATGTGGTGCGTTCACACGACACAAACCCCAATCTACTACTCGCCCGCCATCTGTCGGTGTAGAAAAGAAATATCAGTGGCAAGCGACTACGCTCCCCGTAAACGTCAAAAATTTAATTCAGTTATTTTGAAATACAGAAATGGAGGAACTTCTGTTGTGGTCTGTGTTCGCAACTTGTGTTGCAAAAAACATTCAGACCAACCGTAGGAAACAGAGAAAGTGGTCAAAATGGTGTAGACAGTGGCTGCTAAAGCGAAAGCAGTTTTCTCACGTAAATTTACTGCGAGATTTGCAGGGCGAACTTTAAGAAAGCCAAGCAGATCAAAATACCATAACGTTGGCTGGTATACTTGATCTACTCCTACACCAGATCTTCTAGATTTCTGAACTTTGGATAACTCTTTTCGGTAAACAGTTCGAAACGAATTTTTCAATTAGAGCATTGTATGGTGCTGTCTTTTTGTCTCGGTCACTATATTCTTTACTTTTAATCTTCCACAAACATGGGTGGTTTCTATATATTTCAATGAATTCACTAACAAACTCTCGAGAACACTGACGAGTATCAGCCATTTTAATGCCATGTGCGCACAAATACAAACACTAGACTGAGCAAACAGCTGTTTCGCGCCAGATTTGCGGCGATCTCCTGTCCACACGCTCCAGCTTGTCTGCGCAGATGTGGTTTGAACCCACAGATTTGAGAGGTTTCGCTCAAACCTCCAACTTTCAGGTTTGCACGCACCTCAGGTTGGTGCAAATCTTCTGTCCACACGCAACGATCTGTCTGCGCAGATGTGATGTGCGCAGACATTTGCGCAGGCAGATCGTTGCGTGTGGACGGGCCTTATCAGGCAGCAGTCCCTTGCCAGCGCTGGAGGCGCCCCACTGCCGCCCGCCCCCTGACCAGCTGCGAGCAGCTGCATCCAATTTGCGATCCACTTGCCGACAAAAGCAGGATGTTTTTGGAAAGAGGCCTCTACTTGTTTCACAGATTTTTTTGTGTCCCCTAGCAACTGCCTGCATCAAGTAGAAAAAGGACGCAAAGTTAACGTCTTCCTCCCCAGTGGAACAACGAACCCTCTGCCATGCACCATAGGTGGCTGGTGGAGTACGTGTATAGATACAGATACAGATGTCCATAGCTGGGACGTACAGAAGGCGGAGTGCTGGTGCAGTGTTGAGTGAGGTCGTTCCCGGCGTTGCGCAGGTTCTGCACGGAGCGTGAGTCGGCGGATTCCTGCCGCTGCTCTGTCAGCGCCAGGCCCCAGCTGTTGAGGCAACGACCGCAGCAGTGCGCGTGCGCAGAAGCCGCCACAAACAGGCCACTTTGCCGCTGCTCGCCTGCAATTATCAGAGCAGGGCGGAATGTCGCCCTCTTCTACCGGAGGATGCTAAGTTCACCGGACTTGGATACGATGTGACGTCATTATGACGTATACACGCTACATCGAAAACGATAGAAACCGTATATCGACTATTCGACTTTTGTGAACTTTCGAGAGGTTGTGACAGGGTAGCGCTGTGCTCTGCGCCATTCGTTTGTGAACAGTAGACTCCAAAGCTGAACTGAGTATATGATGACCAAACACATTGGTTCTCCGAGTAAGAGACCTTTACTGGTGCCATCTTCTGCAAGCTGCATCCAGCAAAAGTAACGAGACTTCTGCATAGTTTAAGGTATCCGCTCATGATGTGATGCAATTCGTATCTTGCATAATCTTGTCTTAGCAAATTATACTGCTGACATAAACCACATTGACATGGCCAGGTACATGCTAAAACTATTGTGGTTGTATACATGACATAATATACAGTATGTCTGGTTTGTCATACCACCATGGAATGCTTTGACACTGCATTCAATCATTTCATACGTCAATCAGTACTAGACACTAACCTTTGGTTAAGATTACATTGAGAAATCCACTTCCCCTCGTATTTCATCTCCGGTCGACGATTTTTCTTCAACACTGCCTCATATTTTTCTTTTTAAGTTCGAAATTCAATCATTCTACACACCAGTCATTACTGGACGCTAAGGTACCTGTCTCTACGGTTCGAGTGTAAAATTACTTGGAATTATGGTTGATAAAAGACTATCTTGGGATGGACATATAAATTACTTAGCTAACGAACTTGCACGAGTTCTCTTTCAGCAATATAAATTAGGAAAAAAAACTCAGCAAGAGTATGCTGCTGCAATCTAATATGTACTGACAAGACCAGTTGTATGAAACCATACTAAAATGTTGATAATAAGTAAATATTATTTTCGGCGTAAGCATTCAATACAACAATCACACAATCTAATCTGGTCGGGACATAAGAAGACTTCACTTTTTTACGAAACGTGTTGTCCGTGGTGTTTTCAAGGCCACGGTCAGGAATATTTCTATTAATATCCAGCTCTTTTACTTTTATTTTGGAGAAATACATATACGCTGCCACACTGAGCTGTTTTCAGAATCGCACGTGTCGAAACAAACAACTAGCTGACGACAGTTTAGAATCTCGAACGTTCGTAAAAGTCGATAGGTGTGTTAATCGACTGAAGCGTATATACGTCATAATGACGTCACATCATATCCAGGTTGGGTGAACTTAGCATCCTCCTCTTCTACCCGACTGCGAAGCTGATAAAGCAGCTTCCCGACGCGTAGCCAATTATATCATCAAATCGATACAGCTGCCAATTATAATTACCTACTTCATAGTAACAGAAGGGTAGGAAATGTGTTGTGAGAAGAGCAGCCCGCCTTCGGACCAGAAACGTCCACAATAGGTCCAATTCTTGCAGTAAGACAACTTGACGGGTACTGTTACGACTATGGAAAGGATGCGACAATAGACAGCTATCTTACAAGTGAACCTCTCCAACGCACCCCCCTCAGATTTAGTGGTAAAAGGACCGAGTCGATAGCCCGTCAAAACCTGAACACAGGTCACGTATAAAGACAGGTGCAACATTCAGTAAATTGCGACAGCTATGGTGCCGCGGTTAAGTGTTGCCGTTTCTATACAAAATGCCGGCATGGTAGCATAGCGTGTTTGGTCAGAGAGCTGGTTGGCCTCTGTAATAAAAAAACTGAGTGGAAGGATCAACAAACGAACTTTAATGGACGTCATGTGACGTCCGCAACGACCAAACACAACGATCAACAACGAACAAAATGGAAAAAAAGAAAGGAAAAAAAGTGTTTACGGTGATGAATTGCGAAGCGGACGAACCGGGTTCTAAAACATCTCGTGCCACTTATTTTTATTTTATTTTTTCACAACTTTATGAACTGTACGTCCGGCCACTAAAATATTTGTTCTCTTTCTATAGTCTTGGCAGTTATCATTTTATACGAGAGTGAGTCAAATGAAAACCTTAAATATTCTTAAAATATTATTTATTGTGCAGAAGTGGTGAACTGCTGTATCACTTTTCAACATAATCTCCCACACGCTCAATGCAAATCCAAAGTGCATAAATTCCTTTAGCAAAAAGTTTTTTTGTAGTCCGCGCAACCACTCACGCACCACGTGGCGTACCTCTTCATCAGAACGGAACTTCTTTCCTCCCATTGCGTCTTTGAGTGGTCCAAACATATGGAAATCACTTGGGGCAAGGTCTGGTGAGTATGGTGGATAAGGAAGACACTCAAAATGCAGGTCTGTGATTGTTGCAACTGTTGTACGGGCAGTGTGGGGCCTTGCATTGTCATGATGCAAAAGGACACCTGCTGACAGCAATCCACGTCGCTTTGATTTGATTGCAGGCCGCAGATGACTTTTAGGAGATCTGTGTATGATGCACTGGTGACAATGGTCCCTCTAGGCTAATGCTCCAAAATGACGCCTTTTTCGTCCCAAAAGAGAGTCAGCATAACCTTCATTGCTGATAGTTCTGTTCGAAACTTCTTTTTCGATGATGAGGAATGGCGCCATCCTTACTCGCTCTCTTCGTTTCCGGTTGGTGGAAGTGAACCCAGCTTTCGTCCCCAATAACGATTCTTGCAAGGAAGCCATCAGCGCCGAATAAGTTCTTCACAAGCATCAACACGTCGTCTCTCATTTCAGGAGTCAGCTGCCGTGGCACCCATCTTGCAGACACTGGTGCATCTTGCAGACACTGGTGTGCTGACCCATGACTAATCTGTAAACATGCTGCAGTGTCATTCAGTGTCACTCGGCGATTTCCCTTCACTATGGCTTCAACTGCTGTAATGTTATGTGGAGTCACAACTCGTTGTGCCTGACCTGGACGAGGAGCATCTTCAACTGAAGTCACACCATTTGCGAACTTTCTACTCCATACGTAGACTTGCTGCTGTGACACACATGTATCACCGTACTGAACCTTCATTTGTCGGTGAATTTCAATAGGTTTCACACTTTCATCACGCAAAAACCGAATAACAGAACGCTGTTCTTCCCTGGTGCAAGTCGCAAGTGGGGCGGCCATCTTTATACTGATACTGCGACGGTATGTGTGCATCTGCAGTATGCTGCCACCTACTGACCATTCTGCACGCTGTTTGTAGCACGCTTACCAACTTACAGCATAAGGGCGCGAAATTTCGATTTGTTATTACAAATGTAAGGTTTTCGTTTGACTCGCCCTCGTAGATTGGTTATAGAATATAAGTTATGTGGTGAGAATACATTACCGTCGCAAGTAAATGTGATGAATAGTGAGAGCGGGCGTGATACCAAAAAGGCGTCTCACAGAAACGAAAACAACAAATAAAGGGATGCGAACTATGTTACAATAAAGGAATTCAAGAGTCGAAACTTCCAAAACAGAAAGCAACTTCAAAAACGTTAAAAACATATGTTTTGGGAAATCACAGAGAAACTGAGTGATTGTGAAACTCTTACGTTCATTTGTTGAATCTTATATGACAAGCTGTTACGTTTTCATCATTTTCTAGGGAGTGATCAGTCACATTCACATTCATACGAACACCAAAATCGGGCAAGGTGGCATACAAATTAGGTGCGCCGATAACAGATTCCTATCATATGACACACATACTGTCACCAATGCCGTGTATGACACACCAGACGTGTTTCCCGGTGAAGGATTCAGTTCACTTGTCGCCTTTTCATCAAAAGTTTGCGGTTCCCATTCGAAAGCCACTTCCTTTCGGTTGTTAAAACTCTGCTGTTCGGCGACACCAAATTGGTGTGAGCGTAGCATCGCGCAGTGGCGACAGCACTTTAGTGGAAATGGTTCAAATGGCTCTGAGCACTATGGGACTTACTTAACATCTGATGTCATCAGTCCCCTAGACCTTAGAACTACTTAAACCTAACTACCCTAAGGACATCACACACATCCATGCCCAAGGCAGGATTCGAACCTGCGACCGTAGCGGTCACGCGGTTCCAGACTGAAGCGCCTAGAACCGCACGGCCACACCGGCCGGCTAGCATTTTAGTATCTTTTGCATTCTGTTGGTGCTTCATTTAGGTAACAATAAGTTACACACGTCAACAAGTCTATATATATATATATATAAGTACTTGTGCCCTTTCATCATGGCAGACGAAAAAGACGATACGATTATTTACGATGAATGCGCGGAGCAAAACTTGGAAATTGCCACTACATCGCATGCGTCTCATGATCCGGTTGACAGACTACCCGGTCACATAAAGCAACACCAGATAATAGGCCTACGTATTTCCGAAACGAATAAACGAAAACGAAGAGACTGCCATGTATGTTCCAAAAAAAAAAAAAAAAAAAAAAAAAAAAAAAAAAAAAAAAAAAAAAAAAAACCCTAATAAGCAAGTCCTGTGGAGTTGCGGTAATCTTGGAGACTGTTTTGCTGCATATCATATGAAAGAGAAATACTAAATACCAAAGACAATGCAAATAAACAAATATATGAAACAAATAAATTTTCTACTTAATTACGTAGGCCCATATACTGTATATATCTTCGAAATTTCATGAAGGTAGGGGAACATGGTTGAGAACTTACGAGAATTATCGATGAGATTAGTAAAACGCAACAATTTATAATCTTCCGATAATGTCAAGAACGGCCGGCGACAAGCCAAGTAATCCGAATTAGCGCTGCCGGCGCCAAGCGAATAAATTTGTACAAGACGTGCGGTCGGCAAAATGTTAATAGAGTGATTGGGCAGAATCAACTATCATTGTCGGTCCCTTCCTTACACCCCTCTGTTGCAAACTGACGTTACACCACGACACAGACACAAATTTGAATACAGCGGAAAAAGTGCACGAGGAAGTTTTGAACACGGCACGCCTGCTTGGCAGTCTATGAGGCCGTTGCTTCTCGTCATTCCTCAACGTTGCACTTTGTTAAGGTTGGAGCGTTCAACTGTCTCTATTTATTTATTTTTCACAGTTCAATACACCTTCTTCCTGTTTTCATGCTTGATCTGTGTTCAATTTTTCACGGGCTGTCCACTGGGCCATCTTACCACTAAAGCTGAAGCGGGTGCGATGGGGAGTTTCCTTTGTTGGAAGTGAAGTAGGCACATTACAGAACCATTTGTTGCAAAATACCGACGTTAATTATTGACAGCAATGTGAAATAACTAATAGAATTCGACCTTGGGGAAGATCAGTTTGGTCCCATGAGAAATTTATAAATACGCAAAGGCGTAATTGACCCTCCAATTGATCGTAGACGATAGTTTGAAGAAAGGCAAACCTGCATTTATTGCGGATTTTCAGAAAGCTGTTGACAATTTTGACTGAAATATTGAAATATAATCCTTCAAATTCCAAACACAGCAAGGTTAAAATACAAGGAGGAAAAGATTATCTACAGCTATCACAGAAGCTAGAGTGCAGTTGTGAGTCGAAGGACATGAAAGGGAACTGAAAATTGAGGAGGGAGTGAGACAGAGTTGTGGATTATCGCAACTGGTGTTATTCAGTCTATACAATGAGCAAGCAGTAAAAAAAAATGAGGAAAGGGAATTAATGTTCAGGGAAAGCACAGGCAGTCTTTATGCACTGACATGCTGGGACTCTCAAGCACTGCAGAAGGTGTTTGTAAAAAAAGCGCACGAAAGCAGCGGAAGGGATCAGCCACTAGTTCCAAAGAGCTACCTGCAGTCGCGCTAGCACAACGTGTGCGCATAGGGAGATAAAAAGAATGGCATACAATGGATGAGCAACTCCTCATGAGATACGTAATCCTGTAATCTAAGCTAAATGGTGATTCGACAATGAACGACTGGAAACGAGCGGTTTGGAGAGATGAATCACGGTATGCCCTGTGGCAAACCAATGGAAGGGTTTGGGTTTGGCGAATGCCTGAAGAACGTTACCTGCCATCTTGCATAGTGCCAGAGTGACGTACGGAGGAAGTGGTGTTACAGTATGGGAGTATCTTTCGTGATCTGGTGTGGCATTTGTGCCCCATGTTGGTCCACATTTTATTACATTTCATCATACAGCAGGGCAAGGTTCAGGCTGCTATAAGGGGCACTGAAATGAAAACATGACAGGTGGAAAAATCTAAGCAAACCGTTTACTATTCCAAAAATTATCGCCATAACTGTTAATGGAAATGGAAATGAGCATTTGTCGTCATTGGCCGGGAGGCCCCTTGCGGGGCAGGTCCGGCCGCCTTGCTGCAGGTCATATTACATTCGACGCCACATTGGGCGACCTGCGCGCCGGGTGGGCATGAAATGATGATGAAGACAACACAACATCCAGTCCCTGAGCGGAGAAAATCTTCGACCCAGCCTGTTAATATATTTATCTCACTGTTAGACAAGATGGTCAACTCCTTCATAAAAAAAGAAAAAAAAATGATTGTGGTTGCCCGCGGAATCATGACTATACCCAGGCGTGCCACTCTCCGACCGAAGCAAATCGACGGCCACGAATATCTTTCTTCAGGCCTCCGAAAACATGGAAATCGCATGGGGAGGGATGAGAACTCTATGGAAGAAGTGTAATGTTTTCCCAGAAACACTTCAGCAGCGCACTCGAAGCGACAGGCGCTCCAGCTTCAGGAATGTCATGGTGACCTCTTTCCTTGGCTGCAGGGGCCAGTTGCTCACTGATTTCCTGGAACACAGTGCCACAATTAACGTACACAGGAACGTGGACACATTGCACAGATTGACTCGCGCTAGCAAGTCCAAACGCCCAGGAATGTCGACGAACGGCATCATTCTGTTGCTGGGTGATATCCACCCATATGATGCCAAGGCTGTTTCGAGTACACTGCAGAATTTTCGCTGGAAAGCCCTAACACATCCTCGGTACAGTCCATCTGCCCCATTGTTTGCTGCAGACGAATAGCTGTACAGCTGGATACAGTCATGGTCCCGTAGTATGTCACTATTTTACTTTTGTAAGCCAGTAATGCTCGTTGACGCAGTAAACAAACCATACGGTATATATATATATATATATATATATATATATATATATATATATATATAATGTAATAGGATCTTCCCATGTCTCTGTTGTACACCTCACATATTTGAAAGGTGCGATAGGCAATAATGTCTCTATCATCGAAACTCTCAAGACTTCCTACTTTGGACACTTTGTCTCCTGGATACCGTACTACGGCTACAGTAACCTAACCATTACATCTACATCTACATTTACATGATTACTCTGCAATTCACATTTAAGTGCTTGGCAGAGGGTTCTTCGAACCACAATCATACTATCTCTCTACCATTCCACTCCCGAACAGCGCGCGGGAAAAACGAACACCTAAACCTTTCTGTTCGAGCTCTGATTTCTCTTATTTTATTTTGATGATCATTCCTACCTATGTAGGTTAGGCTCAACAAAATATTTTCGCATTCGGAAGAGAAAGTTGGTGACTGAAATTTCGTAAATAGATCTCGCCGCGACGAAAAACTTCTTTGCTTTAATGACTTCCATCCCAAATCGCGTATCATATCTGCCACACTCTCTCCCCTATTACGTGATAATACATAACGAGCTGCCCTTTTTTGCACCCTTTCGATGTCCTCCGTCAATCCCACCTGGTAAGGATCCCACACCGCGCAGCAATATTCTAACAGATGACGAACGAGTGTAGTGGAAGCTGTCTCTTTGGTGGACTTGTTACATCTTCTAAATGTCCTGCCAATGAAACGCAACCTTTGGCTCGCCTTCCCCACAATATTATCTATGTGGTCTTTCCAACTGAAGTTGTTCGAAATTTTTACATCCAGGTACTTAGTTGAATTGACAGCCGTGAGAATTGTACTATTTATCGAGTAATCGAATTCGAAGGGATTTCTTTTGGAACTCATGTGGATCACCTCACACTTTTCGTTATTTAGCGTCAACTGCCACCTGCCACACCATACAGCAATCTTTTCTAAGTCGCTTTGCAACTGATACTGGTCTTCGGATGAGCTTACTAGACGGTAAATTACAGCATCATCTGCGAACAACCCAAGAGAACTGCTCAGATTGTCACCCAGGTCATTTATATAGATCAGGAACAGCAGAGGTCCCAGGACGCTTCCCTGGGAACACCTGATATCACTTCAGTTTTACTCGATGATTTGCCGTCCATTACTACGAACTGCGACCTTCCTGACACGAAATCACGAATCCAGTCGCACAACTGAGACGATACCCCATAGGCCCGCAGCTTGATTAAAAGTCGCTTGTGAGGAACGGTGTCAAAAGCTTTCCGGAAATCTAGAAATACGGAATCAACTTGAGATCCCCTGTCGATAGCGGCCATTACTTCGTGTGAATAAAGAGCTAGCTGCGTTGCACAAGAACGATGTTTTCTGAAACCATGCTGATTACTTATCAATAGATCGTTCCCTTCGTGGTGATTCATAATGTTTGAATACAGTATATGCTCCAACACCCTACTGCAAACCGTCGTCAATGATATAGGTCTGTAGTTCGATGGACTACTCCTACTACCCTTCTTAAACACTGGTGCGACCTGAGCAATTTTCCAATCTGCAGGTACAGATCTATCGGTGAGCGAGCGGTTGTAAATAATTGCTAAGTAGGGAGCTATTGTATCAGCGTAATCTGAAAGGAACCTAATCAGTACACAATTTGGACCTGAAGACTTGCCCGTATCAAGCGATTTGAGTTGCTTCGCAATCCCTAAGGTATCTACTTCTAAGAAACTCATGTTAGCAGCTGTTCGTGTTTCAAATTCTGGAATGTTCCATTCGTCTTCCCTGGTGAAGGAATTTCGGAAAACTGCGTTCAATAGCTCCGCTTTAGCGGCACAGTCGTCGGTAACAGTACCATCGGCACTGCGCAGCGAAGGTATTGACTGCGTCTTGTCGCTTGTGTACTTTACATACGACCAGAATTTCTTCGGATTTTCTACCAAATTTCTAGACAATGTTTCGTTGTAGAACCTATTAAAGACATCTCGCATTGAAGTCCGTGCCAAATTTCGCGCGTTTGTAAATTTTAGCCAATCTTCGGGATTTCGCGTTCTTTTGAACTTCGCATGCTTTTTCCGTTGCCTCTGCAACAGCGTTCGGACCTGTTTTGTGTACCATGGGGGATCAGTTCCATCTCTTACCAATTTATGAGGTATGAATCTCTCAATTGCTGTTGCTACTATATACCTTGGATCTTATCATTATTTTGCAAAGTAAAATTCAGAACACACCCACAAAACACTGAAGGACCGTGCAAAAACACTTGTCCATTGACACCATTTTCAGTGCTCATCTCTATGTTATCTACAGCTTTATACACTGTAAGATGCGAGAACGCCTTCTCCTCCCATATTAATGGGGCATCTCTCAGTAAGTCGTCAAATGAGATTGAGACATTATTGCCTATCGCACCTTTCAAATATGTGAGGTGTACAACAGAGACATAGGAAGATCCTATTACATGTCTACTATGCCTTTGGTTCTTAGGACGAGGAATCATTGCAAAACAAACGAGTTTGAGTATGTGTGTGTTTGGGTGAAAGGAGCACTCATTTGTTATAAGATTAAACTTGTTGGCGATCTACCTCATTATTATAGAAATTAAATAAAGTTCCTTTCCTTATCCTTATCTCCCGTGAGATTTTTTTTAACAAAAACATTGATCCACTTATGCAGTCTGCGTTTGTTGCAGTGTGACATTGAGCGGGACTTTGCCGCTGGCGCGCTCAGCAGTTGTCGCGCCGAGCTCGCATTGCTAGTAGTGACTTGAGCCGTTTGAGAGGAAGGTATTACTAGGCCCGTCCGAGGCTAAGAGTCGGCAACCGGAAGTAGATGACTGCGCTCGCTCCTCGCAACCGGAAGTTGCGGTTACATCACGTGGTACTACACTACTGGCCACTAAAATTGCTACACCAAGAAGAAATGCAGATAATAAACGGGTATTCATTGGACAAATATATTATACTAGAACTGACATGTGATTACATTTTCACCGGCGTTGCCAGGTGAAACGTTGTTGTGATGCCTCGTGTAAGGTGGAGAAATGCGTACCATCACATTTCCGACTTTGATAAAGGTCGGATTGTAGCCAATCCCGATTCCGGTTTATCGTATCGCGACATTGCTGCTCGCGTTGGTCGAGATCCAATGAATGTTAGCAGAATATGGAGTCGGTGGGTTCAGGAGGGTACTACGAAACGCCGTGTTGGATCCCAACGGCCTCGTATCACTAGCTGTCTAGATGACAGAAATCTTATCCGCATGGCTTTAACGGATAGTGCAGCCACGTCTCGATCCCTGAGTCAACAGATGGGGACGTTTGCAAGACAACAACCATCTGCACCAACAGTTCGACGACGTTTGCAGCAGCATGGACTACCGGCTCGTAGACCATGACTGCTGTTACCCTTGACGCTGCATCACAGACGGGAGCGTTTGCGATGGTGTACTCAACGACGAACCTGGGTCCCCGAATGGCAAAACGTCATTTTTTCGGATGAATCCAGGTTCTGTTTACAGCATCATGATGGTCGCATCCGTGTTTGGCGACATCGCGGTGAACGCTGATTGGAAGCGTGTATTCATCATCGCCATACTGGCGTATCACCCGGCGTGATGGTATTGGGCGCCATTGGTTACACGTCTCGGTCACCTCTTGTTCGCATTGATGGCACTTTGAACAGTGGACGTTACATTTCAGGTGCGTTACGATCCGTGGCTCTACCCTTCATTCGATCCCTGCGAAACCCTACATTTCAACAGGATAATGCACGACCGCATGTTGCAGGTCCTGTACGGGCCTTTCTGGATACAGAAAATATTCGACTGCTGCCCTGGCCAGCACATTCTCCAGATCTCTCACCAATTGAAAACGTCTGTTCAATGGTGGCCGAGGAACTGGCTCTTGATGAACTGTGGTATCGTGTTGAAGTTGCATGGTCAGCTGTATCTGTACACGCCATCCAAGCTCTGTTTGACTCAATGCCCAGGCGTATCAAGGCCGTTATTACGGCCAGAGGTGGTTGTTGTGGGTTCTGATTTCTCAGGATCTATGCACCCAAAGGTTTATAATGTTCTAGGGTATTCCGAATCTTTGAATTTTCTGCCACAACTTACCTCAGGATGTACTGACAAAGAATTTCTTAAAATCAACAAATAGTATTGCCATTTATAATGCCAATACTTGTCTATGGGTTCTTTCGGTATGAATAGCTGGTCAGTAATTGAACCATTCTTCACAAATCCCGCTTGTTTCTCTTTTATTATCTCTTTTAAATATGGTTCTAATTTTTTCTGGAGGACCTTGGAGAACACTTTATAGGCAGTGGTAATTACTGAGATGCCGTTATAGTTCCTGCGTTGTTATTTGTGACCCTTTTCATGAATTGGTATTATTGCCGCTTCTGTCCACTAATCTGGCATTCGTTCTTCATTCCAGATGTTCGTAACAAGTTTGTGTAATTGTTTTGCAATTTTTATTCCTCCCTTCTTAAACAATTCAGCTCTTATGTCATCTCCCCCTGGAGCCTCATTGTTTTTTAGTATTTTCATTGTCGGCGGCTCCACGACGGGATTTACACACTCATAATTACGTTGTTGCCCCATTTCCGCACTTCTGCCTATGCATTTAGAAGCTCCTCAAAATATTCCCTCCAAATTTCCATACCTTTGGATCTTTCCAGAACTGTATTGCACTTTTATCTTTGACGCCATATACCCGTGGTATTTACCTTTTTCTGAAAAATCTGATTGATCTGTAAAAATCATGTTTCCCTGCACTTTTATCCTCCTCTGCTCTTTTGATTAAACTATCCACATGTTCTCCCTTTTTCCTTCTGATAAGATTTTTAGTTTCTCTGTTAACATTTTCATATTCTTCTTTACTTTCAATGGACTCCTCTTGTAGGTGTTTTTCCTTTGCAGCTCTTCTTTCTTTCACTTTTTGCTTACATTCTTTGCCGGCCGAAGTGGCCGTGCGGTTAAAGGCGCTGCAGTCTGGAACCGCAAGACCGCTACGGTCGCAGGTTCGAATCCTGCCTCGGGCATGGATGTTTGTGATGTCCTTAGGTTAGTTAGGTTTAACTAGTTCTAAGTTCTAGGGGACTAATGACCTCAGCAGTTGAGTCCCATAGTGCTCAGAGCCATTTGAACCATTTCTTACATTCTTTCGAAAACCATGAATTTTTCGTCGTTCTTTTTCTTTTTCCGGATACTTATAGTGCCGCTTCTTCCACATTTGTTATTATCATTTGCCAGCGGTCTTCAACGTCAAGATTGTCTCCAATTGATAGAACATCAAATTTGTTTTGTAGCTTAATCACAAACACCTGTGCTTTCCCGTTATCCTTCAATCTGTCTATGTCAATGTTATGGTCTTTCATGCTCTTTCCCTCCATTTGGCTTTTCTATGGTTATTCTTTGGCGTACCTCTGTTACGACTAGATAATAGCCTGTGCTTGCCTCGGCTCCTCTTATGGTTTTCACACTCATTACACTGCTTTCATGTCTTTGATCTACCAAGACATGGTCTATTTGGTCTTTTGTTCTCCCATCTGCTCATACCCAAGTTACCTCGTAAATATCCTTCCGAGGAAAGCATGTGCTCATAACCTTTAGGTTAGCTGCAGTTGCACAGCTTAGTAACCTCACTCCATTATCATTACTTTCAACATGTAGGCTTTCATTTCCAGCTATTCCTTTCCAACTTTAGCATTGGCATCTCCCACACTGAACTTCATATCATATCCTGGTGTCTTACTAATTACCTCTTCAAGTATTTCATAAAAACTATCTTTCTTTTCATCCTCCGCTTCCTCGGTCGGAGCACATAATGTAACTATTGTTATATTTGTGAATCTACCTTTTAGTCTCATGTCAACTATTCTATCATCAATCGGTTGGAAATCAATTATTGCCACTGCTAAAATTTGCTGACCATAAAACCTACACTCTTCTGGAACTTTCCATGTTCCGATCTGCTGTAGTATAGAATGTGCCTGTCCGTTTCCAGTTTTCCTGTTCCTAGATGTCTAATTTCTTGCAGTGCTACAAGATCTATTTCATATCTGCCGAGTTCTTATGACAGAATATTGAGAGTTCCAGATGTTGTCAAAATTCTAATGTTCCACATTCCAACATTGTTCGTAAGGCCGGCCGCGGTGGTCTAGCGGTTCTAGGCGCTCAGTCCGGAACCGCGCAACTGCTACGGTCGCAGGTTCGAATCCTGCTTCGGGCATGGATGTGTGTGATGTCCTTAGGTTATTTAGGTTTAAGTAGTTCTAAGTTCTAGGGGACTGATGACCTCAGAAGTTAAGTCCCGTTGTGCTAAGAGTCATTTGAACCTACCTTTCTATTCACAACGAATCCTACTCCCGTTATACCAATTTCTGCTGCTGTTGATATTAGTCTATACTCGCCTGACCATAAATCCTTTCCTTATTTCCATTTCACTTCGCTGAGTACAGCTATATGTAGACTGAGCCTTATCATTTCCCATGTCAGATTTTCTAGGTTCCCTACCACGTTCAAACTTATTTTCCACGTCCTGTCTCGTATAACGTTATCCTTTCGTTGGTTATTCAGTCTTCTTGTCGCCTGACCATAAATCCTTTCCTTATTTCCATTTCACTTCGCTGAATACAGCTATATGTAGACTGAGCATTATCATTTCCCATGTCAGATTTTCTAGGTTCCCTACCACGTTCAAACTTATTTTCCACGTCCTGTCTCGTATAACGTTATCCTTTCGTTGGTTATTCAGTCTTTTTGTCGCTGTCACCTCCTCCTTGTCATCTCCTCCCAGAGATCTAACTGGGGAACATCATGACACTTTTCAGTAACAGGCCAAATGTCCTGTGAATACGCATCATATGTCTTAAATGTAGTGGTTTTCACTGACTTCCTGCATCGTTATGCCACTGATCATTGCGGATTCTTTTAGGAGCCGTTTCCCACTCCATGGACAAGAGAGTGCCCTGAATCTCCGTCCGCTCCACCACCCTCTTTCACGATGCAGTTGGCAGGACCAGGTCACTTCTTATTCTAGAAGTCTTCGGCGGCCATAGCTGACGATTTTCATTCAGAATTTAAGTACTGGTGAGGTCTGAACCCAAGCCCCAGTACGTTTTGATTACTAGTCAACGACGCAACCCTAAGACTACAGGTGCCTTACGTCATTATGAGACGCAATTATATAATGTTGTTGTTAATTTGGATAAATGAAGTAAGTCCAAATGCATAAGGCATACTGGCATAATAAAATTGTGGTCAGTACATCTCAAAGTGCTTAAGTGCATTCACTGGCAGCTTCGTTTCACAGTGCTTTTATGCAAATTGTAGCTGAACTTCTACGATGTTTGGAATGTAGCACAAGAGGTACTGGCAGAAGTAAAGCTCTACGGGCGCGTCGTGAAATGTGCTTGGGGAGCTCATTCGGCAGAGCACTTGACCCGCGTAGGGCAACAGTTTGATTCCTATTTCATGACAAAGCTTTACGTGTTGAGAAGTTTCAAAGCATTGCACTCTGCGTTGGGGACTGTAGATTCATTCTAGGGACATTACTCATTGGATGTAACTTTAGAACTTGTAGGCTACAGCCTCCATAAGACGGAATGCCATTGACGAGGTAGCTTCATCTACTCTTCACTGCTCTAGAAACTTACTCGACTGTAACGTACCCACGTAAATGAGAGAATTCCACTAATTAACGGTCCTGGAATGTTCCAGCAGTAAGCTGAAAAGGAAGAAGGAAAGAAGTAGACTGAGATTTAACGTTCGGTGCACGACGAGATCATTAAAGACGGAACAGCAGCTCGCTTTATGCGAAGACAGGGAGGGAAATGGACCGCGTTCATTTCACTGGAAACGTACCGACGTTAGCCACAAGCGCTTTAGGGAAACCACGGAGAACATAAAACTGGAATGCGAGTCTAGTGTCTTAAGACTGCACCACTTCCCTCGCTGCTGCTGTGTGTAACTAGACCGAAACATCGCCTTCTGTTTTAATACAAAGATCACTTCTCGTCCACCGATGACCTCAACAGTTTGGTCCCATAGGAACTTACCACAAAATTTTCACTTCTCGTCCACACGTTAGACCGTTTGTCATCTGGATGGCTGTTGTTTCAAAGCAGGTTCAGATGGTATGTGATACAATTGTTACATCCTGGTGTATTCTGCCTGAAGAATCTCTGTTTATAAATGTTGGTCTGTATTTATCGTACTGCGAACCTAATTGCTGTTCCCTAACGTATGCCATACATACTTTATCCCAAAAAATTATCAAAGGCACATACATTATATCATTTCTCTGTGTTTTTCTACGTAACTCAGTCAATAGATATTTGCTTGTTCAATGCAAAAGACAAACAACCAGCCATCACAAAAAGTGGGGCTTATAAAATCACATGCCGTGAGCGTCAGTCATGCTATATTGGACAGACGGGGAGGTCAATCTGCACCTGGCTTAAAGAACGTCACAGAAGGTGGAGATTGAAGAAACCTGATTCAGCCTTTGGGGAACTTCACCTGAACAATAACCACAAATACATAATAGATGTACAAGTCTTACAACAGAGGAAAAGAGGGCTAAACTCAACCAATTAGAAATTTTACAAATTAAAAGACAGATGTGTACATCCCTACACCGATTATTAAACGATCAAACCCAATTCATTTATTCACCTCGTTTAGACGAGTTTGCAACCCCAGGATAGAAACAAAACTGTGGACCTCAGTCCATCACTAGATAAATTCTCTTGGCTGATGCATAACTTTAGTCCTGTTGTAACGCCGGAAATACATATCCTCCTATTTCCATCTATTGCACTGCAAATTTTTTTCCTTATTTTGTTACCTGAAGATATAACATTTTTGTGTCTTTGTATATTGTAATGGTTTTACTATTTGTATATATATGCATTTATGTCGATGTATAATTGGTTTGTTTTGTGAATATTATGTGTATTTACACGCTGGGTCTGGCCTAGGGAAAACTGTACTATCGAACGAATACATCGATAGGTCGCGTGGAGAACGAAAGTGTTTAGGATCTTTGGGAGTGTTAACTCTGCCGCGTGGAGCGCGGGCTGAGGAGAGAGAGTCTGGCTGGGGTAGTGCAGTGGAGCAGGTGTGTTGTGTGACGCTCCCGCGAGTTGCCGCGCGTTCGGGGTTGGACAGCATGTAATTGCGCTCGACTGCCTATAATAGTTTCTAGCACGGTGTCGCGGACGGGAAGCATTAGCTGGCACACATCAAGAGCCCGTTTCGCCTGGTGACCGTGTCGAGAAGAAGGCGCGCCAGCATCCAGCTTCTGCAACAGCGACGGCCGACAATGAGTGACTGTCGCCACCTCCTCGATCGACGAATTCAAACCTTCAATCAACCAACAAGGAAGACTAAAAGCACGTAAAGTTTCAGAACTGTATGGCAGACCTCAGCTTTTAAAATTGTTGCATCACAAAATTACAGCAACTTAGCATGAACCTTTGTTGCTCATTGTCCCAATTGACATTTCGATTTCACTGCTTTAATTTCAAAGTTCAGTTAAAGTATTCGTAGCTGGCTACAATATTTAGATTACACGAGCACAAATTAAGAGTGCGAGTTTTGTTAGCATATTTTAGCTTACCTGTGACTGCAGCTCAGCTTGGTACGTACTAAATTTTACTATTGTTAATGGTTCAGAATTATTTAATTCAAGTTCGAAGTTAAATCTCTTACTTCTAAATTGCGTAGATTCAAGTAGCTTTTGAAATGATTGTTGAGGTAGCCCAAGACTAACTGTATTTTACTGAATTTCCATGTGCTTCAGAAACAAAGTTCACTATCAATTTCAGTCACTAAATTAACTTTCGATTTTCCGGTTTTATTAATTCTTTTGCTAAATTAAGTCAGAGTGTAGCGAAATTTATTACTTCTGACAAACTTTCAGTTTTCACACTACACGTGTCAACCTTCAGTTGCCACGCTTCTAGTGCCAATTATAAGTGTAATAACCTTTCTTTTTCAGTTACTATAGTAATTGTCCATAGGACTGGCGACCGTAATTTCCCCCAAATCTCAAATATCTAATTACCGCTAGTTAATTGTTAACTTAACGGCCGCACATTTACTTTCTTTATTAACTTTACCCCTTTTCAAAATTAATTTCCACCAGTTTCATTTGCATTTTTCCTTTCATTTAGATGTAACCCATTCCTCCCTCTTTACCGACAGATTAACTTCGGTGACGATTGCTTTTCCCAAATTTCCATTAGGTACACGCGGTTTAATTTTTCACTGTCATTAAGGTCGATAAGTGAGGGGGAGGTTACACTGTCACGTTAATTTAATTGCTGAATTGGGTTATTACATATCTAATTTGTTAAAAAATGGCCATTGACGTAATTTTACATCGAGCTATGGATTGATACCTTAAGAAATTGAGGTGATTATCTTTGCCTTGTTATCGTGTTTATCAGTGCATTATCGTCTTTGGGAATCAGTAATGTACTTGAAAATGGGCTTATAACCCGAAACCTAGGTTGTGCAGTAACATTAATAATAAAATTTGTGAAACAAGGCAAAAACAGTCTTTGTTTAGTACACGCATTAATTAAACGCAATGATTCCCATCTTCCTCTGATTTGGGTTGCATAATATTGTAAATAAAAATGATCCTCAATAATGTATTACCACTCATATGGAATTATCTACGTTTTATGCTTTACAGAAGATGATAATCCAATCAACCGTCACAGTGCCTCCGGATGGGCGTAAATGGAACTTGTCTTGTTTTCACCACTTTTGTCAGCTGTCAGTTGCTTGTGAACATGAATACTTGTAATCGGCAAAATGTAACTGTGATCTCTATGGTGGTGAGAAGTGCGTATGCAATGTGAAGCGACTGGTAGATGTGTTGTAAAAATTCAGAAGCATAACGTATGTTATAATTTCATAGATTATGTAACAAGAGAGTTTATCAAGTGGAAATACTGTAATTGTTAAATATTTTCGTATCAACTTCTGTTCAGCCTCTTACAGATCCGATGTTAACAGCATAGCTCTGTCGAAACCGATCATCCAGTGAAATGCTTTTTTAGCGATCTTGACTTGAGAAGTTTTCTTCAGTTACCATACACTGCAGACCGCGTCCAGACTGATCATGTCAGGAATATATATAAAGAAAGCTAAAAGCTTAAAAGTAGCCATGTACAATTTGTTTTCAAAAAACGTCACAATGTATCCCACGAAGTCAGCGACAGCTGTTCCCATTATCAAAAGAATTGCAGATGACTACATTCCGCAGCTTGGCATGTCGGTGTCCGTTTATCTGAAAAAGCATTCAACTTAACAGATAGAAAATGGAAAGTCTCCTATAGGAAAACAGCAGACAATAAATTTTGGTGTACAAATTTCATTTAGAAAGTAACCCCACAGGGAGAATAATTAGGGAATTTAGTAGATTTATATGTAAATATGCACCAAACAAACAAAGTGGGTAGCTTATGCAGCACCATTTGAAGAAAAAGTCAACGCTCTAATCAATCGAAGACACAAAGTCTGAAAATGAGTCCCGCATCGTACTGTGGCACTTTATTTTACAGCTCCGTCTTGATCACACAAAAGCCTTTACACTTCACTATCACCGGTTTCGGCTATTGCCATCTTCAGATATGTTTAAAAAAAAGAGAGAGATGTAACCAACTAAGTTCAGTTTGTTGAAGCTAAATCTGTAAAAGGCCTAGTGCTACATAAGATACACATAAAATATTTTCGTGATTAACCGCCATGCACACCAGCCATGGATACCATAAAATATTCTGGTGAAAACATCACCGTCAAATTATACATGTAAGCACATAGTACGTGCTGGTGATGATCTGGATGCGTCTGATATTTATACAAATAACTGAGACACTGTAGCTAGGATACGTGAGTAACCAGTATCGCAAATTTAATAGTTAAAATGCAATATGTGTAGTCATTAATTAAAATTAATTCGTATGGCTAAATGAGCGTCTAATAATAAAACATGTACTGATATACAATATGTGCACATTAAAAGTGCAAATAGTAATAATGGATAGCTCCTAGCCTTGCAAAGTAAAATATACTACTGGCCATTAAAATTGCTACACCTCGAAGATGACGTGCTACAGGCGCGAAATTTAACCGACAGGAAGAAGATACTGTGATATGTAAATAATTAGCTTTTCAGAGCATTCACACAAGGTTGGCGCCGGTGGCGACACAAACAACGTGCTGACATGAGGAAAGTTTCCAACCGATTTCTCATACACAAACAGCAATTGACCGGCGTTGCCTGGTGAAACGTAGTTGTGATGCCTCGTGTAAGGAGGAGAAATGCGTACTATCACGTTTCCGACTTTGATAAATGTCGGATTGTAGCCTATCGCGATTGCGGATTATCGCATCGCGACATTGCTTCTCGCGTTAGTCGAGATCCAATGACTGTTAGCAGAATATGGAATCGGTAGGTTCAGGAGGGTAATATGGAACGCCGTGCTGGATCCTAACGGCCTCGTATCACTAACAGTCGAGATGACAGACATCTTATCCGCATGGCTGTAACGGATCGTGCAGCCACGTCTCGATCTCTGAGTCAACAGATGGGGACGTTTGCAAGACAACAACCATCTGCACAAACAGTTCGACGACGTTTGAAGCAGCATAGACTATCAGCTCGGAGACCATGGCTGCGGTTACTCTTGCCGCTACATCACAGACAGGAGCGCCTGCGATGGTGTACTCAACGACGAACCTGGGTGCACGAATGGCAAAACGTCATTTTTTCGGATGTTGTAGGTCCTGTACGGGCCTTTCTGGATACAGAAAATGTTCGACTGCTGCCCTGGCCAGCACATTCTCCAGATCTCTCACCAATTGAAAACGTCTGTTCAACAGTGGCCGAGCAACTGGCTCGTCACAATACGCCAGTCACTACACCTGATGAACTGTGGTATCGTGTTGAAGCTGCATGGGCTGCTGTACCTGTACACGCCATCCAAGCTCTGTTTGATTCAAAGCCCAGGCGTATCAAGGCCGTTATTACGGCCAGAGGTGGTTGTTATGGGTACTGATTTCTCAGGATCTATGCACCCAAATTGCGTGAAAATGTAATCACATGTCAGTTCTAGTATAATATATTTGTCCAATGAATACCCGTTTATCATCAGCATTTCTTCTTTGTGTAGCAATTTTAATGGCCAGTAGTGTACATAATTGTGTAAATGCCAGTATATAAAAAGTTTAAAAATAAATTCCTGTCTATAAATTGAATTCTTTCAGCATGACAAAACAATTAACCATAACCGTAAGTGTAAGGTAATTAACGAAACAGTGACTATTAATTAAAAAGTCGATAGTCGATAATACGTCCGGAGTGGGATCTCAATGGCGCCCCTCGTGGCTCCTCTGTATGACGTTTTTGTTTTCCTGCGGCGGAGCTCGCGGAAGACAGCCCAGTCTTCCCGCCGCCGCTGGAAGGCGCACGCTGCTGCACGCCAAGCTGGTGAGACGCTGGACGCTGCTCAGACTGGTTCGTTTCTCGGTGTTGCCGTTTTCTGTGTACGTAAATCTCCATTTCCTCGAGTAGGTTTAGTAACCGCTCCTTTGGCGCCCTATGCAACATTTTCATATTATCCTCTATGTTTCGTGCCGAATGTTTTTCTCTGTCCAAACGTGTACCGAAAGCGCTATTATTTTGGTTATACATTTCCTTTCTAAAATGAGTTTTGAAATTCCTTCCTGTCTCAGACGCCCTTATTTCGAGTCAAACAAGTAATTACGCAGACGTTAAAAATGGTTCAAATGGCTCTGAGCACTGTGGGACTTAACTTCTGAGGTCATCAGTAGCCTAGAACTTAGAACTACTTAAACCTAACTGACCTAAGGACATCACACACATCCATGCCCGAGGCAGGGTTCGAACCTCCGTTCGTAACGGTCGCGCGGTTCCAGACTATAGCGCATAGAACTGCTCGGCCACATCGGCCGGCGCAGACGTTAAAGTTTTATTATTAATATTAATGAGAAAACTGCTATCTATAATATATTTAAAAATCTATAAGGTTATTGTTAATAAAAATAAGATTCTGACTCTTTGGGGTAATAATAAATAGGAATCGGCTATATAAAAAACGTGTAGACGCAATGTGTAAAGAGACTTGAGAAATTTGTCACAGTTGACATCATATTGCGAGTAAAATATTTGTTTAAATATCTTCAACATTTCGCGGCCCTGTCAGCAACTGTATAAATATTAATTTTAATTTTAATAATCAACAGCCTCAGTTGCACCGTTTACCTAGAATTTACCTAGGTTTCAGTCGGGATAACCCAACCTTCTTCAGAATAAAAGTAACTGCCGTTAGTCCATAGTGGTCATCATCAAGTTAAAACTACAAATCCATAAATTATCGTCAGACTATAAAACATATCTGGAACTGACTCGGCCCCACTTCGCGGACGCGACGGCAAAAAGGTCTAATTCAACAGTGATTATATATATATATATATATATATATATATATATATATATATATATATATATGTGTGTGTGTGTGTGTGTGTGTGTGTATGTGTGTGCTTGCGTTAAGATACTAACAACACTGTGCCGTCGCATTTGCTTTCGCGAGGCAAACTCATATTTATGCCCATTTATGCACAGCATATTTTTTATTAAATTAAATATTTATCTCACTTTTGCCTGCCAATGAGGAAAGATACGTTACATGAGAGAGAGCCGCTGGTACACTGGTGTGCAAGACTTAAAGACGAAAGCTAGTTTCGCATGGTGTGTCACTGCCAAGAAACATAGCTCACTGAAACTTGGATCATAGCTACACAGATCTGTTACAGTACAGTACAAAAGATAACTGAAGGAAATATATAAGTATTGGAACAAGGCGGATTCTGCCCCAAAGTACCGTTATCCAAAATGGCGGCGATGACGTCATCCAAATTGTCGGCGATTACGTCACCCAAAATGGCTGCCATGACTTCAGCTGATGACGCAAGTACCATCATTCAAAGTGGCATATTTTGGCGGGAAGTTTGAATCATGACGGGAAAGTGCCACGTCCCCCTCTCCCAGAAAAATAGTGAGAAGTTCCAAGAGGATAACGCACCACACCACGGTTATCTCTACTAAGTAAAGAAAATCATGGCAAGATAGCTCACTTAGCCTACCTCGGCTAACCTAAGTCATTCGACCGCCATCTCCTCCTACCAACTGATGCCAAGTTTGAATTCCAACAGGATAATGCATCAGACCCCAGTTATCTCTACTAAGCACAGAAAATCACGGGACGATAGCTCACTTGGGCTACCTTCACTAAACTAAGTCACCTGACCGCCACTTCCTCCTATGAACTGGCGCCAAATTTCAATTTCAGCAGTAAACAAAGGTCACTTGTGGTTTCACTGCTAAGCTAAGAAAATGGCGCGAAAGAAAGGACACTTGTACTAACCTCCGTCACCCGACCGCCACATCCTCCTGAGGATTCGTGGGAAAGAAGGAGTAGGAGATAAGTCTGTATTGTTTAACCGATTTCGTGCAGATGTCCTCGCGACGAGGTCCAGACTCCAACTGCCTTAGTACACATCGCCACCAGCAGAGGGCGCTCTCATCTGTGACGTAATCCAATATGGCGGCACCCAATGTGTTCACCACGAGGTCCAAAGCACAACTGACTTAGTACATTTCGTCGCCGCCAGAGGGCGATACCGTGGCGTCAGGTGATGACACAAGTACCGTTATTCAAGATGGCTGCATACATTTTTTTCGCCATGTGCTCTAGGACGTAGCCACTGCACGATTCCATTACGTAATCCAAGATCGTCTGTTTTCTCTCTCATGCGTTTATAACGGGATACGCGGCGTGTGTATGGCCAGCGAGCGTGCGACTGATGACGTCACAGCCTCCAGCCCGCATGTTCATACTACCGCCACAGATAGTCTTCTAGAAATATTCTAACGAATGTAAGTAAACATATGTGACACCCACATCACACATCTAATGTATAAATTACCTAAGTACTTAATTCCATTTCAATTTTAATGATATACCGTAACTGAATGTACCGTTTCAATATTCAATGATCAAATGAGAAGTTCCACATTTTCCCACTAGGAGAGCAGCATTCTCCCAGCTGCCTTAGTACACATCGCTACCAGCAGAGGGCGCTCTCATCTGTGATGCAATCCAAGATGGTGGCACTCAATGAGTTCACCATAAGGTCCAGAGCCCAACTGACTTAGCATGTTTCGCCGCCGCCAGGGGGCACTACCATAACATCAGGTTATGATGCGACTGCCATTATTCAAGATCTACTACACATTGATACAACCAGAGAGCGCTACAGTGAACTTGGAATTAATTTTCGCGAATGCCACGCCCACCTGGAATTGGAAGGAAATACTTAAAGTCTCCACTACGATCCTCAACCGACCGCCATGTCCCCTTACCGACCAATGTTGTCGGGCTAACTTACACTAACATTCACTAAAATGTACTAAAGTGTGCTAATGTGCACAGCACATGACGTCATCCAAGTTGGTGAGGCGGAATGGTGGGAAACCGACTCTACCTATTATGGACATAAGTCTTTATTATTTTGCAAGCAATGTCTCCACCAAGAGATCTAGACTCCAACTGCCACCAGAGGGTACTGTCATTCCTCCTGTGACCAAACACCAGATGGTGGTCTGTAGGAGGAAAATGGCGCAACAGTGACTCAGCCTGCCCTGAGCTGCTGTGTAGAGCAAGGAAGGAGTGCACTCGATTTATTTTGAAACAATTTATTTAGGGAATGAGTATATTTATCACACTGACACAAAACACTAGCCCTGATGTGCTTGCAGTCCCAATACACAGTCTGCAGACATGCAAACAACTCCTAGTTTTCTGAAATAATTTAAGTACAGACCTGTCAACTGCTCCTAAATAATGCAGTACACAGATGTGCAGACACCAAATCAACTCGTAAACTGCCCAAATAGTGCATAGCAAAGCCTACAGGCCCTCTCGATAAATAATGCAACAGACATGCATTCAACACATGCCACAGCCCCGTGAAGTGATGCGGCTGTTAGCTGTCAAAGCACACACTCACATCCGATCAGGACTGCACGCACTGTCACAGCCACGACCCGCCTCCGGACACAGGGGAAAGTTGTCTCTATTTCCGAGTATACAGTCACGGTTATCCAGACGTCACAGAACTCCAATGCGCGTTCACGGCTGTCTCATATCTACATCTACATTGATACTCCGCAAGCCACCCAACGGTGTGTGGCGGAGGGCACTTTACGTGCCACTGTCATTACCTCCCTTTCCTGTTCCAGTCGCGTATGGTTCGCGGGAAGAACGACTGTCTGAAAGCCTCCGTGCGCGCTCTAATCTCTCTAATTTTACATTCGTGATCTCCTCGGGAGGTATAAGTAGGGGGAAGCAATATATTCGATACCTCATCCAGAAACGCACCCTCTCGAAACCTGGCGAGTAAGCTACACCGCGATGCAGAGCGCCTCTCTTGCAGAGTCTGCCACTTGAGTTTATTAAACATATCCGTAACGCAATCACGGTTACCAAATAACCCTGTGACGAAACGCGCCGCTCTTCTTCGGATCTTCTCTATCTCCTCCGTAAGACCGATCTGGTACGGATCCCACACTGATGAGCAATACTCAAGTATAGGTCGAACGAGTGTTTTGTAAGCCACCTCCTTTGTTGATGGACTACATTTTCTAAGCACTCTCCCAATGAATCTCAACCTGGTACCCGCCTTACCAACAATTAATTTTATATGATCATTCCACTTCAAATCGTTCCGCACGCATACTCCCAGACATTTTACAGAAGTAACTGCTACCAGTGTTTGTTCCGCTATCATATAATCATACAATAAAGGATCCTTCTTTCTATGTATTCGCAATACATTACATTTGTCTATGTTAAGGGTCAGTTGCCACTCCCTGCACCAAGTCCCTATCCGCTGCAGATCTTCCTGCATTTCGCTACAATTTTCTAATGCTGCAACTTCTCTGTATACTACAGCATCATCCGCGAAAAGCCGCATGGAACTTCCGACACTATCTACTAGGTCATTTATATATATTGTGAAAAGCAATGGTCCCATAACACTCTCCTGTGGCACGCCAGAGGTTACTTTAACGTCTGTAGACGTCTCTCCATTGATAACAACATGCTGTGTTCTGTTTGCTAAAAACTCTTCAATCCAGCCACACAGCTGGTCTGATATTCCGTAGGCTCTTACTTTGTTTATCAGGCGACAGTGCGGAACTGTATCGAACGCCTTCCGGAAGTCAAGAAAAATAGCATCTACCTGGGAGCCTGTATCTAATATTTTCTGGGTCTCATGAACAAATAAAGCGAGTTGGGTCTCACACGATCGCTGTTTCCGGAATCCATGTTGATTCCTACATAGTAGATTCTGGGTTTCCAGAAATGACATGATACTCGAGCAAAAAACATGTTCTAAAATACTACAAGAGATCGACGTCAGAGATATAGGTCTATAGTTTTGCGCATCTGCTCGACGACCCTTCTTGAAGACTGGGACTATCTGTGCTCTTTTCCAATCATTTGGAACCCTCCGTTCCTCTAGAGACTTGCGGTACACGGCTGTTAGAAGGGGGGCAAGTTCTTTCGCGTACTCTGTGTAGAATCGAATTGGTATCCCGTCAGGTCCAGTGGACTTTCCTCTATTGAGTGATTCCAGTTGCTTTTCTATTCCTTGGACACTTATTTCGATGTCAGCCATTTTTTCGTTTGTGCGAGGATTTAGAGAAGGAACTGCAGTGCGGTCTTCCTCGAGACACCTCAAGGCAGCACTTGTCTTTACTGCTGATGAGAGAATAGTACAGGCTGCTTTCCCCTTAGCATTTGCAACAGGCCATGCATGACGTGTTCAGCCGTGTGTACCCGCCCCCAGCAAGGCTCACACATCACCTCACCGCGAAACGTCTGCGTGGCGACTCGCCATCTAAAATGTTCTCAATGCTATTCTTACGTCACATCGTTTTGAAAAAAATAACAGCGAAGTCGACCTGTCGGGAATTGTACAGTGTCCCAGAAATAGTTAACACTCTCTTTCTTTATGTCTCAGCTTGTATGCTTGAAAATTCTTACCCTAACAGAACCTGTTTACGAAAATAACGCTGAAGGCAGTCTTCCTCGCAGACGTAATGCGATAGCCTTCCTGCTCTCAACATAAGCAAATGTTCTCATCGCTGTGTAGAGGTTCCTATATCCCAGCGCAAAGGATGTCAATGAATCGAGCATTATGATTGGCTCTTATCGAATTTACCCACTGAATTACTGATACCGCCGATATCGAAACACTATCAGCCTTTTTTTCCATCTGCAGACGAGGCTTTCACCGGTTATTTTACACAGATTGCCATATTGCACTGACAATTAAATCATTCAAACTACCATACATATCCGCAAATACGGGAATACTCTTACGATAGGACACACAGTCAGCCTCTCTACTCAGGCCATGACATAAACCATACTAACTTTACAATGCAATATACACACATTTTACACAACGTAACCCACAGTAAATTTACAATACAATATAGACACATTTTACACAAACAGTGCAGTTATCTTTTATATCTGTACAGCACCCGAGAAAAGTATGGTATACCTACACTCACACTAGGTATATGTCACGATGCTACCCAGTCCTAGGGAAGCACCATCAGCCTTTTCTTTCTTTCTACAGATGTGACATTCTGCGTCATACAAAAGCATCCCTTTTACATCAGAGCACCCTCAGCAGACCGAAGTCGCTCTGAGAAATCTTCTACAAATTCGAGATCGTTTCCCCTCCGCACACACGCGTTACTGTTGGTGCTCCGAACCTGCTCGCTTTTCTACAAGAACATACCTATTTTCACATGGTTCACCAATATATTATACCATTTTCGTGGTACTTCTCGATATCAAGCACTAGACGGCCTCCAATCGCCGATTGCCGATCACTAGTGCAACATAATTCCCAAGATATAGACTGGAAATTATTTCTCTACAAACCCTAAACTTTAGCGAGGTGCAGAGTGCTGCAAACCACTGAGTAACTAGAAACAAATAAGTTAAAGTGTTATTTCCACTCTCGAATACCGATGTCGGCGATGTAACAGATTCCAAATCACCCCTATAATTTACAAACCAATTAAGGTCTTCCCCATGGCTAGAGAACAGGCAAACCTGTCTTCCACATGCCTGATGTACACACCACACTCGATCTTCTCTCAACTACGTAAAGGCGTGAAATGTTCAGAAGCAGTCAACCAAATAATTTACATGGGTGGGAATAACGGTCCAGCGCAAACGGACCTCCATGCATAAATCTTTTCAAATTTTCACTTGATCACGAAAGCCGCCCAACACACACTAAGTATTAGTTCGCTGTTCGGTCGTCTATAGAACGGTAAAGTTAACTCAGACACATTCCTACACTCCAACAGGCCTCTGCATTCCGGACAGCTGCTGCCGTTAACGGAAAACACGAATCATTCCCACCACAGGCCATGCATACACGGAATTAATCCAGAAAGCCGTTAACATATATTTTTGTCATTATACTTACAATTAAATGTTACGATCGCGGTCCCAATTGAAAGGCATTCAACAGTGAGCGAAGTATCGTAAATACACCGTGATGTCCACAGTTGCTCTGGAAATAGAAAGATCACTACCTTTCTCATGACATGACATATTCTTCCCTTTGCTATCACAGTACTCCAAGTCAAATCCATACCCTCCTTACGACTGGACATAGTCATTTCTGTTCCACAAACACATACTTTCTAAACCTGACGCACCCACCTCTACTACTAAATATAATACTTCGTCAATAACTGATTGCGTACAATACTAAATAATACTGATCGAAAATCGACAACATGTGGGCATCGCTGTTATGTTTTTCTTGCAAGTGCTACCACTGTGTCTTAGAAAGAGGGACGTAATAGGCCAGATTTTAAAGAAAAAACCGAGCGAAGCAACTACCGTATGTTACTGTCACAAGCGATCTTGGTTCTACAGCTGCACGCAAGTGTACACGTTAAAAGCTGTACCCGCTTCATGAATCGATATACGACATTACCTCTGAATGAGGTGGTTTTTCCAGACAAATACCGTGACAGTGATCATAGGAATGCATATAACCAGACCACGATACAACCTTGGGATAAAATTACAGCATTTTCAAAGTGATTCGGCGAAGGAACGCAGTATGTAAGCGGTATTTGCGATTACCTCACTCCGCCCCAGCCGGCCGAAGTGGCCGTGCGGTTAAAGGCGCTACAGTCTGGAACCGCAAGACCGCTACGGTCGCAGGTTCGAATCCTGCCTCGGGCATGGATGTTTGAGATGTCCTTAGGTTAGTTAGGTTTAAGTACTTCTAAGTTCTAGGGGACTAATGACCTCAGCAGTTGAGTCCCATAGTGCTCAGAGCCATTTGAACCAGCCACTCCGCCCCAACTAGATAATTATATAGTATTTCTAGCGCATTCTGTCTCGATACCATGTCAGAGGTTCTGCGATATATCCACTAAGTTATAGGCGATGACTGACTGAGAAGGAACACAAACAGTAGTAGTAGATGATGTGCCGATTCAGGTCGTAGGAAATGTACACTAGCTTTTTCAGATCTCTAGTGTTACGCTATCCGCTAGAAATGATGTCCATCATTTGGAATCAGGTCCTTCCATTCAAGAACATACCTGCATCAGATCACACCCACAAGTGAATCATATTTGTGGCACTCTCATATCTCGAAACCAGTCACCTTCCTCGAACCTGTCTGCTACAGTAAAATTACAACCTGGTTTCGTCACCCCCTACACATCTTGCAACTTTCCACGTGTGATCGTTCCAATTTACGTCGAAACTGAGCAGAAGTCGGAGAAAACCATACCAACCACCTTCTGCAGCCCATGTAGAAACAGAACGATCTGAGTTAGTTCAACAGGACAGTGTTTTGACCATTTGGCGGAAATGCGGGCAATGTGGTATGTCCTCAAACTAGATACAAGTACAACAGATCCACGTCCATTCAAATCAATCAGCCCATCGTGCTATCATCGTTATTCTCTACCCCCGACATAGAAAAATTACGAACTATAAAACTTCATCCGATTAAGGAGTCACCGAGGCACCGATGCCAACGCAATGACACAAAGCTGCAGTGGGCCTCCAGCACGGAGATGGAGATTCCTCAATGCTTCCTAGAATGGCGTAGCATACAGCCATCCAAGCATTCCTAACGGTATACCTCGTCCCTCACCGAATTTACACCTCAAACTGCTGCTGCTACTGCCGCCTATTAAATATACAGGCACTGCAGAGGCCACTTTAAAGTTTGATCACTTATACTCTAGGCGAATGATCGTATCCCACAGACCTTACTAAGTCGCAAGAGATGCTCCCTCTGGTCATGATTCAAACACTGTATTCTAACACCCTTTTGTACAGTGCCAAACATTTCGTTTAACTGCCATGACTTCGAGGCCAGTGTCAAGTTCTAAGCTGACATTAAGAAGTTCTGATCCAAGGCTTTTAACAGGAAACTAGACGTTGCATGGTGTAAATCATATTCTTACAACGGATAGTATTACACGCCACACATCGATTGATTTTAAATAAAAGACAGCTACAACATAAGCAAAGTGCAAAAGTTTTGCTGCCTTGGCGTAGGTCTCCAAACTACAGTCCAAAGGTTTATGTGTTAGTGGAATGGAAAAGACTATGTCCAGTCGTAAAGTGGGTACGGATTTCACTTGGAGAACTGTGATAGCAAAGGGAAGAGTATGTCATGTCATAAGAAAGGTAGTGATATTTCTATTTGCAGAGCAACTGCCGACATAAGGTCGTATTTCCAATACTTCGTTCATTGTCGAATGGCGTTCAACTGAGACCGCGATCGTAAACATTTAATTGTAAGTATAATGATAAAAAATATATGTGACCGGTTTTCTGGAACAATACCGTGTATGCATTGCCTGTGGTGGGAATGATTCACGTTTCCCGTTAATGGCAGCAGCTGTCCGAATGCAGAGGCCTGTTGGAGTGTAGGAATGTATCTGAGTTAACTTTGTCGTCCTCTAGATGGCCGTTTCGTGGTAAGTGAGCCATGCTGGGGGCGGGTACGCACGGCTGAACACGTCACGCATGGTCCGTTACAAACGCTAAGAGGAAAGCAGCCTGTGCTATTCTCTCATCAGCAGTAAAGACAAGTGCTGCCTTGAGGTGTCTCGAGTATGAGACAGACGTGAACGCGCCTTGGAGTTCTGTGACATTGCGACAACTGTGACTGTATACTCGGAAATAGAGACAACTTTCCCCTGTGTCCGGTGGCGGGTTGCGGCTGTGACGGTGCGTGCAGTCCTGAACAGACGTCTGTGTGTGCTTTGACAGCTGACAGCTGCATCACTTCACGGGGGCTGTGCCATGTGTTGAATGCATGTCTGTTGCATTATTTATCGAGAGGGCCTGTAGGCTTTGCTATGCACTATTTGGGCAGTTCACGAGTTGATTTGGTGTCTGCACATCTGTGTACTGCATTATTTAGGAGCAGTTGACTGGTCTGTACTTAAATTATTTCAGAAAACTAGGAGTTGTTTGCATGTCTGCAGACTGTGTATTGGGACTGCAAGCACATCAGGGCTAGTGTTTTGTGTCAGTGTGATAAATATACTCATTCCCTAAATAAATTGTTTCAAAATAAATCGAGTGCAGTCCTTCCTTACTCTACACAGCAGCTCAGGGCAGGCTGAGTCATTTTCGCGCCTTTTTTCCCCTACAGATCACCATCTGGGATTTGGTTACAGGAGAGATGACAGTACCCTCTGGTGGCAGTAATGTGTACTAGGTCAGTTGCAGTTGGGTCTCTTGGTGGAGACATTGCTTGCCAAATAATAAAGAGTTATGTCCATGCGGGGTGGAGGCTGTGATGTCAGCCGTCATGCACTTGCTGGCCGTACACGTGCCACGTATTCCATTATAAATGTGTGTGAGAGAAAGCAGACAATCTTAATGGGATCGGGCAGTAGCTGAGTCCTAGAGCACATAGCGAAAAAAATGTATGCAGCCATCTTGAATAATGGTACTTGCGTCATCACCTGACATCACAGTAGTGCCCTCTGGGGCGACGAAATGTACTAAGTCAGTTGGGCTTTGGACCTCGTGGTGAACACATTGGGTGCCGCCATCTTGGATTACATCACAGATGAGAGCACCCTCTGCTGGTGGCGATATGTACTAAGGCAGCTGGACTCTGGACCTCATGGCGAGCACAAATGCATGAAATAAACAATAAAGACTTATCTCCAAGTCCTTTTTTCCCACGAATCCTTAGGAGGAGGTAGCAGTCGGGTGACTGAGGTTAGCACAAGTGTCCTTTCTTTCGCGCCATTTTCTTATCTTAGCAGTGAAACCACAAGTGACCTGTGTTTACGACCAAAATTCAAACTTGGCGCCAGTTCATAGGAGGAAGTGGCAGTCAGGTGACTTAGTTTAGTGGAGGTAGCCCAAGTGATATATCTAGCCGCTATTTTCTTTGGTCAGTATAGGTAACCGTGGTGTGGTGCATTATCCTCTTGGAATTTGAACTTCCCGCCATTTTTCTGGGGGAGCGGGGCATCGCACTTTCCTGCCAAAATTCAAACTTCCCATCAAAAACCACCATCTTGGATAACGGTACTTGCGTCATCAGCTGACATCACAGCAGCCATCATGGATGACGTCATCGCCAACATCTTGGATGACGTCTTCGCCGCCATCTTGGCTAACGGTACTTTGTGGCAGAACCGCCTTGTTCCAATACTTACGTAATGAGAGAAACGGAAATGACATTTTTATTCGGAAATTATAATTACACTTAAGTCACTGCGATTTATGATTGTCTCCTGGACATTACAAAAAGCAGAACGTGATTCATAATACAGTGTGTGATCACCAATGATGTGCAATGTGCTCCCATGCTAGGCACAGGGTAAGTAAGGAGTTCTTGTGGTAGAGCGTTCCACACCGCATCCCACGGATGCTCCATGGGATTTAGGTTGGGGTAACAGGCAGGCCAGTCGGATCACCGAATACCCATTCCTTCCAAAAGCTCCACCAAGTTCCAACTACTCTGTTAGATCTAGGGCACGCGGGATTAGCCGAGCGGTCTTGGGCGCTGCAGTCATGGACTGAGTAACTGGTCCCGGCGGAGGTTCGAGTCCTCCCTCAGCCATGGGTGTGTGTGGTTGTCCTTAGGATAATTTAGGTTAAGTAGTGTGTAAGCTTAGCGACTGATGACCTTAGCAGTTAAGTCCCATAAGGTTTCACACACAGTTGAACATTTTTTTTTTTGTAGTATCTAGTTGGGCACTGTCATCCATAAAAATGAAATCAGGGCCGAATACTCCCCGAAAAGACGCACATGGGGAAGGAGTAAAGTGTCACAATAACATTGACAGGTGAGTGTACTGTGCTCAAATATTTACAGTTCAGTATGCCCATACAATATTATGCCTGCCCACAACATAACACCTGAACCAAAAAACGATCGTGTTCCGCAATGTAATGCACTACCTGCTCTCTTCTCTGGCCATATGAGGGTACGTCCAGAATCACCACTCAGAGTGAATCTGCTCTCACCTGGGAAGAGCACGCCACCCCACTCTAAGTTGGTCCAGTCCTTAATTTCTTGGCACAAGCGCGCACGGTGCCGCTGATGTCTGGGTGTCAACCGAACACAACCTGCTGGTCGTCTGACAGAGACACTATGTGTGATGTCTTTAGGTTAGTTGCGTTTAAGTAGTTCTAAGTTCTAGGGGACTGATGACCTCAGATGTTCAGTACCATAGTGCTCACAGCCATTTGAACCATTTTTGAACTGCACCTACAGTTTGAAGTGAGTACGATGTGGCGGTCTTCTGTTGCTGTAGCTGACCGTGGCTGACCACCTCCTCTCCTACGGATGTGAAACAATGTTGTCAGCTGTATCAAACTCATGGGCTACACTTGTCACACTTCGTCCTTCTTCTGCTTTCCCGATGTTTCTTCCCCATCCAAAGTGTTGTTTCCCAGCCACGTTGTGGTGAAGAACACCACCACAGAGCACCGTAACTGCTGGCTGATTGACACACACCGTCTTTGTCTATTCCATAACTGCCTCGCGTTACGGGGTCAGCCTCATATGGCGCTATAGTCACTCTAACCTCACGCCATGTAACGTACAACTTCCGTGTTTTGTTACTTTATGTATCTCATACTTAAGTTTCGCAGAACAGTGTATATGTAGACTGTTTTCGGTGGACAGGACGGACTCTTAATACACGCTTGTATCAGAGCGATTCCCGTCTTAAGCTGTTATCTCAGGAAATAATAAAAGCCACGAATCAGGCACTGTGGAAAGACAGGTGTGCTAAGTGAACAGTTTAAATATAATGAAGTATACAGTTTGAAGTAAACATGCCGCACTTGGGAGGTCGGCATTTTGATTCCTCATCCAGATCCAGGGCAAACATCTGCGTTTAATGCGTAACTGCCAAAAAGTTTCATTGTTGTATTCCTGTTAGTTATTGTTCAGTACTGTATTGAATACAACGTTGTGTCACACAGTTTGCGAATTTCGAGATGGCAGAGTTAGCGGAGCGAGGCGTCTGCATTAAATTTTGCGTAAAACTCAAGATAACTTTTACAGAGAGACATCAAATGTTGCAGGAAGCTTACGATGATGAGTACTTAATCCGTACTAGGTTTTACAAATGGTTAAACCAGTCCGTCTTCAGGCCACGAGTGGCCTACCGGGACCATCTGACCGCCGTGTCATCCTCAGTGGAGGATGCGGATAGGAGGGGCGTGGGGTCAGAACACTGCTCTCCCGGTCGTTATGATGGTATTCTTGACCGAAGCCGCTACTATTCGGTCGAGTAGCTCCTCAATTGGCATCACGAGGCTGAGTGCATCCCGAAAAATGGCAACAGCGCATGGCGGCCTGGATGGTCACCCATCCAAGTGCCGACCACGTCCGACAGGTCTTAAGTTCGGTGATCTCACGGGAACCGGTGTATCCACTGCGGCAAGGCCGTTGCCCACAAATGGTTAACACAGATTAAAAATGGCCGGATGGAAGTTAAAGATGGCCCTTGTTCAGGACGCCCTTCAACGTCTATCGTTAACGCTTACGTCAGGAACGTCAACGAAGTTGTGCGTACCTATCGGAGACTCACTATCCGAGAGATTGCAGAAGAATGTAACAGTTCAGGTGGATCACGTCATGAAATCCTGACACAGCATCTTGGAATGCAACGAGTTGCCGCCAAGTTCGTCTCACAGGTCAAGAAGCAAGACCAGAAAGACCTCCACCTCGCAATCTTTGAAGAGCATTTGGATCGCGCAAATGAGAACGACATGCTCCTTAAGGGAATCATAACTGGTGATGAGACGTGATTCTATGGCTTTGATGTTGAGACCGAGGTTCAGTCTTCACAATGGGTCGGGAAGGGTACTCGAAGACCAAAAAAAAGCTTGTCAGGTCAGGCCAAATGTCAAAGCCATGCTCATAGTTTTTTTTTGACTTTGATTGATTAAGTCATAATGAATTCGTGCCACAGGAACAAACTGTTAACTGGTGGTATTATCGGGGCGTGTTGCGACGTCTGCCAAAAAAAAAAAAAAAAAAAAAAAAAAAAAAAAAAAAAAAAAAAAAAAAAAAAAAAAAAATGATAAGTAAACGGCCTGTAACGTGGCGAGACATCATTATCTTGCATCACGATAATGCACCCGCACATTCATTCCTCTTGGTGCGTGACTATTGCACAAAAAACGAAATCTCTGTGATGTTTCAACCTCCGTACTCTCCAGACCTGACCGGTGCGGTCTTCCTTTATTTCCAAAGTTGAAAACCGCGATGAGAGGTCGAAGATTTGCAACGATAGACGAGATAAATGGAAATTCGCAGACGGCGCTTCGCGTGATCCAGCAAGAGGCGTACAAAGACTCCTCCCAGAAGTGGAAACGGGGTTGGGAGCGGTGCATCAATTGTGGAGGAAAGCGTTTCGAAGCAGACCATGCACAGTAAGTAAAAGGTAAGCGTAGAAAAATTATGTGGACGAAGTTCAGGAATTTTTTGAACAGACAGCGTATGAAAACGTGGAGTTGCCGAAACGGTCACATCGTGCAGCATAGCAGTGTACAGAGGAACAAGTACCACCACACACAACCGTACCAGACGTCGCAGCTCACTGAGTAGACTGCTGGGACATCCACATCCACCGTGGAGCTGTGGTTCAAATCCTCATTAGACTCCTCTATTTTTAGACGTCCGTTCTCTAGTTCTCGTCCTTTATAAGCAGCAAATCATTTTGTCACATGACAGTGGGAGCCATTAAACTGCTTGCTGTACTAACCACGCAGTACACAACCCAAACTGGTTCAAATGGCTCTGAGCACTATGGGACTTAACATCTATGGTCATTAGTCCCCTAGAACTTAGAACTACTTAAACCTAACTAACCTAGGGACAGCACACAACACCCAGTCATCACGAGGCAGAGAAAATCCCTGACCCCGCCGGGAATCGAACCCGGGAACCTGGGCGTGGGAAGCGAGAACGCTACCGCACGACCACGAGCTGCGGACAACCCAAACTGGTTCCGTCAAGTTCATGTGGTATGGCTTCCCGATGGAGTACACAAATGATGAATACGGCGATATACTTTGGTGCTGGGTGCATCCGATAACCAAGCTGCTGCTGCTGCTGCTGCTTATGTGTATGCTGCACAGTACCCTCAAAGGTGCCATCCTGCTAAGAATGTGTTTCGTCACCTGGAGCAACGACCGAGCGACGTGGCGCAGTGGTTAGCACACTGGACTCGCATTCGGGAGGACAACAGTTCAAACCCGAGTCCGGCCATCCTGATTTAGGTTTTCCGTGATTTCCCTAAATCGCTTCAGAAAAATGCCGGGACGTTTCCTTTGAAAGTGCACGGCCGACGTCCTTCCCCATCCTTCCCTAATCTCATGGGATCGATGACCTCGCTGCTTGGTCTCCTACCTGTAACCAATCAACTTTCGGGAAATCGGCAATTTTCGTCGACAAGTAATGGACAGAGATCATCCGAGAACTAGACGTACTTCACAAAGTGAGAACGCGATTCTTGAAACTTTTCTCTGCCTCGTGATGACTGGGTGTTGTGTGCTGTCCTTAGGTTAGTTAGGTTTAAGTAGTAGTAAGTTCTAGGGGACTGATGACCATAGATGTTAAGTCCCATAGTGCTCAGAGCCATTTGATTCTTGAAACCGTTCAAAAATGGTTCAAATGGCTCTGAGCAGTATGGTACTCAAGTTCTGAGGTCATCAGTCCCCTAGAACTTAGAACTACTTAAACCTAACTGACCTAAGGACAACACTACCATCCATGCCCGAGGCAGGATTCGAACCTCCGACCGTATCGGTCTCACGGTTCCAAACTGTAGCGCCTAGAACCGCTCGGCTACTCCGGCCAGCTTGAAACCGTTCACCAGTCACATCCACGAACTACCCGTGGTTTTATTTAGCGTATGGCTAATACAGACATATCATGAAATTAAGTGACATATACATATGTACATATTGACACACAAGTTTGTCTTTATAACTGAATATCCAGTCCTTCAATCCAGCGCACTGCATCTGGAGTTGCTAGCAGGAAGTCCTCTTTGGCGCCGTGATAGGTTCGAATCCTGCATTCACTGACAATGTGGTGAACAGCCTGGTATGGAGTCGCGCAGTCACAGGCTGGATCAGGCAGCTTTTTCCACTTAAAGAGAGCGTGCCTGCATCGGCCATGGCCGGTACGGATTCTGTTGAGAGTGTTCCAGGTCTTGCGTGGTAGGTCCAATCCACTCGGAAGTTTAGCACCTGAGAAGATGTTATGCAGGTGCACATGTGCCACTGCTTCCCACCGATCTTTCCATTCTTCAAGAGGTTTGAAATCCTTAGCAACCATGTCAGCAGCATCGCACAGAGCTGGATGGCGTGATTTCAGTCTCTTACGATTTAAAAGTGGCAGGTCGCTATGCACGGGTAGGTTAGAATTTCTGGAGATCTTGTGGAATTCTCTCATAAGGGCAGTACATCTGCGTAGATCAGGAGACATTATACCGGTTAACAGTGGAAGACAATAAACTGGAGTAGATCTGATTGCGCCAGATATTATGCGCATTGTCGTATTCAGCTGGGTATCAACAAGCCTTGTATGATGACTGTTCGTCCAAACAGGTGCACAATACTCTGCACTTGAGTACACCAAGTACCCGTGGTATTGCAAGGCAGCTTCAGATATGTTGAAAGATTGGTTGTTGAACCGTTGCACGATGAAGAACTGCACCCATACCATTCTACATCTACATCTACATCTACATTTATACTCCGCAAGCCATCCAACAGTGTGTGGCGGAGAGCACTTTACGTGCCACTGTCATTGTCTACCTTTCCTGTTCCAGTCGCGTATGGTTCGCGGGAAGAACGACAGCCGGAAAGCCTCCGTGCGTGTTCGAATCTCTCTAATTTTACATTCGTGATCTCCTCGGGAGGTATAAGTAGGGGGAAGCAATACATTCGATACCTCATCCAGAAACGCACCCTCTCGAAACCTGGACAGCAAGCTACACCGCGATGCAGAGCGCCTCTCTTGCAGAGTCTGCCACTTGAGTTTGCTAAACATCTCCGTAACGCTATCACGGTTACCAAATAACTCTGTGACGAAGCGCGCCACTCTTCTTTGGATCTTTTCTATCTCCTCTGTCAACCCGACTTGGTACGGATCCCACATTGATGAGCAATACTCAAGCATAGGTCGAACGAGTGTTTTTTAAGCCACCTCCTTTGTTGATGGACTACATTTTCTAAGGACTCTCCCAATGAATCTCAACGTGGCACCCGCTTTACCAACAATTAATTTTATATGATCATTCCACTTCAAATCGTTGACTCAACACCAGTGGTCAGAAGAGCCCATTCGACCACTACAATTTTGTGATTGGCTTTTGCACCAAGTGGAAGATAATGAACGAATTATGAGTAACGTGATATGGACTGACTAATCTAACTGCGCTCGTGAAGATATTTTCAACCTCCACAACAGCCATTGTTAGTCAGTACACAATCCACATGTCACCCGCGAACGTGACTTTCAGACACCCTTTGGCGTAAACCTGTGGGCTGGAATCGTGTGAGGAGTGGTTTTCGGCCCTTAGCTACTGCTGGACAAGTTTAAGGCGCCCCTGTACCGTACCTTTCTTTGCAGTACTTTGCCTGGTGCATTAGAAAACGTTCCATTTGGTGTTCGGCGACAGCTATCGTTTCAGTCAGATGATGCATCGCCACACTTTGGAATGAATGTGTATAACTATTTAAATGAAGCGTTTGCGTGGAAATGGATTGATCTTGGAGTTCCAATGTTCTGGCCTCGACGTTCCCTAGATCTTAATCCATTAGATTTCTATTTGTGAGGACACTTAAAAGAACAGGTTTATAGTATTCCACCCATGGATGTACACACCCTAATAGCTCGCGTGCATGCCGCTTCGGCAATGGTGGATGCAGATGTGTTGCTTAGCGTCCAACAAAAACCGTAGCGGTCACGCGATTCCAGACTGAAGCGCCTTTAACCGCACGGCCACATCGGCCGGCCGCAAACTGTTAATGAAGGTCGGAGCGTAGCTATAGGTTCCCAGATATGTGAGTGGCCCGAAAACTTCTTAATTAACTAAAAAAAAAAAAAACTGTACGTTCTCTTGGCGAGTGTTCATCATAGACAATGGAATCGTCAGGAGTGTCCCAGGGAATTGTGGTACATAAATGACCTGGCGGACAAAGTGGACAGCAATTTACGCAGTGGTGTACGGGAAGGTGTGGTCGTTGAGTGTTTATATGACGGTACATGATGACTCAGATAAAATTTCTAGTTTGTGTGATAAACTGGCAATTTGTTCTAAATGTAGAAAACTGTAAGTTAGCGTGGATGTGTAGGAAACTCAATCCTGTAATGTTCGAATTCAGTATTAATGGTGTCTCATGTCAGTTAAATACAGGGTGTTACAAAAAGGTACGGCCAAACACACAGGAAACATTCCTCACACACAAATAAAGAAAAGATGTTATGTGGACATGTGTCCGGAAACGCTTAATTTCCATGTTAGAGCTCATTTTAGTTTCGTTCTTCCACCTACGCTCAATGGAGCACGTTATCATGATTTCATACGGGATACTCTACCTGTGCTGCTGGAACATGTGTCTTTACAAGAACGACACAACATGTGGTTCATGCACGATGGAGCTCCTGCACATCTCAGTCGAAGTGTTCGTACGCTTCTCAACAACAGATTCGGTGACCGATGGATTGGTAGAGGCGGACCAATTCCATGGCCTCCACGCTCTCCTGACCTCAACCCTCTTGACTTTCATTTACGCAACCCCGGTACCAAATGTAGAGACTCTTCGTGCTCGTATTGCGGACGGCTGTGATACAATACGCCATTCTCCAGGGCCGCATCAGCGCATCAGGGATTCCATGCGACGGAGGGTGGATGCATGTATCCTCGCTACCGGAGGACATTTTGAACATTTCCTGTAACAAAGTGTTTGACGTCACGCTGGTACGTTCTGTTGCTGTGTGTTCCATTCCATTATTAATGTGATTTGAAGAGAAGTAATAAAATGAGCTCTAACATGAAAAGTAAGCGTTTCCGGACACATGTCCACATAACATATTTTCTTTCTTCTTGTGTGAGGAATGTTTCCTGAAAGTTTGGCCGTACCTTTTTGTAACACCCTGTATATGGCCGTAAAGTTGCACGTAAGTTGGTAGTAACTAAGGTGAACAGCAGACTTCGGTTTATTGAGAGAATTTTAGGAAAGTTTAGTTCATCAATAAAGGCAACTGCCTATAACGCATTTAAAGGCACATTTACAGGATCGGCGATGATATATTCAAAAACGTATATACAAGTTGAGAATATAAATAAAGAATTACTTAAGATATTAATTAGTATAAGCGGTTGTATCGATTCTGGCTTGAAAATCACTGAAATATGGGAATAGTTACGCAGTTCAGTTGGCTTGCTGAGAAGACGGCACATTTTTTGTTCCTGTAGCCGTCCAGATCGGACGCATATCTGCCACCGTTGCAGATAATTATTTGGCACACCGCCATTATTACTACTTTACTGAGACGCAGTCTCACTAAGCGTACTCATAGTTGCACACAGCAACAGAATTAATGTGTCTGTGTAATTTAAATTATTGTTATATTTTGTGAATACAATGGTATTATTTAATCTTGTGTTTCATTTATGTTGCAAGCTATTGTTCCAATTAAAAGACATCTTGGCATGGACTAAAGGTTCCGTGTTACAAATATTATGAATGGTCCAGCACGAGCCAATGCTTTGGAATTATTGAATCTACGAAGTCCGATAAGGAAATATTTTCGGAAGAGTCACTCATGGTCAAACTTACAAAGGACGGAGCATACGCAAAATAGCCATGGGAAAGCGTCCAAACTTTGTATTAAGCATCATTAGAAATTTATACCCTGATCACATACTACTATGAAATGATAATTAAATGAAACCCTCAACTGCCAACCGGTGTTGTTGATATACCCTCATGGGACAGTTGAAAGTGTGTGACCCGACCGGGACTCGAACCCGGCATCTCCTGCTTACATGGCAGGCGCTCTATCCATTTTTTTTTCTTTATTTTGTTCGGTATTGTTCATTGCGTTTGGTCAGGTCGGACGTCACAAGACATCCGTTCAAGTTGATCGTTGATTCCTTCACTCAGTTTTTTTGTAACAGAGAGCATGCAGCCCTCTGACCGAACACGCTGAGCTACCGTGCCGGCAACCCATCTGAGCCACCGAGGGCACAGAGAATAGAACGACTGCAGATACTTATCCCTTGCTCGCCTCCCGTGAGAGCCGGCCGGAGTGGCCGAGCGTTTCTAGGCGCTACAGTCTGGAACCGCGCGACCGCTACGGTCGCAGGTTCGAATCCTGCCTCGGGCGTGGATGTATGTGATGTCCTTAGGTTAGTTAGGTTTAAGTAGTTCTGAGTTCTGGGGGACTGACGACCTCAGAAGTTAAGTCCCATAGTGGAGCCATTTGAACCTCCCGTGAGACCCACATTTCCAACTGTCCACAACCTATATCCGTAATGTTCCTAAAGGATATTTGCCCATTCACACATTACTAGCGCCAACTAAGGTGACGATTTCCGTAAGAGTTCGGGCAAGTGCGCGCATTCGCACAGAAGCCTTTAACTATATGAAGATAGTAACTGTTCTGAAAGAACAGATACCAGTGATGGCCATGCAGCTTCTCTAGAAAGAAATGATAATTAAACGAAACCCTCAGCTGCCAACAGGTGTTGTTGATATACTTCAATGGGTCTTACGGGAGGCGGGCAAGAGATAAGTACCTGCAGTCGCTCTATCCTCTGTGCCTTCGGTGGCTCAGCTGGATAGAGCGTCTACCATGTAAGCAGGGATCCCGGTTCGAGTCCCGGTCGGGGCACACATTTTCAACTGTCCCCATTGAGGTATATCAACAACTGCCCAACTGAGTGTTTCGTTTAATTATCATTTCTTTCTAGAGAAGCTGCATGGTCATCACTGGTATCTGTTCTTTCAGAACAGTTACTATCGTCATATAGTTCATAACCATTGAACTTCTTCTGTGTGAATGCGCACACTTTGCCCGAACTCTTACGGAAATCGTCACCTTAGTTGGCGCGAGTAATGTGTGAATGGGCAAATATCCTTTAGGAACATTACGAATATAGGTTGTGGACAGTTGGGAATGTGGGTCTCACGGGAAGCGACCTTCACTCACTCTATCTTCTGTGCCTTCGGTGGCGCAAATGGATAGAGCGTCTGCCATGTAGCCAGGAGATCCTGGGTTCGAGTCCTGGTCGGGGCACACATTTTCAACTATCCCCACTGAGGTGTATCAACAACACCTGTTGGCAGCTGAGGGTTTCGTTTAATTATCATTTCTTTCTAGAGAAGCTGCATGGTCATCATTGGTATCTGTTCTTTCAGAACAGTCACTATCTTCACATACTATTATCATTATCTATTATTATCTGTCTGTTGTCCGAGACTCTCAAACCAGACCGGAAAAGCCTATAAATTAAAGACACTAGTGCAATCTAATCTTGAGTAGTGCTCTAGTATTTGGTATCCTCACCACACCGGATTAAAGGAAGACTTAGAAGCAATTCAGATGTGTGCTGCTAGATTTATTACCGGTTGGTTCGATCAACACGCGAGTGTTATGGAAATGCGCCGTGAACTCAAATGGGAATCCCTGGATGGAAAATGACCTACTTCCGATGGAACTTTGCGTATTACGTTGACCATGCGGCAAAACCTACTGTGGCAGTCGGCTAACGGGTTCCCGGTGCAATTACGGATCCTTGGTCCGGTGCATAGTATTAAGCACAACAGGAAATTTGACCCGTGCACCGCTCCAGATACTTTTACCGGCTGCTCTCACGTGTCCCAGAAACTGACACCAGTTCCTCAGTCATCGAGTTTCTTAAGAATAGACGGAAATATTGGCAAATTCTGGTGATTCACTGACCTTTCACACAAAAACAAAATATTTACTTTCATCTTTAAACATAAGCATATCGGGCTGGAAGTTATCAGAAACCGAGGAGTCTTCTAAAGCACTCAGTCGGAATTTATTGTCATGTAAGATTACTGCATCGTGTTCGTATATACATATTCCGGTTTTCTGTTAATGACGACATAAATGTAATGTGGTAACTCCAGTTTCATTGCTTAACTCTTAAATTACGAATACGTTTTAGTGCCATCTTGGTAGCTCACATTAACTTTATAGACGTCATAACATAGTTAATGTGATAAAATTCGATAGATGGCCTATTTAAATTCGCTAATTTGTCTTCGCCAGTTGTACTACTGTGGCGGCGTGTTAACCCTAGTACTCTTTAATTTTGGATAACAAAGGCAGAATGAGTCACTGTACTAACATCGCAGTGCCTTCTATTCGACTTCCTACTGCTCTAACACCAGGGTACGCTTGCCTTCCAGCACACCAGAAATAATTAAACGTACAATGTTTATATTGGAGTAGATGTTATTTACTCATAACAGAGAACTAGCCTCAGAAAGTTCCAGGGGTTGTTGTTGTTGTGGTATTGAGTTCTGAGACTGGTTTGATGCAGCTCTCCATGCTACTCTATCCTGTGCAAGCTTCTTCATCTCCCAGTACCTACTGCAACCTACATCCTTCTGAATCTGCTTAGTGTATTGATCTCTTGGTCTCCCTCTACGATTTTTACCCTCCACACTGCCCTCTAATGCTAAATTTGTGATCCCTTGATGCCTCAAAACATGTCCTACCAACCGATCCCTTCTTCTAGTCAAGTTGTGCCACAAACTTCTCTTCTCCCCAATCCTATTCAATACCTCCTCATTAGTTACGTGATCTACCCACCTTATCTTCAGCATTCTTCTGTAGCACCACATTTCGAAAGCTTCTATTCTCTTCTTGTCCAAACTGGTTATCGTCCATGTTTCACTTCCATACATGGCTACACTCCATACATATACTTCCAGAAACGACTTCCTGAGACATAAATCTATACTCGATGTTAACAAATTTCTCTTCTTCAGAAACGATTTCCTTGCCATTGCCAGTCTACATATTATATCCTCTCTACTTCGACCATCATCAGTTATTTTACTCCCTAAATAGCAAAACTCCTTTACTACTTTAAGTGTCTCATTTCCTAATCTAATCCCCTCAGCATCACCCGATTTAATTTGACTACATTCTATTATCCTCGTTTTGCTTTTGTTGATGTTCATCTTATACCCTCCTTTCAAGACACTGTCCATTCCGTTCAACTGCTCTTCCAAGTCCTTTGCTGTCTCTGACAGAATTACAATGTCATCGGCGAACCTCAAAGTTTTTACTTCTTCTCCATGAATTTTAATACCTACTCCGAATTTTTCTTTTGTTTCCTTTACTGCTTGCTCAATATACAGATTGAATAACATCGGGGAGAGGCTACAACCCTGTCTCACTCCTTTCCCAACCACTGCTTCCCTTTCATGCCCCTCGACTCTTATAACTGCCATCTGGTTTCTGTACAAATTGTAAATAGCCTTTCGCTCCCTGTATTTTACCCCTGCCACCTTCAGAATTTGAAAGAGAGTATTCCAGTTAACGTTGTCAAAAGCTTTCTCTAAGTCTACAAATGCTAGAAACGTAGGTTTGCCTTTTCTTAATCTTTCTTCTAAGATAAGTCGTAAGGTTAGTATTGCCTCACGTGTTCCAACATTTCTACGGAATCCAAACTGATCTTCCGCGAGGTCCGCTTCTACCAGTTTTTCCATTCGTCTGTAAAGAATTCGCGTTAGTATTTTGCAGCTGTGACTTATTAAACTGATAGTTCGGTAATTTTCACATCTGTCAACACCTGTTTTCTTTGGGATTGGAATTATTATATTCTTCTTGAAGTCTGTGGGTATTTCGCCTGTCTCATACATCTTGCTCACCAGATGGTAGAGTTTTGTCATGACTGGCTCTCCCAAGGCCATCAGTAGTTCTAATGGAATGTTGTCTACTCCCGGGGCATTGTTTCGACTCAGGTCTTTCAGTGCTCTGTCAAACTCTTCACGCAGTATCTTATCTCCCATTTCTTCTTCATCTACATCCTCTTCCATTTCCATAATGTTGTCCTCAAGTACATTGCCCTTGTATAAACCCTCTATATACTCCTTCCACCTTTCTGCCTTCCCTTCTTTGCTTAGAACTGGGTTGCCATCTGGGCTCTTGATATTCATACAAGTGGTTCTCTTCTCTCCAAAGGTCTCTTTAATTTTCCTGTAGGCAGTATCTATCTTACCCCTAGTGAGATAAGCCTCTACATCCTTACATTTGTCCTCTAGCCATCCCTGCTTAGCCATTTTGCACTTCCTTACATCACTCAGCGACACATATTACAGCTTAAAGGCGCATATTAGAATCTCATCTGACATACAAATCCTACTCACAATGAATACTAGTCTCTAAAAATTCTGATTATCTCTTAATAATCTTATCCGCGCATTAGCTTTGGCGACAACAGCTTTAAAACGATTTCTTTAAGAATTCTTCTGATATGTCGTAATAAGTCGCTACCATTTGTTCAATCCGTTAAATCTGCTCGCATCAAATAGCAATATCTTTCAATGCTGCTACAGAAATATTACTCGTATGTAATTAAGCATAGCGACAGTTATTAATTATCAATAAATCTCTCTTTCTTTATTTTCTGAGAAGTAGTTAAACGTAACAGAAATATATGAATATCTTTTGCTTTCTAATTCCTTTCGGTTTAAACACTACGTCGCAATCAGAACTTTAGATACCTTGCCAACTGTTCATAATGTATAGCAAAGATAACACAATCTTTGAATGTCAACGATAATGTGTAATTACCACTAAACTTCATTACGAACTGTTATTTGCTCAAAATAATACCTTGCCAACTGTTCGTAATGTATAGCAAAGATAACACAATCTTCGAATGTCAACGATAATGTGTAATTACCACTAAACTTCATTACGAACTGTTATTTGCTCAAAAGAAACTCACAAAATACCAGCCTTTTTTTTACTTTCTGTTACCTTTTCCTCTATCTTTTCGTTAACTAGCCGAAAATATCAAACAGATTCCCAATTGCGTATTTAGTTTCATTAAAATCCGAAATTACAACCAACGAGCAATAGCTAAGCTGGCTTGTTTCAGCACTTGCAGATTACTGTATTCTTTATACGAACCTTTACCTTCTAGCAAATTTAGTTGCTGATTCTGTTACTATACCTGAATTACGTAAATCTTACGAATACTAACTCTATATCTGACTTTCTATTTCAACCTAGCACATTAATTGCAAATCTGTGATACAGAATTCGGAGCTACCTCATGTACCTACAATAACTATAATTCAGAACGAAATCTCTCTTTTATATTTCAGTCACGTAGTATCAATATATTTGAATCTTTTAATGTATTTCAGTACAATTTCTCGACGTAACTGGTCGTGTTCCAGCAACAAATTAGCACCCCAAACACAGGTAATAATACAATCAACAAAAATAAAATAAAAATCGTAAATACAACCGCCTCTTTGACCCTGACAATCAACGGTCACAGCAAAGCTCTGCCTCTTCAGGGGGTGGCGTGACGTCACCCGTTACCGTTCCCTGTTTGAAAATAAGCCACTCGTCACTTTTCACTCTGAAAGTCTCAGTTTAATTACGTGCGGTTCGTTAACGGTTCCACTTTACTACGTTGCGCTCTAAACATCGGCTACAGGTACGATCTATTTAACCATCTGTGGGCCATTTCAAACTAACGAGCCAAATGATGTCCGCCGTATATATTAGGGCCCAAAATTCCACCAAAACTTTGCTCGATGCGCTCCAAACAATCTAATTCACTACTGACAGACCAGCAAACAACCCAATCACCAATGGGCGAGTTGTAAGCCACTAACAATACGTAGCGGACCAAAAATTTGCATACCTCCGATATCCTCACAAAATTCAATTATTGTTATCGCATCAACATTTCACTCCAGCTGTGCCTTCCAACAAAGCCTAAATTTATCACAATTCACTATAATCGCCCACAGCACTAAAACTCTAGGAACAGATCACCCCTGGCAGTTTTACGCCAACTCAATGGCTAAACTGTCACTATGACAACTCACAAGAACCAAAACATTCCAAGGTAGGGGGAGAGGAGAAGCCAGTTTACGCAGCTACGATGATTCACGATAGTGTCTTGTCAAACATCTGACTTACAGCACTCGTAAGCCTTCTAGAAAGGCAACCTGGTTACGCCTGACAATTACTTCAACCATACCCCAGCCTAGCTAAACTTGAACGCCTTGTGACGATTCAGATTGCGCAATGACTGTATGTAGATGGCTTAAGAAATGCATCTGGACTGCCTGAGGCCTATACGTGAACTATCTATCACTCTCATGCAAATCGTGTGGGAACCATTAAAAACGAAGAAATACCCAACGCCACAGGTAGCATTACCGGCAGCGGCCTTCGGTAAACTCGAGCGGCGGCCGGCTACTTCGTAGCGCTATTGTAACATCGCTGACTCTTGCGATGGCCAGTGGTTGCTTCACAGCTACAACATAGTCAGCCTTCTGTCATCTTGACGCGTACCGTGCATCTAGAACATTGTTTTACACTTAGATGTCATACACATCACATTATACATTTTCACTTAGTTTTAATACACATATAAGTTTGGATGCCGAAGGTAATATACGCCATGCGTCTTGCACGGCACACATTATTTTTGTTCGCACATCTGGAATGTCATTTGAAAATATTGTTACAGACTCATTCTTCTTATTGCTTGACAGTGAACCTTGTAATCCTTCTTGTCTTCATGTCTGTACATGTTGCCCCGTCTTCTGCTTCGTCTGCCAAGATTTCTCAAATCATACAGGGCGTCCATAAAAGAATACCTAATTTTCAATGGTCTATTATAATAGTATAATTGAGACTGTTTACAGTAAGCTGAAAGTAAACTAACCTAGCTTTCCTTACAAATGTGCAAAATTTGCACCTTTAGTTATAGGGCATACATCCAACAAAGAATCCAGTTCTTCAGACACTTCGGTTCAGTCCAGAGTGTTGAAAGCAATAGCCTCTTCAGTTCTGTGTCTGAACTGTGGTAATTCATTAGGTAGTGGCGGAATGTAGACACGATCCTTTATAAAGCCCCAAAGGAAAAAAATCCAGTGGCGTGAAGTCAGGTGAACGTGGAGTCAAGCAGAAAAAAGTTCTGTCTTACTGACCATTACAACCAATCCAACGGTCCGAGATTTCGACGTTCGACCACTCTCGTACAAAGACATGCAAGTGCGGAGGGGCTCCATTTTGTTGCCAAATAAAGTTTTCAGGCTCACCTTCTAACCGGGGAAAGTGTCATTCTTGCAACGTTTTCAGATAAGCTACCCGTGTTACGGAAACTTCAGCGAAAAAAAAGGTTGTCCGTACTCTTGAAGTAGGGATACAGAGCAAAAACGTTTAAATTTGGGGAATCTCTTTGATACTGTACAGCTTCATAGGATGTTCTGACCCCCAGATACGAACGTTATGGGTTATGGATCATGACCTTTCCACTTAGATGAAAAGGTGCCTCACCACTGAACAACACACGATCAAGAAAGTCGTCTTCCCGCTGCAACACCTCACTGGCAATGTTATAACGTACACCATAGTCATCTGGCTTTAAAGCATCTACCAACTGTTGCCGGTATGGACAGAAGTGTAAATGTTTTCTTAAAACCTTTCACATTGTCCTCTATGGGGACTGAACTGAAATTACAGATTCATTCTTAGCAAATTGCAAAACACAAAACACTTTACGTTCAGAGGTCGCCATGCTGCGTATGTTTCGCTGAAAGTGGGAAAACAACAAAGCAGTACTCGCGTAAGCATTTATCTTAAACTGTTGAGTTACTCTTTAACTGTGACCTCGAACCAACATTGTACAACGCTTACAACTGATAATATTAAAGTTTATAAATGGGACTTTTTTATAGTCACCATGCATTTTGTTGGACATCCTACTTATATTGTTCCACTATTTGCTTTTACGATCTTTTATTACAATTTTCGAATGTTTAGCTGCTGCCGTATGCTATTTGATCATATTACATCATTCATTTGATTCCTCTGAGAGATTAGGTACCTACGAGCAAGAAATTTATTTAACCAGTTTTCCATTTACTTTATAAATCTGATCATTTGTTGCTGCTCATTTCATTTCCATCCTGCAAAGTGTTTTGCTGCACCTATAGTCATTTATACTCTACAAACTGTCACATCCTTTCTCCAGATCTCGCATGAATAACTTCTTTTGCGAAAAGGAACTGCCAACAAACATTTCCAATAAACACGCTTAGCAATTAAGAACAGTTTACAATATGTTTTTGAACACTTAATGGAGAAATGAGATACAGCAGGAGAGGCTAATGGATCTCAGGAGGTAAAATTGCCAGTAACGAGTCAATGTATAACAATACTGTTATTTATATTCGAATCCATGAATAATTAGTACTGTTTTCTGGACACTGATGGTCCACCCGATGAGTAAAATAATCTTCCACGTATTTCTTCCTTAGACGAAAAACAAACAGAACAACAGGGAACAGATGCAACACTATGAAAGACTGTGGTCGCCACAGAGGCATAAAATTAGCACTGAAAGCCACTACAGACAAACAATAAAAATTTTCATACCGTAGCTACCACATCATATCGAAACAAACAATTTTTTTCTTTGAAACGACATTTTGAACTGGAAAAATACTGCGTATCTTTGTCGTTAAGGCGTAAAGCACAAGTGTTTTCGCTAAGACGTTTCTGAGATTTTGCCTGCCGAGCTAGCTGGAAGCGACTGTACAATTCACCGTTATTGACTTGCGGAAGAGCCTGCCACGTGTACAGTCAGATGCTTAGTGACCTCGTCACGTAATCTTCCAACTGTCGCAGTGTCAAGCCAGCAGGCAGACCGAGGAAGGGAAGTGCGCTTAAGGAAGACTGTCCTCTCACCTTTACACTTTCACAGACGAACAACAATTACGGAGAAAACGCTCTATTTGTAACTCTCTGAATCAACGATGATATGCAAGGCAACAAGGCTGTCATTTCTCGGTTACGGCCCTCCACAATGTGTGCAGAAAGATAGCTTTCACCTAATCTAAATGTGGTCATAATCGTAATTTAAGGTAAGCGAGACTTCTTCCATTAAGAAACCTGTCAGCAATTGCTCTCACTCTAAGTGATGGGGAGAGCATGATATCCTCTCACGTAACAAACTATTCACCTCCCAGTAGCAGTAACATCCCTCTTTGCCTGTCTGACATTCCTTTTTATGGTTCCGTAGAAACGGAACCCTTACAGGATCACTTTGTTGTTCCTCTCTCTCTCTCTCTTTCTCTCTCTGTCCGACTGCCGGCCGCGGTGGTCTAGCGGTTCTAGGCGCTCAGTCCGGAACCGCGCGACTGCTACGGTCGCAGGTTCGAATCCTGCCTCGGGCATGGATGTGTGTGATGTCCTTAGGTTAGTTAGGTTTAAGTAGTTCTAAGTTCTAGGTGACTGATGACCCCAGATGTTTAGTCCCATAGTGCTCAGAGCCATTTGAACCATCTGTCCGACTGTTTAGAACACTTTTATTTCTCAGGAACTGGTAGATGTATCGAGTTGAAATTTATGACAGATATTAATTTCTATGGTCTCTTGCTGATGCAAAAAAGTGAAGCTTCTAAGTCAACGCAGTCAAAAAACGCGGTTACATATTTTGATATTCGCAAACTCACTCATCCAAACATACGAGTTACTTCCCGTTGCTCTGGAATCATGAAATTTTCAAAGAAGCAAGGTTTCACGCTACAACCAAAGGAAAAAATCCGAACGTCGTGAATCTGTAATTATATGACACAAAAAAATTTTTTTGTCATTTGTTACCCGACTTAGAAGTTGAAATTAATATTTTTGGTAACATTTTTGGGGAACAGCGCACTTGTAAGCTACATAAAATTAGTGAAAAAACAGTCTAGATAGCGATGGTTATTTTATTTAAAATGGCTGATTTCGGCGTAGTCTTAGGCCATCTTCAGAATAGCACAATCACCTGAAGCTGACAGTGTCCAGAACAATCAGTAGACCTCAGTCGCTGAGACTGCAGTTTCAACGACTCAGGTGTACTGACTGTTCTGGACACTGTCAGCTTCAGCTGATTGTGCTATTCTGAAGATGGCCTAAGATTACGCCGAAATCAGCCATTTTAAATACTATAACCATCTCCATCTAGACTGTTTTTTCACTAATTTTATATAAAATTAAAATATTCCCGGAAGTCTTGGAATCCCTGGACCGATATCTGACCAGTATCAATGTCGATAACAGACAGAATGGGTGAACTGTCTATGTACATAATGAAGTTCGTGCGAAATCTTCCGTGTGCCATGTCGCACTCGCACCTGGACAATTTTAAGTGCTCTCTGCAGTCCATCACACGTATTTATGGACCCATTGTGTCCCGAGGCATCTATAACTCCTAGTGTTCCGCGAGTTCCTGTTGAGTTTTGAGTATCATCTTCATACTTCAGACATTATTCGAGACAATGCCACGTCGTGTTGCGACACTACCGCTTGCTCGCGGGGGCCCACACGACATTAGGCAGGCGTACCATTTCTTTTGGTATTCAGTGTAGTTATTGCTGTGTCATTCTCTTATTTAATTCATTTATCTGTTTCGAAGCGGGTAATGAAGTAGTTTCTGTACAAGTGCAGGCACTATCTACAATTTGGAGACGACATTTTCTTGAGATATTTAGCATTTGTTACGTATATGTTTCACTTTTATGATCAGCAATGTATGGGGCAGAGCACAATATATGTGTGTAATGAATGCAGTATGCGAGGAACCTGTAACTTCCACCGTATTAATGCTAGAGAAAAATGGTTCAAATGGCTCTAAGCACTATGGGACTTAATGTTTGAGGTCATCAGTCCCCTAGACTTACAACTACTTAAACCTAACTGACCTAAGGACATCACACACATCCATGCCCGAGGCAGGATTCGAACCTGCGACCGTAGCAGAAGCGCGGCTCCAGACTGAAGCACCTACAACCGCTCGGCCACAGCGGCCGACTAGTAATAGAGAAAAAGAAATTATTGGTAATGTATACAGGGTGTTACAAAAAGGTACGGCCAAACTTTCAGGAAACATTCCTCACACACAAAGGAAGAAAATATGTTATGTGGACATGTGTCCGGAAACGCTTACTTTCCATGTTAGAGCTCATTTTATTACTTCTCTTCAAATCACATTAATCATGGAATGGAAACACACAGCAACAGAACGTACCAGCGTGACTTCAAACACTTTGTTACAGGAAATGTTCAAAATGTCCACCCTCCGTCGCATGGAATCCCTGATGCGCTGATGCAGCCATGGAGAATGGCGTATTGTATCACAGCCGTCCACAATACGAGCACGAAGAGTCTCTACATTTGGTACCGGGGTTGCGTAGACAAGAGCTTTCAAATGCCCCCATAAATGAAAGTCAAGAGGGTTGAGGTCAGGAGAGCGTGGACGCCATGGAATTGGTCCGCCTCTACCAATCCATCGGTCGCCGAACCTGTTGTTGAGAAGCGTACGAACACTTCGACTGAAATGTGCAGGAGCTCCAGCGTGCATGAACCACATGTTGTGTCGTACTTGTAAAGGCACATGTTCTAGCAGCACAGGTAGAGTATCCCGTATGAAATCATGATAACGTGCTTCATTGAGCGTAGGTGGAAGAACATGGGGCCCAATCAAGACATCAGCAACAATGCCTGCCCAAACGTTCACAGAAAATCTGTGTTGATTACGTGATTGCACAACTGCGTGCGGATTCTCGTCAGCCCACACATGTTGATTGTGATAATTTACAATTTGATCACGTTGGAATGAAGCCTCATCCGTAAAGAGAACATTTGCACTGAAATGAGGATTGACACATTGTTGGATGAACCATTTGCAGAAGTGTACACGAGGAGGCCAGTCAGCTGCTGATAGTGCCTGCACACGCTGTACATGGTACGGAAACAACTGGTTCTCCCGTAGCACTCTCCATACAGTGACGTGGTCAACGTTACCTTGTACAGCAGCAACTTCTCTGACGCTGACATTAGGGTTATCGTCAACTGCACGAAGAATTTCCTCATCCATTGCAGGTGTCCTCGTCGTTCTAGGTCTTCCCCAGTCGCGAGTCATAGGCTAGAATGTTCCGTGCTCCCTAAGACGCCGATCAATTACTTCGAACGTCTTCCTGTCGGGACACCTTCGTTCTGGAAATCTGTCTCGATACAAACGTACCGCGCCACGGCTACTGCCCCGTGCTAATCCATACATCAAATGGGTATCTGTCAACTCCGCATTTGTTAACACTGCACTGACTGCAAAACCACGTTCGTGATGAACAGTAACCTGTTGATGCTACGTACTGATGTACTTGATGCTAGTACTGTAGAGCAATGAGTCGCATGTCAACACAAGCACCGAAGTTAACATTACCTTCCTTCAATTGGGCCAACTGGCGGTGAATCAAGAAAGTACAGTACACACTGACGAAACTAAAATGAGCTCTAACATGGAACTTAAGCGTTCCGGACTCATGTCCACATAACATCTTTTCTTTATTTGTGTGTGAGGAATGTTTCCTGAAAGTTTGGCAGTACCTTTTTGTAACACCCTGTATAATCAATATTAGAGCCTTACAAAAACGTAGTTATAGTTACGATTTTTTGAAAGTAATTTGTTCCATGACTTAAACAGAATCGAACCGATTAGTTTTTAATCCTCACAAAATTTCATTTTATCCCTCAGGAGGTAATTACCCCAGGTTGGTATCCACTCATTTACCGTGATGCAGAGGAACAATGAGGCCACAGTATTAATTTCCCTACCGCCACTGGCCTTACGCATCTACTGCGTTGAGGCACAAACCAGGAGCATGAATTGTGGCGGCTATTATAGCTCGCAGCCGGCCGCAAAACACGCAGGCGTTTCTTAGGCCTGGCGTCAGTTTACCGAAAGGGAGAGGACAGCGGATTTCCTGCGGTGCGTGACGCACTCCATCTATACTCGGCTTATGGGACCCTCGCTGTGCTATTATAGCTGCTGCCAGCAGCAGCACGCAGCGCAGCGGCACCTCCGCTGCCTAGTAGTATGGTGTGTGGGTAGTTAACCGACGCTGACCTTACGGGACTGACACGACACACGTTTGCATAACTACATGTTACTGACCACTGCAATAAATCTCGGCAGAATGAAGGAATGCTCCCTCATGAATGAGAAAGTCATTAATGAGAACACAATAAAAAGAGCAACGGATTATGTGACTAACAAAAATTGAAACAGAGCCATGTCGCATAGCGTAAATTAGTCCAAGCAATAAACTCTATCACAGAGCGATGAAATAAATCGACATAATTTTGACCACCCTTCTCTCTTCTCTTACATTCCAAGTTTGCTGACGAAACATAATCAGAATAATTACGCTGCAGGCCAGATTCTCATTCAAAATGGTCGAAAATTCGATTCCTTAAATCGGAATTTCTGAAAGGTGTATATGTCTAGAATGTTGGGACGACACAAACTGTTTAATCTGTGCGTTACAGAAGTTTCTACAGACCATCAGTCGAAGCAGTGTCGCGGCCGCCGTGGGGCGCTCTCAACCGAAGACGTCCGTCTCATGTAGAAAGCGCACGTTCACAAAATGACATATACTGCATTATGTATCCAAACATATATGCCGAAAACGCTGTGCAGGCTGCCGGGCGCAGGAAATCCAGCTCAGCCAGATCGGCTTTTCTCGTCAGGAGTCCGACCCCGGTAGCTGAGTGGTCAGCGCGACAGACTGTCAGTCTTAAGGGCCCAGGTTCGATTCCCGGCTGGGTCGGAGACTTTTCTCCGTTCAGGGACTGGGTGTTGCGTTGTCCTAATCATCATCATTTCATCCCCATCGACGCGCAAGTCGCCGAAGTGGCGTCAAATCTAAAGACTTGCACCAGGTGAGGGGTCTCCCCGACGGGAGGCCCTCGTCACACGCCATCATCATTTCTCGTCAGGAAGAACGAGGGAATTGCTCTCCGGGAACAGCTCGAGTTGATATACAGATCTGGAATTACAGACTAAACATAAGTAACGAAAACACTTTTTTGGTCAAAATCGGTCAAAACATAATTTTTGGTCCGTCATAATGGATTAGCCATTTTGAATTATGAAAATCTAACTACAGATGTGTGTTCAGCGACATCAAAGATATTCAACAACATGTAGTTTTTATGCAAGTTGAACTAATAATACACATAAAACTTTGCCTAAACTTTAAACCGATTCCAGAATGATATTTTCACTCTGCAGCGGAGTGTGCGCAGATATGAAACTTCCTGGCAGTTTTAAACTGTGTGCCGGACCGACACTCGAACTCGGGACCTTTGCCTTTCGCGGGCAAGTGCTCTACCAACTGAGCTACCCAAGCACGACTCACGCCCCGTCCTCACAGCTTTACTTCTGCCAGTACCTCGTCTCCTACCTTCCAAACTCAACAGAAGCTCTTCTGAGAACCTTGCAGAACTAGCACTCCTGAAAGAAAGGATATTGCGAAGACATGGCTTAGCCACAGCCTAGGGGATGTTTCCAGAATGAGATTTTCATTCTGCAGCGGAGTGTGCGCTGATATCAAACTTCCTGGCAGATTGTGTACCGGACCGAGACTCGAACTCGGGACCTCTGCCTTTCGCGGGCAAGTGCTCTACCAACTGAGCTACCCAAGCACGACTCACGCCAGGAAGTTTTTTAAACCGATTGTTCTTGAGAAACGATTTTTCAAAACTGCGTGCAGCAAAAATGAAAGCTGTTCAACCTCTTAATTACTACCTTTGATCCCCGAAAAGTAAACACTTTTCTTGGGAGCTTATACGTATAGTATATGAAATTTCTTAATATTAACTATTTTCTTATAAAGCCGTAGAGAGTGAAGAAAACCCCAAAAATCTATCTCAAAGTACGAGTTGGCAGCATACCGTTAAATTTAAGGTGCTCTCGTTGCAGTTAGGTATAAACTCCCATAAATTTAATGTAGTATCGACTGATATTATCCATTTTTGATTTCAGATAACTCCTGAGAGCCTACACTGCACGCATCTGCGTACTTCAAACTCGCAGGCCCTTGATCGAACCATCATTATGGGCGCTATTTTGTTGCTTTGTATTGAAAATCTAAACTAAACTTCAAAGTATGATCAGTCATAATCCCCAAACGGGTCCTGTATATGTCTTTTCATTTTCTCAAAAAAATTTACAAAGTTTGCCCATTTTTTGCTCACTAGAATGGGAACTTGACTTTCTACATGTATATGGACACTCTACAAATCACACTTTAAGTGCCTGGCACAGGGTTCATCAAACCACCTTCACAATAATTCTCCATTATTCCAATCTCAAACAGCGCGGAAGGAAACTAACATGCCTTAAATTTGCAACACCAGAAATGGCAGCAAGTAGCGAAACTTTGTTTATTTTGGATATACAGTGCGGTAGGAGGAATACATGATCACGTTTATAGGAGATCCGATGCACACAGGGTACAAAGTTTAGCACACACTGCTGCCACCTCTGGCAGCTACAATGGCTCTAACATGTCAGGGCAACAAATCGAACTGAGACTGGATGACAGATATACGTTCGTATCTCAGGCTGCCTCAACCAGACCTCGTCAGTCGTAGTGAATGGCGGTTGGTGGCGTAGCAGCCGCTCTGTAGCCCACGACTGTATGTTTTCAGCGGCGCTCCCTCGTCCGGAGTCGCCGTTGGGCGCAACGCTGTCGGCGCAACTCTCCCTGCTGCCTGGTCGCCATGAAGAAATCCACGATACAGTCCACGCAGAATACCGTGGCCAGCAGATGTGCGGCTGACAGGGGATACGTGGGGAGAGCGGTAGTGGTGGTATAACGCCGGAAATGCATATCCTCCTATTTCCATCTATTGTACTACGAGGACTGTCCAGAAAGTAAGTTACGATTGATCGCGAAATGAAAATCACAGTGAAAATCAGAAATGTTTCATTTGTAACAGTTAGCTACACCTTTCAGCTACTTCTCTACGTAGTCGCCGTTCTGACTCAGACATTCGTCGTAGCGTTGTACCAACTTTCCAGTACCCTCATCATAGAAGGCAGCCGCCAGTGCTTTCCGCCAATTCTCTACGCTGGCCTAAAGCTCGTTGTCTGTGCCAAAATTTTGTCTTCATAGCCAGCGATTCGTTTGAGCAGAGATGAAACTCAGTGGGAGACAACTACGGGCTGTATTGTGGGTAACCAAACATTTCCAATTGGAACTATGCAGGAACATCTTCATTGCCCCTGCAGAATGAGGCTGAGAATTGTCTTGAAGAAGAAACCGCACGACAGTTATGTAATGTTGGTTGCACAACTTCAGGGAAAAATTCTCACCAGGGCCTCGTACTTGGTGGGAGACACTATTTTCTATAACATCTTTACGCGCTCACTAAGAGCTCAGGAATGAAAAGAGCGACATAATTCTACCTAGAGTCATACTAGAGATACTGCCCAACACATCTTTGCAAAGCTTTATCGGATTTTCATAGTCGTTTCCATTTCGCGACCGATCGTAACTTACTTTCTGGACAGCCCTCGTATAATTTTTTTCCTTATTTTGTTACCTGAAGATATGACATTTCTGTGTCTTTATATATTGTAATTGTTTTACTATTTGTATATATATATATATATATATATATATATATATATATATATATATATACATTTATGTCGCTGTATAATTGGTTTGTTTTGTAAATATTATTTGTTTTTTACACTGGGTCTTGCCTAGGGAAAACTATGCTATCGAACGATTACATCGATCGGTCGTGTGGAGAAACAAAGTGTTTAGGATCTTTGGTAGGGTTAACTCTGCCGCGTGGAGCGCGGGCAGAGGGGGTCTGGCTGGAGTAGGGCGGTGGAGCAGGTGTGTTGAGTGACGCTCCCGCGAGTTGCCACGCTTCCGGGGTTTGGCAGCATGTAATTGCGCTTGACTTGCTATGATAGTTTCTGGCACGGTGTCGCGGACGGGAAACATTAGCTGGCACACATCAAGAGCCCGTTTCGCCTGGTGACCGTGTCGAGAAGGAGGCGCGCCAACATCCAGCTTCTGCAACAGCTACGGCCGACAATGAGTGATTATCGCCACCTCCTCGATCGACGGCTTCAAATCTTCAATAAACCAACAAGGAAGACTGAAAGCACAAAGTTTTAGAACTGTATGGCACACCTCAGCTTTTCAAACTATTCCATTAGCATCACTAAAATACAGCAACTTAGCATGAACCTTTGTTGCTCATTGTCCCAATTGCATTACCAAGCAGGGTCCCTTCCTTTTCCGAAATGAACTCCAGTGTCGTTGAAATTCAAACGCCAGCGTTAAAGTAATATCACTCCATTTCACTGCTTTAATTTCAAAGTTAAGTTAAAGTATTCATAGCTGGCTACAATATTTAGATTACACAAGCACAAATTATGAGTGCGAGTTTTGTTACCATATTTTAACTTACCTGTGACTGCAGCTCATCTTGGTAGTACTAAATTTTACTATTGTTAATTGTTCAGAATCATTTAATTCAAGTTCAAAGTTAAATCTCTTATTTCTAAATTGCGTAGATTCAAGTAGCGTTTGAAATGATTGTTGAGGTAGCCCAAGACTAACCTTATTTTATTGAATTTCGTAGTGTTTCAGAAACAAAGTTCACTATTAATTTCAGTCACTAAATTAACTTTCAATTTTCCGGTTTTATTAATTCTTTTGCTAAATTAAGTCAGAGGGTAGCGAAATTTATTACTTTGACAAACATTCAGTTTTCACACTACACGTGTCAACCTTCAGTTGCCACGCTTTTAGTGCTAATTATATGTGCAATAACCTTTCTTTTTCAGTTATTATAGTAGTTGTCCATAGGACTGGCGACCGTAATTTTCCCCAAATCTCAAATATGTAATTAACGCCAGTTAATTGTTAACCTAACGACCGCACATTTACTTTCTTTATTAACTTTACCTCTTCTCGAAATTAATTTCCACCAGTTTCATTTGCATTTTTCCTTTCATTTAGATGTAACCCTTTCCTCCATCTTTACCGACACATTAACTTCGGTGACAACTGCTTTTCCCAAATTTCCGTTAGGTACACCCAGTTTAAATTTTACTGTCAGTGGATGTTACAGGCAGCTGCTGTAGGGGAAATGCCGAAAAATGAAGGGAAAGTGGAATTTTAAACTGAAACCTGCACTCACATTTTTTCTGAATATCCAGTGGAGCCCTCCACACTTGCGTGGTGACTATTCAAAAAACTCTGTCACCTCTGCTTTCATTTGCATCTTAAAAAAGTTCGCCAAAAATGTATTTTCCCATGGTTTGTTAACCGTCTGCAACTGTCAGGGAAGCTTCCCATGTGGCGAATTTTGCGTAAAATCTGCACATTACTGTTGTTGCCTTGTTAAAATATGCTCCTTTCGCCAAAACACAGTTCAGTTTACACAGTGTCACCTCAGTAACACGTTGTGCAGACAAAATTGCAAGAGAATTCTCAGACAGTTCGTTAAGTTTATTAAGTGAGGAAATGAGGGAAAGTAAGGTCAGTAGCTTATGAAAAAATATAATCTCGGCACAAATTCAACATGAAAGTCTTAATTACGTTGTTCCAAAACCAATAGTATTTCTCGTTTCACCAGATATCAAGGGGCCTTAAAAATTACATTCTTTCATCGAAAAAGTCAGTAGTTGGTAGAGTAACAGGGTAGGTAATCACGTTTTACATAATAATCATATGGCAAAATAGTCTCCTCTTTGCATGTTATCATTTGATAAAATCTCACTCTGGCCTTATCGCTGGCGTGGCGTGATGGCAAATGAGTGTCCTACATCAGATCAATTTTCCAGAGATTGGTGACACATAGGGACGTCCACCCAAGTCTAAAGAAAAATTCAGTATGTTAGTCAAATTTCATATGTAGCAACATATTATGTAATATGCACAATACGCAAAATTGTAACGCCCCCTATTTTTCATTGCAAGCTTTTTTGAATATACCAGTAATTATATCCATTAACGAAATGATGGGCACATCATCATGAACCTGACATATAAATCTATAAGTAACGCAAAAATAATTTTTTTGGCGGATAGTTTCTGTAAAATACTTTATGAAAGATTACAGGGCTTGCGTCTCGATTCGGTCATCGCGGACAGGCCGAAAGGTAGCAAACATTGACGGTGTCTCTGTCTCAACAAACGAATAAGCTCGCCAAGCGCTTTGGACGAAAACTGTTCACTGCGCATCGACCACAGTATGCTGCGCGGACTCTGCTCCATCTCTTACCGCAGCGTCCGTGTGGATACTTCTCTTGCTGCACTTAAGTGTGATTTGCAGAGTGTCCATGTAGATGTAGAAGATCAGGTTCCCATTCAAGAGAGCAAAAAATGGGCAAAGTTTGCAAATTTTTTTTAGACAATGAAAAGACATATAAAGGATCTGTTTGGGGATTATGATTGATCATACTTTGAAGTTTAGTTTAGATTTTCAATACAAAAAAAACAAAATGGTGCCCATAACGATGATTCGATTAGGGGCCTGCGAGTTTGAAGTACGCAGATGTGTGCAGTGTAGCCCCTCAGAAATCATCTGAAATCAAAAATGGATAATATCAGTCGATACTACATTAAATTTGTGGGAGCTTATACCTAATTGCAATGAGATCACCATAAATTTAATGGTATGCTGCCAACGCGCACGTAGATGTTTGGGTTTTTCTTCACCCTTTATGGCTTCGTAAAAAAAAAAAGTTAATATTAAGAAATTTCATATACTATACGTATAAGCTCCCAAGAAAAGTGTTTACTTTTCGGGGATCAAAGGTAGAAATTAAGAGGTTGAACCGCTTTCATTTTTGTTATACGCAGTTTTGAAAAATCGTTTCTCAAGAACTATCGGTTTAAAGTTTAGGCAAAGTTTTATGTGTATTATTAGTTCAACTTGCATAAAAACTACATGTTATTGAATATTTTTGATGTCGCTGAACACACATGTGTAGTTAGATTTTCAAAATTCAAAATGGCTCATCCATCATGGCGGACGAAAAACTATGTTTGGACCAATTTTGACCATAATTTGATCAAAAAAAGTGTTTTCGTTTCCTACGTTTAGTCTGCAATTCCAGGACCGTGTATCAACTCGAACTGTTCCCGTAGAGCTATTACCTCGTACTTCTTGGCGAGAAAAGCCGGTCTGGCTGAGCTGGATTTGCTGCGTCCGGCAGCCTGCACATGTTGTTCGCCAGCTTTTTCGGCTAAAACGTTTGCACGCGCGCTGCAATATAAAGCATTTTGTGAACGTCTCGTCACGCCTCGACAAGTTTTCTACCCGGACCGGCCGCCTCCGGCTGAGAGTGGCCCACTGCTCGGAACAAGGGGCTGTAGAAACTTTCGTAACGCACGGGTTACAAAACCTTTTTGTTCAACATTCTAGACACCTACACTTTTCAAAAAAATCTTATTAAAAATAGAATTTTCGACCATTTTGAATGAGAGCCTGGCCTTAATGGCTTGCAGTGTATTATAATTATGTTTCGTCAGCAAAGCTGGAATGTAAGAAAAGAGGGAAGAGTGGTCAAAATTTTGTCGATTTATTTCATCACTCTGAGACAGAGTTTATAGCTCGGACTAATTTCCGCGATGCGGCATGCCTCTATTTTAATTTTCGATGTTTTATCCGAACACTTGCGTACAGCGACGTGTCACGTAGTAGCTTTCAATTACAAGCTCAGACAGCAGCTGTTAACATTTCAAAGTTTTGTGGGGGGTATTCAGTAAGTAAGGAGACACGTTTTGGCTGAAAGCAGGTTACTTTTATTCAGGATTCCGATTCGTTATATTATTCCGTGCTCTACTGGTTACGAAACCCTATTTTTCAGTATATTCTCCATTCAATGCGACAGACTTATGCCGCCTTACGGGAGGGCCTGTGTGCCCGCATGGTACCACTCCACCGGTCGACGCCAGAGCCAACGTCTTGCTGCACCAATAGCCCCCCCACGATCCACGTACTGCTTCCCGTAGAGTGCATCTTTCATTGGGCCAAGCAGATGGAAGTCGGATGGTGCGAAATCAAGGGTGGACGGGGAAGAACAGTCCAATGAAGTTTCGGGAGCTCCTCTAGGGTGCGCGGACGTGTGTGATACTGCCAACAGTTATGTCCCATTGTGCAGCGACGTCTTTGATTGTGATCCGCCGATCGCCTCTAATGAGAGTGTCCACACGTTCCACATTACAGGAGTGACAGCTGTGTGTGGCCAGCCGGCACGCGCTGTGTCGGACAGGTTTGCGCGGCCTTTTTTTCGATGACAGACGCCTCGACCAACGACTCAGCGTGGTTTTATTCACTGCCAGGTCTCCGTAGGTACTGCGCAAGTGCCTAGGAATATCTGCTCTGGTTTTCCGCCAAAAGACACTCAGACACATCTCTGCTTGGAACTCACCTGCGTTACAGACGCCATTTTGAAGGCTACGTGTATCTCCGTCACCTATCTGAACTTCATGAAAGTATAGTGAGTGGTTGATGTGCAAAAATTCTACCATGTCCTACAGCAAATTTCACAGTTTTTCAACCGAAACTGACCGAGAAAAAAAAGTGTTGGCCTACTTATTGAAAGTCCTTATTACAATACGAATGATAACTTTTTTATTTTTTCATTTTTAACAAAAACAGGCATTTTCGAACTTCCATAATGTTGGAGTAGCATGAGTCAACAGCTTCTGTTAATCAGTAGAACGAAAAACCAGTCCAAGTTGCAGATTTTTACTTTTTATTCATTCGATGACTAGTTTCGGGCCCAGACCCATTTCCAACGACGATTCAAACCCGCATCCGGCCATCCTGATTTAGGTTTTCTGTGATTTCCCTAAATCGCTCCAGGAAAATGCCGGGATGGTTCGTTTGAAAGGACACGGCCGATTTCCTTACCCGTCCTCCCTAATCCGATGCGACCGATGACCTCGCTGTTTGGTCTCTTCCTCAAACAATCCAATCCCTTTTCTCTTGTAACCACTACCCCTACCCTACCCATTTCCAAATCATCATAACGAAGTCGAAAATGGCATTTCCGAAGTTATCAAAAATTTGGAATGCGCATTTACAGTGCATACAGATAACTGGGTCTCGGTCCGAAACTAATCATTGAACGATTAAAAAGTAAAAATTTGCAACCCTACTTGGTTTTTCGTTCTACTGAAACGTAGGCATTGCAAGAAGATGACCCTCTTGGCACGTTCTTCAGCCCACGACTTGGCACAAATTATATTCACATAAAATTTTAAGTCATAGTTACATTGAAACACGTATTCGACTTCACAAATTGTGAAAAGACCAGCAATTATACGACACAATATTTCGTATCACTATATGTCCTGTAAAAGTTTGCATACACCTCGATTGCAGAATCGCGTCGAAATTGCCTGCGAAAATCAGAAAAAATCCCTAGATAGGTACTCATCGCTAAAAACACAGTATCTCTCGCTGCACCCCGTAATGTTGAATCTGCAGTTTAGTAGAGCCGGGGACAATCATTGCTAGAGATTCCAGAGAATTTTGTGTTGAATTAAAGCCTGTACCCAGATTTCAAGAGGAAGGAAGTGCCCTCTGCCCCCATTTCCCCGCCCCCGGTATTGCGATCGTCTCTGTGTACGAGTATAGGATGGCGAGGTTTGGAAGCCGTCCTCACCTCCAGGCAGTGGGTGGCGCCTGCTGTGGTGAGAGTCGGTGTACAGCAGGGCGGCGCTGTTCTGCGGTTTGCATACCGATCAGTCGACACGGATTCCTTTTGTTGCAGTCAGAATTTTGACGACCCTCACCGAGCAGTCGTAAAGACTGGTAGGGGCAACGTCCGACAGCGGCCAAGGTGTGCGGTCGCACTGTAAGTAGTCGTGAAGTTTTAATTATAGCTTCGAAAGAATACAGGTAGAAAGTTAATTTTTGTTTTGTTTACAAGCGCGTGTGTGCAGAGCTCGCACACAATGAGATTCCCGCGACGCACTGTACCGTAGAATGCCGCTAGAGGAGCCAAAACTGCATGGTGCGGCCTATCCATAAAACACTACTACTGCTACTACTACTACTACTACTACTACTACTAGGTTGGCCACACAAACCATAGTCGGTTTGCCGGCCGAAGTGGCCGTGCGGTTAAAGGCGCTGCAGTCTGGAACCGCAAGACCGCTACGGTCGCATGTTCGAATCCTGCCTCGGGCATGGATGTTTGTGATGTCCTTAGGTTAGTTCGGTTTAACTAGTTCTAAGTTCTAGGGGACTAATGACCACGGCAGTTGAGTCCCATAGTGCTCAGAGCCATTTGAACCATAGTCGGTTTCTGGGCTCACCAACCAGCCTCCTCCATACTCCTCGGTCCATGTACGAGGATTATCCAGACACTAAGGTTGCAAGGAATGTAGCTGTAATATGGGATGTCCGTGGGGTATCCCAACAATCAGTAGCTCGTCGATTAGTGTTTTGGTGACTGTTACAAATGAGCTCCTCATTCCGGCTCCCGCCAAGTGCGAAGTGTGCGTTGAAATTCGATATCTAAATCCTAAGGATTGAACGCCGCTGCGATTCGTCGCGAAATTGATTCAGTTCATGGAGAGGACGTGATGTCAAGGCGGCATGTGACGAAATGGCTCCGGAATTTCAATTTTGAAAGGACGGAAATTCACGATAAAGACCGAAGCGAAAGGCCGTCTATTGTGAATGATGATGTCGTGCAGAAAATTGAAGAATATCTTCTCTCTGATCGCCGTTCGACAATTGACGACATGCATGCAGTTTGTTCATGAAAGCTTAACTGGTCAACTAAATTACCACAAGTTTTGCGCACGATGGGTGGCAAAGATGCTTAACACAAAATTAACACAGCAAGTGCCGCTCGCGAATTTCTTGACAGTTTTGAGACTAAAGGCGAGGCCTTTCTCAACTCTATAGTGACAGGAGATGAAACTTGGGCTTATCACCATACTCCAGAGAGCAAACGACAATCAATGCAGTGGCACCATACTCTTTCTCCTTCAACCAAAGAACTCAAAACTCAGCAAACAGCGAGGAAAATCATGATTTCATTGTTTTGGGAAAGAAAAATTGTTCTGCTCATTGATTCTTTGGAAAGAGATGAAACAATAAATGCTGCAAGATATTGTGAGATCATAAAGAAACTTCGTACAGCCATGCAAAATGAATGTCGCGTGCGTCCACATATCGCTCATGCAACACAAGAGTTGTTGACTTCATTTGGTTGGGATGTTTTAAGCCACCCCTCTCACAGACCCGATCTCGCACCTAGTGACTATCATCTGTTCACTAAACTGAAGGAACATCTTTGTGGAAAACACTTTTCCAACGACGACAAGGTGAGAATCGAAGAGAAGAACTGGCTGAAAAATGGGCGGGAGACGTCTATGACACATGAATCAAATAGCTCGTCCCACGGATGACAAAATGTATAGAGGTAAATGGTGACTGTGTGAAAATATAATACAAGATATATATTATGATGCATGTAAATTTCATTAAAATAAATTCATTTTTTACTTTAAAAATTCTTGTAACCTTACTTTCTTAATCAGCCTCGTAGTCTCCTCCAAGTAGTCCCATCTTACACACATCCTCTCTAGTTCCGTCAGTCCAACCCGGCCGTGGTCTTTCCCCCGGTCTGTGGCCTCTGATGTCTTCTTCCACGACCTGCCTGGTGATCTGGCCTTCTCGCCGCATTACGTGCCCGTACCACCTCAGTCTCCTCTCGCTAATCACAAACACTATGTCCAGTTGACTTGTACAACTCCTGGAATTCGCGGTTTTTCCTTTTTCTCCAGCCGTTTCCATCCTTCATTGCCCAAAATATATCTTAGAACAGCTTTCTCAAACGTCAGAAGTTTTCTTACCTTCTGTGTCACAGTCCAGGTCTCTGCTCCATAATGGAAGTTGTCGTATTTCTGTCCAGCAGGTCCTCATCTTTGTGGATCTCGACAGAAGCCTGGACTTCAACAGCTTTCCGAGGGCAAACCTTTACCTGTTTCCTGTCTGGTTCTTGGCGCTACAGTCTGGAACCGCGCGACTGCTACGGTCGCAGGTTCGAATCCTGCCTCGGGAATGGATGTGTGTGATGTCCTTAGGTTAGTTAGGTTTAAGTAGTTCTACGTTCTAGGGGACTGATGACCTCAGCAGATAAGTCCCATAGTGCTCAGTCCCATAGTGCTCAGAGCCATTTGAACCATTTTTGAACCTACCTGGATTGTTGCCGTTATTTCCTGGTCTATCTCATTCCCTTCACTGAGTACTGCCCCTTCACTCAGTACTGCCCCAAGATATTTGAACTCTCCTACCATTTCAAAGGTCTTACCATCTACCAGGCTCGGATCTAGGTGGAGGATGGCGGGGGGGGGGCAAAACCGGGGAACTGCCCCGGGCAGCAATTCCAGAGGGAGCCAAATTCTTATTCTTGAAGAGAAAATCTGGTTTTACACAAAGCGCCTAGCATCCAGCGCTCGTTGGTCTACCGATTATTTATATGATTTTGAAATACACCCATGTTGGTATATGAACACATTATAAGTTGATATCTGAATGAATCATAAGTTAATTTTTGAATGCTTGCATAGTGTGCATAATGTCTCTGCCAGGAGAATCCCCGTCGCATCTAGAAATAAAAAGCTTTCCCGCAGATAAAAGGGGACTGGGCTATACGAGCTGAGCCGAATAAATCCGAACGGGTGAAGGCCAATCGCTTTTTGTTTATGTGGTTGATTGGGTGTTAGAATGATAAGCGTTGCTATTAGCGAAATCCATAGATTCAGACTACCAGCGTGAAAATAAATGACTAACAGCAGTAACAGGTAAGATTACGTATTATCTTCTCTGCGTATCCAAGAAAATTAAATTTTGACAGAAAATTTTTGCCAGAACGCTACACTACTAAGGCCCAGTTGTACAGTCCACGGTTAGCAGCCGCTTAAATTTTATTCTAGGAACAGAGCGGAAAACGCGTCGTACGAACATGTAATAAGGCCTAACCGGAGAATAAACGCGGGATAACTAAACCGGTGATTCTGACAAGGTTACTGAAGTTAAGCCGGAGAATAAGTTTTGACAATTGCAGGAATAGTTTCAGAATTAGTAACAGGATTGTTTGTTCGAGGAAGGAGAGGAAATGGGGAGATCACACGAATTGTATGGAAGAATATAACGATTCGAAATGTATAAAAAAGAATTCGTGTTGCTACTACTTTTCGATCTCATGCTTGAGAAACTGGAGCATACAAATGAAATGTGAAACTATTTCCTAGCATAAAACATTTTGCCTGCAGTAGGCCTAATAGGCATTTGATATTGGTACTTCGTGAATTATAGTCTGTCGTGTTATTTATGTAAAGGAGGTAGATAAGAATGACCACTTGTGCCAAAACAGTCTCGCTTATTTTGCGTGTGCTACGATTGCAGCAATATTAGAGAGACTTATTTCGTTTTATCTAGCAGTAACAAAATAGACGGAGTCAAATCGAGAAACCACACCAGTCTTGTGTACTGTTCGTATTAACAACTTTTTTAGTATTAGACAACGACATTTTAATTTTTCATTTAGGAAAAACGTTTGACGAACTTTGATGAGGTAACATTCTTTCGCAGAAAGGAAGGCAGGGCCGTGTAAAGCTGTGGCAACATTAGAGAGGAAAAAGTGCTGGGACCTAAGGATTGAAATGTGTACTGTCTTGCTTGTCACTTGTCGTTGCTGCTTTTACGTTTCCTATACTTAATTTTGTGCGATACAAAAGAGAAATTTATTAGCTAATAGGCAATAAAGGGTGCAAATTTTCTGAAGAGTTCTTATTCTCCCGGTCAGAATAATAACACCACTATTAACTGTAAGTTTTTTGTAAGAGGGGTAGGATATCAAAGCGACCGACTGGAAGTGGGAGGGGCTCCGAAGGACATTTTAATTTCCTCTGTCCTGAATATAGGTTTGATGGCTTCCATCACAAAATATACACGTTTGAACTCCACGGAGTGAATACCCACGATAGAAGAATGCTGTGTGAAGAGGTATGGCACTGCACTTTCGTACACTTAAAAGCAAATAACATGTTTTACTTTTCCTCGAACATATATGTTTTATATATCAAACTCTTCCGAAAGATGTGTGCTACAAAATGAACATATTTTTGAAAAATCTATTTTTTAAAATTTTTGACGTCCTATCTCAAACGTTCAGGGGGAGGGGGGGCGCCACTATCAAGTTTTCGCCCCGACTCGGAAATATCGTAGATCCGGGACTGTCCTCTATATCTAAAGGTCTGCCTACTGTCTGCACACAACAAAGTATTTGGTCTTATCCATACTCATCTTCAGACCTGCTCTCATTGCTTCTTCCATTAACACTCTTGCCATCTGAACCACATCTTGTTCATTCTGTGCTATTAAAACCACATCATCCGCATAAGCCCAGAATGTTCTTTCTCCTACTTAGCTGTATTCCTGTCTCCAGGCTTGTTACCTTTGTCAGTACTCTTTCCAAAACTAGAGCAACGTCTTTCCGTTCACTTTCACCATGCATGTTGTGTCTTGCATTCATGCTTGTATTATTTTTATCAGTTTTCAAGGAACCTGCGCTTTTTCCCGTTCTTGCCGTACTGCTTGCCTGTTCACAGTACCATGCGCTTTTTGGAAGGCAGTGAACATATCTGTGAAATTACCAGCTCTTTGATAGCGTTTACCTTATTATATGTAGTTGGTCTACGGTTGATCTTCCCTTTCTAAACCCTGCTTGTTGAATCCTAGAACCTTCGCAACGTATGGTGTTAGCCGAATCAGGAACAACATGCTCAGGATCATATAAGTTGTGCTTAGTAAGGTAATTCTTCTCTAGCCATTGCATTTCATTGGGTCTCCTTTCTTTAGTATTGGGTAGATGATAGACTGCTTCTATTTTGATGGGATCCTTCTTTCCTCCAAAATAAATTGGTTAGATGGTATACTCTCTCTTGTGGGATATCTCTTCCCCCTGTCAGCATCTCTGCAGGAATGCCATCTATTCCTGGCGCCTTTCCTCTCTTCAGTATTTTTATGATTTCTCGTATGTCTTCCATGCTAGACAATTCATTCTCCGCCGTTGGTATTGTTACTCTGTCTTCTCTGTGCAGTTCTTCTTCTTCTGATGCTGTTGTCGCAACCCTGTCACTAGTGTCATCCACATCCAAGAGACTTTCGAAATATTTTTCCATTCCTCCATAGCTTTTGTTTCATCTGCTGTCAACTGTTCTTCTCGGCCTCTGATGACATCAATCCTCGCCTTAAATCCTCTATTGAAGTACCTGACTGTTACGTAGAAGTCTCTTCTATTGTCTAATGTTCGATCATTTCCTGTCAATGTTATCTTGCTGTTTGTACAGGATGAAGAAAAATTTCCGCTCTCGTACTCCGCAACGCCAATCCTCACATACAGGCAATACGAAAATGTCTGTCACAAAATTTCGTCCTGCGCATACTTCAGGCAATAAATGGACGTTAACGATTGGCAGTCTACATCTACATCCACATCTACATGGATACTCTGCAAATTTAAGTGCCTGGCAGAGGGTTCATCCAACCACCTTCACAATTCTCTATCATTCCAATCTCGTATAGCGCGCGGAAATAATGAACACCTATATCTTTCCGTACGAGCCCTGATTTCCCTAATTTTATCGTAGTGATCGTTCCGCCCTATGAAGGTCGGTCTCAACAAAATATTTTCGCATTCGGAGAAGAAAGTTGGTGATTAGAATTTCGTGAGAAGATTCCGTCGCAACGAAAAACGCATTTCTTTTAATAATTTCCAGCCCAAATCCTGTATCATTTCTGTGACACTCTCCCCCATATTTCGCTATAATACAAAACTTGCTGCCTCTCTTTGAACTTTTTCGTTGTACTCTATCAGACCTACCTGGTAAGGATCAAATGTATTCTAAAAGAGGACGGACAATCGTAGTGTAGGCAGTCTCCTTAGTAGGTCTGTTACATTTTCTAAGTGTCCTGCCAATAAAACGCAGCCTTTGGTTAGCCTTCCCCACAACATTTTCTATGTGTTCTTTCCAATTTAAGTTGTTCGTAGTTGTAATACCTAGATATTTAGTTGAATTTACGGCTTTTAGATTAGACTGATTTATTGTGTAACCGAAGTTTAACGAGTTCGATTTAGGGTCAACTGCCACTTTTCGCACGATTCAGATATTTTTTCTAAATCGTTTTGCTGTTTGTTTAATCTTCTGATGGATTTATTAGTCGATAAACGACAGCTTCATCTGCAAACAACCGAAGACGGCTGCTCAGATTGTCTCCCAAATCGTTTATATAGATAAGGAACAGCAATGCGGAAACATTGTAATCACATGTATGGTAACTACCTCCGTCAGCATATGGCAGTACAGCGATTACAATGGTTCTTCTACAAAACATCTGCAGTTTCGCACTATGAACACAGAAATAGAAGTGCAATCATTTTCATTGGTCAGCTTTTAAAGAAGCTTTTTGCATATCGTGGATGACAATTGTTTTGCACCACTGCGTGTACTATATTCCAAACTTGTTTTGTTTTTACCCTTCCCCAATGGTCCCATCGATTAATACCAACTATTATTCTTACCACGTTCGGGTCCATTACATTTATTTACTGCCTTACGTCACCAATAGGACAACGTACTTTATAAACAATTTCGATGTGACCTTTGGGGGAGGGCACACACAAAATAGGTTTCGAATCTAGTAGATGCAATAGCGTGAAACAATCCGCGTCCACGACGTGCAAAAGGCTTCTTTGAAAGTTGACGAATGAAAACGATTGTACTTCCAATTCTGTATTCGTAGTACGTAACTGCACATGTACCGAGCGAGGTGGCGCAGTGGTTAGCACACTGGACTCGCATTCGGGAGGACGACGGTTCAATCCCGTCTCCAGCCATCCTGATTTAGGTTTTCCGTGATTTCCCTAAATCGTTTCAGGCAAATACCGGGATGGTTCCTTTGAAAGGGCACGGCCGATTTCCTTCCCAATCCTTCCCTAACCCGACCTTGCGCTCCGTCTCTAATGACCTCGTTGTCGACGGGACGTTAAATGCTAACCACCACCAACTGCACATGTTTCGCAGAAGACCCACCGTAATCGCTGTATGACGCCAGATATTGTACCACGCAGACCGCATTTATCAAATAAAAACAAATACGCCACGACCTACAATCGAAGCCTCGACCACTTGCATGCTAACCCAAAACGCTATCAACTGCAAGAACTGCAGAGAGCTACTATCATCTACTGACAGACGTACTTACGTACATGTGATTACAGTGTTACCAGACTGCCAATCTTTAACGTCCATTTACTAGTGGGAATACGTGCAGGACGATATTTTGTGAAAGACATTTTTGTATTGCTAGTATGTAAGGAAACACGCTGCGAAGTCCGAGTGTGCCAATTTTTCTGCATCCTGTATACTCCCCTTTTATGTTCGAAGATGCCGGCCGATATGGCCGAGCGGTTCTAGGCGCTTCAGTCCGGAACCGCGTGACCGCTAAGGTCGCAGGTTCGAATCTTGCCTCGGGCATGGATGTGTGTGATGTCCTTAGGTTAGTTAGGTTTAAGTAGTTCTAAGTTCTAGGGGAATGATGACCTCAGATGTCAAGTACCATAGTGCTCAGAGCCATTTGAACCATTTGTTCGGAGCATTTTTCTTGCTTCTCTAACTGCCTCCACGTCTCCCAATCTTAATCTTTCATCTTGTTCGTTTGTCAGCCATAACATTTTAGCCTCTTTTCTCTTGTCGACTGCATGTCTACACTTATCGTTGAACCATCCTCTGCTCCTCCTCCCTCTCTCCAATGGTTTCAGCGCTAAAGTATGGTATCGCGACGTAATCCGCTTTCTGCATTGAAAGCGGAACAACGGAGCGGCGATCCGTGGTTCAGCGCTGAAGGTACACCGTAGCAGTGCACCATCATGTGAGGCAGTGGCCAGGTGTGCAGTTGGCGCTTCCGGTGTGTTCAGACAAGTCTGAGTGACAATGAAAGAGCTCACAGACCATGTCTCTGCAAAGAAGCAAGAATCTGTTCTCGGAGAGCGGCGTGTCACAATTGAGGTGAAAGTGGAAAAAGCGAGAATCAGTAATTCATCAGTTTTCAATATTTTGCACGACATATTGAGCACGGAAAGGGTCGCCACCCGCTGGGTGATAAACAGGTGCTGTAATGCATCTCCGACCAGCGCGTGTGCTGTTGCACGTGCTGCGGGCACATGTCATGCAACCGTTTCAAGAGTTCTAGAGGAGCGGTCTAATCGTGTACCAAATACAGACGGCAGAGGCACCACAGTCATTTTTAAACAAGTCGTCATTGGCAGCTAGTGCACCAGACTGCCCACACCAAACGTGGACCACTGAGAGATGTGCTGGTATTGTCGGCCCGCAGTGTTGCAGTAGAAGATTCGTATAACGTTTAGTTTGCCGTGCCTTACGATGTGCTATGGAAGTAATCGAAAGAAAATCCTAGAGGGGACGCTATGGAGGTCTATACCGTATGTGAATACTTTTGTTTTTTGTACGAAAATTACGTTTCTTTCTGAGTATTCTGATGCAATAGCTCCATACTTAACGATCATATACAGCCGTTCGCTGGGCGAAAGATCCGTAACCAAAGACTGGAAATTGCACAGATCACACCAATATTCAAGAAACGTAGTAGGAATAATCCACTAAATTACAGACTCAAATTATTAACGTCAATATGCAACATGATTTTGGAACATATATTGTGTACAAACATTACGAATTACCTCGAAGAAAGAGGTCTATTGACCCACAGTCCACACATATATAGAAAACATAGTTCCTGTTAAACATAACTAGCTCTTTACTCACACGAAGTGTTGAGTGCTACTGCCAAGGGATTTCAGATTGATTCCGTATTTCTGGATTTCCAGAAGGCTTTTGACACTGTACCAAGCGGCTTATGGTGAAACTGCGTACTTATGGAATATCGTCTCAGTTATGTGACTGCATTCGTAATTTCCCGTCATAGAGGTCACAGTTCGTAGTAATTGACGGAAAGTCGTCGAGTAAAACAGATGTGATTTCTGGTAGCGTTATAGGCCCTCTGCTGTTCCTTATCTACATAAACGATTTGGGAGACAATCTGAGAAGCCGTCTTAGGTTATTTGCAGTTGATGCTGTCCTTTATCATCTAGGAAAGCCATCAGAAGATCTAAACAAATAGCAAAACGATTTAGAAAAGATGTCTGTATGGTGCGAAAACTGCCAATTAACCCTAAATAATGAAAAGTTCGACGTCATCCACATGAGTGCTAAAAGAAATCCGTTAATCTTCGCCTACACGATAAATCAGTCAAATCTAAAGGCCACAGACTTCAACTAAATACCGTAGAATTACATTTAGGAACAACTGAAACTGGAAAGAACAGATAGAAAATGTTGTGGTCAAGGCAAACCAAAGACTGCGTTTTATTGGCAGAACACTCAGAAAATGTAACAGGTCTACTAAGGAGACTGCCAACACTATGCATGTCCCTGCTCTTTTAGAATACTGTTGCACGGTCTGGGATCCTTACCAGGTAGGATTAAGGGAGTAAATCAAGAAAGTTCAAAGAAGATCAGCACGTTTTGTAATATGGTGAAACAGAGGAGAGAGTTTCACGGACGTGATAGAGGGTTTGGGATGCACACCGTTAAAACGAAGGTGCTTTTCGTTGTGTCGGAATCTTATCGCGAAATTTCAATCACAAGCTTTCTCCTCCGAATGTGAACATATTTTGTTGACGTCGACCTACATGGGGAGAAACGATCATCATAGTAAAATAAGAGAAATTAGAGCTCGCACGGGAAAGTATAGGTGTTCTTTCTTTCCGCGGGCTAAACGAGATTGGAATAATAGAGAATTGTGAAGGTGGTTCGATGAACCCTCTGCCAGGCACTTAAGTGTGATTTGCAGAGTATGCACGTAGATGTAGATTCTAGTATGAGAAAAGAAAAAAAGACAAATAAGTTAAATATATTTCAATTTTTTTCAATTTTATTCTGATAATTACATATATATTGTGTTTCATACTAGAATGTCCTGTTCCCAGTTTAGCACAGCTTTGCCGCGGGAAACACGAAAACGGTCGAAGACGTCCGTCTTCTGGTCGGCTCCTGATCGTTGTCAGAAGGAGGCTAGTTTTTGATTACGCAAAGGCTTCTATTATTTGGAAAAGAACAACCCGGATTTCTTTACTAATCAGTATGAAATTTATAATCACCTAAGGGACCTTTAACGATGAACAATAAAAAAATTGCATTTGCATATGAAATCATTAATAAACGGGGCAGCTATGAGTTGTATAAAAGACAAGAAGCGGCCCTCTGTCTACGACCAGGATGCCGCAGTATTCTCTGCAGTAGTAAAGGCTGTTTAATATTTACAAAAATAATATGACATGGAGGTAAAATAAATATAAAGGAAAAGAATAGAATAAGAAATCTGGTAAACACTAAATATATTCAAACAATTCTCACAAGCAATTAGGGCTTATTTATAAACAGCAACGGTGGTAACATTAAGAGTGCAACGGGAATTCCACTGTTAAATGCAGAGGAGAGAGCAGATAGGTGGAAAGAATACATTGAAAGCCTCTATGAGGGTGAAGATTTGTCTGATGTGATAGAAGAAGAAACAGGAGTCGATTTAGAAGAGATAGGGGATCCAGTATTAGAATCGGAATTTAAAAGAGCTTTGGAGGACTTACGGTCAAATAAGGCAGAAGGGATAGATAACATTCCATCAGAATTTCTAAAATCATTGGGGGAAGTGGCAACAAAACGACTATTCACTTTGGTGCGTAGAATATATGAGTCTGGCGACATACCATCTGACTTTCGGAAAAGCATCATCAACACAATTCCGAAGACGGCAAGAGCTGACAAGTGCGAGAATTATCGCACAATCAGCTTAACAGCTCATGCATCGAAGCTGCTTACAAGAATAATATACAGAAGAATGCGCTAGGTGACGATCAGTTTGGCTTTAGGAAAAGTAAAGCGACGAGAGAAGCAATTCTGACGTTACGGCTAATAATGGAAGCAAGGCTAAAGAAAAATCAGGACACTTTCATAGGATTTGTCGACCTGGAAAAAGCGTTCGACAATATAAAATGGTGCAAGCTGTTCGAGATTCTGAAAAAAGTAGGGGTAAGCTATAGGGAGAGACGGGTCATATACAATATGTACAACAACCAAGAGGGAATAATAAGAGTGGACGATCAAGAACGAAGTGCTCGTATTAAGAAGGGTGTAAGACAAGGCTGTGGCCTTTCGCCCCTACTCTTCAATCTGTACATCGAGGAAGCAATGATGGAAATAAAAGAAAGGTTCAGGAGTGGAATTAAAATACAAGGTGAAAGGATATCAATGATACGATTCGCTGATGACATTGCTATCCTGAGTGAAAGTGAAGAAGAATTAAATGATCTGCTGAACGGAATGAACAGTCTAATGAGTACACAGTATGGTTGAGAGTAAATCGGAGAAAGACGAAGGTAATGAGAAGTAGTAGAAATGAGAACAGCGAGAAACTTAACATCAGGATTGATGGTCACGAAGTCAATGAAGTTAAGGAATTCTGCTACATAGGCAGTAAAATAACCAATGACGGACGGAGCAAGGAGGACATCAAAAGCAGACTCGCTATGGCAAAAAAGGCATTTCTGGCCAAGAGAAGTCTACTAATATCAAATACCGGCCTTAATTTGAGGAAGAAATTTCTGAGGATGTACGTCTGGAGTACAGCATTGTATGATAGTGAAACATGGACTGTGGGAAAACCGGAACAGAAGAGAATCGAAGCATTTGAGATGTGGTGCTATAGACGAATGTTGAAAACTAGGTGGACTGATAAGGTAAGGAATGAGGAGGTTCTACGCAGAATCGGAGAGGAAAGGAATATGTGGAAAACACTGATAAGGAGAAGGGACAGGATGATAGGACATCTGCTAAGACATGAGGGAATGACTTCCATGGTACTAGAGGGAGCTGTAGAGGGCAAAAACTGTAGAGGAAGACAGAGATTGGAATACGTCAAGCAAATAATTGAGGACGTAGGTTGCAAGTGCTACTCTGAGATGAAGAGGTTAGCACAGGAAAGGAATTCGTGGCGGGCCGCATCAAACCAGTCAGTAGACTGATGACAAAAAAAAAAAAACCTCCTGAGTATTTTGGTGTAAAGGAACCTCGGTCTCCAACTTCTCCTTCCATATTTATTGCATTTAGTTTGGTTTCTTGTCCCAATTAGCTTTGTATCTGTACTGTGCTGAAAATAGTGGACAACAGTGGAAACGTCGATGGTATGCGCTGTGTGTCTTGTTTACATTCGCTTACGGTACCTGCTGTTAACAACGATGCCCTCCTTGTCTCTCGCCCTCAGGCTTCCATTCAGTATTGCTCGGTCCTGACTAGTGTTTTGTTTTCCAGGATTGTTAGTTGTGCGTAAACATTGACACACAGCAGTGATACGGATACGTTTACCTATATAGGGTTGGGCGATGTGCACCTCGTGTATGGTTCTTCTGAATGCAGCGGAAGAAAGGAACGACGACGCTATGCTATGCTATGATGCTCCCGCAGCTACGGCCATCACAACCACAACATACCGCTCTTGCGGACGGTGTTTGTCACATTACTCTGTGTTGTCTGTTGTACATTTTGGTTAGTGCTACTACGAGCTTCTTCACTACTGTGTAGGTACTTTCGCAGAAACAAGCATGAAAGCGGAAGCAAACCGAACCAATCATAACTACATTATTAGTCTGTAACGAGCCGCCATAGAACGTGGTCTCCTGATAACAAAATATTCTGAAAGTATCCCTCAACAACCTCAGAGAGTTTCTCGGTGGTATTCTGGTTCACCCTGTATATCATACGTGAATTTCGGATTTCTTTTTACGTGACTTTTGTAGGAGACTGAGAATTTACAACGATTCTCTATCGCCGCGGAAAAGGCAGTCTTTTGAGGGCTGTCTGTAAACGAAAGTGCCACGACAACGGCACCTACTTTCGACCTTATATTGTAAGTTCCCCACTATATATTTCTCTCTGAAATATAGCTAAGATTTAAGTCCCACTCTGTAAAACGTCCACATATTACCGAAACTATGTACTCACAGACTGTTATCAAAATTAATCTCGTATGCTAACGTTTTACAAAACAGAGCCTAATTTGAATTGAACTGTAACTGGTCAGAATACAAACTGTATATATATTAAATGCGAAACTAAAATAAAACAATTATATGGTCCTAATACAAATTTTCACTTACCTCGCGTCTTGACAACATTGCTGCAAATATCTCGAAAGCACAACAGCAAATAGCAAGCAGGCAGCGGCTAAGCTAGTTTTCTACTTTAAAATAAAATTTCCAAACAATATTCAAAATGTTGCATACCACATGGTGCATTGTGGTAAACAATGTTCTTTAAACACCGGGATCGGGATAGTAACTATTCCTAGAAAATGGTATTCCACGACAACTATTTGAGAATGAAGTATGTATTCAAAAATACAGAAGAAAACTTCGTGTGATCTTCACACATAACATTGATCTGGGCAATCTATCTACGGTATAGCCGAATCCCGCTCCACCTACTGCCGGGTCTGGGTGCTGACGAGTCCTCTCCATTAGGCTTGGTCCTCCCACCACTTTTCTTCCTCCACTTGCTGCCAGGTCACACCTCTCCTTTCCACAGATATTCTCCCATTTTCCACCGTGTTCTTGGGCACCCTCTAGGTCTTTTTCCATCCATCTTTAGTTCTTCCATAATTTTGGGGAGTCTCTGCCCATGCATCCTCTTAACATGCCCATACCATCTTAATCTCTTTTTTTCAAATTCTTCTCTCATACTTTCTTGTTTAAGGTCTTTCTAATCTCTACATTCCTTACTCTGTCCATTCTTGTTTTTCCCTTAACTGCTCTGAGAAATTTCATTTCCTCTGCTTGCAGTCTGCTCCAGTCACTTTCTGTCATTGTCCATGTTTCTCCACCATAGGTCACAATAGGGAAGTAATAATTCTTATGCATAAGGAGTTTTGCTTTTTCTGAAACTTCCTTATTCCAAATCAGGCGTTTTATTGTTTGGTAGAAATTGCCTCCCTTCTGTAACCTCCTATTAATTTCGTTGGTTATTCTTCCATCCTTAGATATTTCACTCCCTAAATAAGTGAATCTTTCTACCACTTTGAGGGGTTCTCCATTCAAGGTAATATTTCCGTTGATCCCTTTTCTCTCTTCCAAATACCATTACTTCATTATTATCTTTTTTTATTTTTAATCCATACCTTTTCATTATTTCCTTCCACGCATCAAGTTGTAACTATACATCTACCTCTTTATCACCCCTTATTACCGTATCATCTGCAAAAATCATCTTTTTGTCTTTTGCTTTTACTATATCTTTAACTGTCCTATTCATTACCTCCATCGCAACATTAAAAAGTGCAGGAGATATAATACTTCCTTGCTTAAGTCCTTGTCTTATTTCGAAGTATTCAGAGTTCCCCAATGGTGTTCTAATTCTACAGTTGTGTCCTCTGTACATTTTCTTTATTACATCTGAACAATATTATGCTTAACAAAGTGAACAACGATTTATAAAGGATATAATGTTAACAGAGAATTTCTATAAAAACCAGACAGCTTAGTCAGTTGCCACGCTAATGCATGACTGAGGGAAGTGAAGTGGTCTTTCTCTCAACTCTGAGCATGTGAACAAAGTTAACTAGCTGACAGTAACTATTCCAACAAACTAGTTGCACAGTGCTGCAGCCATACCTTAAACTTCTTCTCTACAAAAATGTAACATTACTCGAAAATTATGTTCTTTTCGCCTTTCAATATAGACATCATATTCATCGTTGCTGCCTTTTACAATAAATATTTCTGTATCTAACAGAGACAATCACAGATCAAAACAACACTAGTGAATATGTCCATCACCGACCGCTCTTCAACTACGAATGTATCAGGCTGCGCAGAGACAAAGACTGTGCCACAGCAACACCAAAGATTGTTTAACAGTAACATAACTTGCTCTCTCTCTCAGACGTACACATCGATGACATACAAAATTCAAAATGAAACGCCCACCTTACAATGCGCCTCGCCCAACTGCTCAAGGGGCGTTAACACACTGAAATAAGGGACAGTTATACCGCGCCGTGCCCACAGTACGTCGGCGAGAACACTTCCCTTTCTCAAAGCGTCACAACAGTTCGCCCCTGCCGCCGCTAACCTTCACACATAACTCCCTACATACAAAACAGCTACTTCTCACTCTCAGTAACCATGTTGTGCGTACTTGGCAGAATAGAAACACTGGAAAACCAATCTTGACTCCACGCAGAACAAGCCCAAGCTCATCTTACACCCTAAGAATCAAAACTATTCATATCTTCTACTGGCTTTTAAACTACTATTAATGTCGAGAAAAAGGATAATGAATGTAATGGTGGCTCTAGCAACAGCCCACATTAGAATAGGATTCGTCCAAGTGAAACGACATGGCTACAGTTATAAGTACGAGGGCAGTTCAATAAGTAATGCAACGCATTTTTTTTCTGAAACAGGGGTTGTTTTATTCAGCATTGAAATACACCAGGTTATTCGCCAATCTTTTAGCTACACCTCACTATTTTTCAACGTAATCTCCACTCAATGCTACGGCCTTACGCCACCTTGAAATGAGGGCCTGTATGCCTGCACGGTACCATTCCACTGGTCGATGTCGGAGCCAACGTCGTACTGCATCAATAACTTCTTCATCATCCGCGTAGTGCCTCCCACGGATTGCGTCCTTCATTGGGCCAAACATATGGAAATCCGACGGTGCGATATCGAGGCTGTAGGGTGCATGAGGAAGAACAGTCCACTGAAGTTTTGTGAGCTCCTCTCGGGTGCGAAGACTTGTGTGAGGTCTTGCGTTGTCATGAAGAAGGAGAAGTTCGTTCAGATTTTTGTGCCTACGAACACGCTGAAGTCGTTTCTTCAATTTCTGAAGAGTAGCACAATACACTTCAGAGTTGATCGTTTGACCATGGGGAAAGACATCGAACAGAATAACCCCTTCAGCGTCCCAGAAGACTGTAACCATGACTTTACCGGCTGAGGGTATGGCTTTAAACTTTTTCTTGGTAGGGGAGTGGGTGTGGCGCCACTCCATTGATTGCCGTTTTGTTTCAGGTTCGAAGTGGTGAACCCATGTTTCATCGCCTGTAACAATCTTTGACAAGAAATTGTCACCCTCAGCCACATGACGAGCAAGCAATTCCGCACAGATGGTTCTCCTTTGCTCTTTATGGTGTTCGGTTAGACAACAAGGGACCCAGCGGGAACAAACCTTTGAATATCCCAACTGGTGAACAATTGTGACAGCACTACCAACAGAGATGTCAAGTTGAGCACTGAGTTGTTTGATGGAGATCCGTCGATCATCTCGAACGAGTGTGTTCGCACGCTCCGCCATTGCAGGAGTCACAGGTGTGCACGGCCGGCCCGCACGCGGGAGATCAGACAGTCTTGCTTGACCTTGCGGCGATGATGACACACGCTTTGCCCAACGACTCACCGTGCTTTTGTCCACTGCCAGATCACCGTAGACATTCTGCAAGCGCCTATGAATATCTGAGATGCCCTGGTTTTCCGCCAAAAGAAACTCGATCACTGCCCATTGTTTGCAACGCACATCCGTTACAGACGCCATTTTAACAGCTCCGTACAGCCCTGCCACCTGTCGCAAGTCAATGAAACTATACGAGACGAAGCGGGAATGTTTGAAAATATTCTACAAGAAATTTCCGGTTTTTTCAACCAAAATTGGCCGAGAAAAAAAATGTGTTGCATTACTTATTGAACTGCCCTCGTAAATTTAATGGCCACTTTTCCTCGCCTTGATGATGCCGCTCTCAACGCGGCGGCGTCAGGCTATATCCTATCTGTTCGTATCTTGTGCCCCAATCGAAGTTCCACAAGAAAGAATTCGAGTTCAGAGCCAGAAATGTTTAAGGTTTCAGTGAAATAAAAGAAAGCAGGCCAAGAAAACAATTGTGAACACTACACCGACTAGCCAGAAGATTACGACACCGATTTGTTATTGCTATAGATATAAACTCGTCCAGGAGATAGCAGCGTCACCTGGCGAGGAACGACCGTTAGTCAGACACATGAACGGTGCATGTAGTATCAGTGAGCGTGCTGTCCTTCTACATCTACATCTACATCCATACTCCGCAAGTCACCTGACGGTGTGTGACGGAGGGTACTTTGAGTACCTCTATCGGTTCTCCCTTCTATTCCAGTCTCGTATTGTTAGTGGAAAGAAATATTGTCGGTATGCTCTAATCTGTCGGATTTTATCCTCATGGTCTCTTCGCGACATAAACGTAGGAGGGAGCAATATACTGCTTGACTCCTCGGTGAAGGTATGTTCTCGAAACTTCAACAAATGCCCGTACCGAGCTACTGAGCGTCTCTCTTGCAGAGTCTTCCACTGAAGTTTATCTATCATCTCCGTAACGCTTTTGCGATTACTAAATAATCCTGTAACGAAGCGGGCTGCTCTCCGTTGGATCTTCTCTATCTCTTCTATCAACCCTATCTGATACGGATCCCACACAGGTGAGCAGTATTCAAGCAGTGGGCGAACAAGTGTACTGTAACCTACTTTCTTTGTTTTCGGATTGCATTTCCTTAGGATTCTTCCAATGAATCTCAGTCTGGCATCTGCTTTACCGACGATTAATTTTATATGGTCATTCCATTTTAAATCGCTCCTAATGCCTACTCCCAGATAATTTACGGAATTAACTGCTTCCAGTTGCTAACCTGCTGTGTTGTAGCTAAATGATAAAGGATCTTTCTTTCTATGTATTAGCAGCACATTACACTTGTGTACATTGAGATTCAATTGCCATTCCCTGCACCATTCATCAATTCGTTGCAGATGCTGCTGCACTTCAGTACCGTCGACGCAACGTGAGCTGTCGGTTGGAAGATTGGCCAGAAACATGAGAGAAATCAGCTCATCGCATACGGGGTGTTCACGGAAGAACCCCATCCATAAAGCTGCCAGCAGTGTATTGCAACATAACTTCCTGTCATCAAGAAAAGGGCAGAGACTTAAGACACTTGCTGCGACGTTAACAATTGGCGACCAGTTATAGTGCAATGGACTGGTTCGGAACTGTTTTGTGAATTAATGGGGACTTTACAGCGATCAACCAGAACACCTGTGTCCACCTCCCTAATACCACTTGTGAATTCTCTACTTCTGCAAACTGAGTCCATTATCATGGATTGACGTGGTGTTAGAGAGATGTCCACCTTTGGCACGGATAACAGCAGCGATGCATCATGGCATGGAGGCAATGAGGCTTGGTAGGTCGCTGGAGGATGTTGGCGCCGCATCTGCACACACACAAAACACCAAATTCCCGTAATTTCGGGGGGGGGGGGGGGGGGGGGGGATGGGAGCGATGACCTCTGAAGCCACGTTGAATCACATCCCAGATGTGTTCAATCGGATTCAGATCTGGTGAACTGGGTGGGCACCACAACAATCGGTACTCGCCACTGTGTTCTCCGTCACTTCCCTGTCCATGTGGCGTGGCGTACAACCTTGTTGAAAAATTCCACTGCCGTCGGGAAACATGATCATCGTGATGAAGCGTACGTGCTCTTCAGCCAGCGTGCGGCGCTCCTTGCCATCATGGTGTCTTCCAAGAACTCCACTGGACCCACGGGTGCCAACGTGAATGTTGTCCAGGGCATAGTGGAGCCGCCGCCAGCTTGTCTCGGTCCCGCAGTACGGGTGTCAATCAGCCGTTCCCCTAGAAAATGACGGATTGCCGCCCTCCCATTGACGCGATGAGAAAAGTATCGGACTTATCAGCTCATGCAATGCTCTGCCAGTGCACCAATGTCCCTTGCCGATGGTCACGGGCCCATTTCAGTCGTAGAAGCCGATGTCGTTGTGTTAACATTGGCACATACATGGGTCGGCGGCCGCGGAGGCCCATCGTTAGAAGTATTCGGTGCACTGTGTGTTCAGACAGACTTGTACTCTGTCCAGCAGTAAAGACTGGTGTTACTTCCGTCACAGTTCGCTACCTGTCTTGTTTTACCAGCCTGCCCAACCTGCGACGTCCGAGATCAGTATCAGGGGTGGCAGCCCAACACCACGACGTGTGGACGTGGTTCCATCGTGCGCCATGTGTTTAAGACATTCACCTCATCACTCCTCGAACATTCGACAAGTCGTGTAGTCTCCGAAATGCTCGTGCCGAGCATTCGGGCCATCACAGTCAGCCCTCGTTGAAACTCCGTTTGCCTGCCTTCCCCATTCTACACACTCTATGACCAAAATGGTACTGAAACAGACGATGACAGACTAAAGGTCGAAATACTAAATGTCTTTTCACAAAGCTGTTTCACAGAGGAATACTGCAATGTAGTTCCTTCTCTAGATTGTCGCACAGATGACAAAATGGTAGATACCGTAATAGATGACAGAGGGATAGAAAAACAATTAAAATGGCTCAAAAGAGGAAAGGCCGCTGGACCTGATGGGATACCAGTTCGATTTCATACAGACTACGCGAAGGAACTTGCCCCACTTCGTGCAGCGGTGTACCGTAGGTCTCTAGAAGAGCGTAGCGTTCCAAAAGATTTGAAAAGGGTACAGGTCATTCCCGTTTTCAAGAAGGGACGTCGAACAGATGTGCAGAACTATAGACCTATATCTCTAACGTCGATCAGTTGTAGAATTTTGGAACACGTATTACGATCGAGTATAATGATTTTTCTGGAGACTAGAAATCTATTCCTTAGGAATCAGGATGGGTTTAGAAAAAGACGACCGTGTGAAACCCAGCTCACGCTATTCGTCCACGAGACTCAGAGGGCCATAGACGCGGGTTCCCAGGTAGATGCCGTGTTTCTTGACTTCCGCAAGGCGTTCGATACAGTTCCCCACAGTCGTTTAATGAACAAAGTAAGAGCATATGGACTACCAGACCAATTGTGTGATTGGATTGAAGAGCTCCTAGATAACAGAACGCAGCATGTCATTCTCAATGGAGAGAAGTCTTCCGAAGTAAGAGTGATTTCAGGTGTGCCGCAGGGGAGTGTCGTAGGACCGTTGCTACTCACATTATACATAAATGACCTTGTGGATGACATCGGAAGTTCACTGAGGCTTTTTGCGGATGATGCTGTGGTATATCGAGAGGTTGTAGCAATGGAAAATTGTACTGAAATGCAGGAGGATCTGCAGCGAATTGACGCATGGTGCAGGGAATGGCAATTGAATCTCAATGTAGACAAGTGTAATGTGCTGCGAATACATAGAAAGAAAGATCCTTTATCATTTAGCTACAGGGTTGACAGAACAGATGGAGAAGATCCAACGGAGAGCAGCGCACTTCGTTACAGGATCATTTAGTAATCGCGAAAGCGTTACGGAGATGATAGATAAACTCCAGTGGAAGATTCTGCAAGAGAGACGCTCAGTAGCTCGGTACGGGCTTTTGTTGAAGTTTCGAGAACATACCTTCACCGAGGAGTCAAGCAGTATATCTCGCGAATAGACCATGAAGATAAACTCAGAGAGATTAGAGCCCACACAGAGGCATACCGACAACCTCTCTTTCCACCAACAATACGAGACGGGAATAGAAGAGAGAACCGATAGAGGTACTCTAGGTACCTTTCGCCACACACCGTCAGGTGGCTTGCGGAGTATGGATGTAGGTGTAGGTGTAAACGGTGGTGGCTGATGATGGCGTGCTGGGCCACGTTGGCAGATACCGACACGAGTGCTGGCAGCCCTCTGAAGTGTCCGCCGCCACCCCAGGTCGCTCACCTAACGGGCAGCGGTCACTGACAACAGTCCACCTTCATCTCTCCCACAGTTCTGTCAGTAGCGATGATCATAGCGTCGCTTCCTCCAAGTCTTCCCCCACCAATGGACGCTCCCCTTACTTCTTTCGGTCTCCTTTTTCTTTAGTATATTTAATCTTCGCATGATTCAGAAAATAACTCTCCGTATCTACAATTTTAGATTAGTCTTTACCCTTCCCATCTTTGTTAGCATAAAATTTAGCATTATAAATGCCCCATAGTGACTTTAAAAAAAGAAAAAGCACTTCGTCTTCAGGCCACGAGTGGCCTACCGGGACCATCCGACCGCCGTGTTATCCTCAGTGGAGGATGCGGATAGGAGGAGCATGGGGTCAGCACACCGCTCTCCCAGTCGTTGTGAGGGTATTCTTGACCGAAGCCGCTACTATTCGGTCGAGTAGCTCCTCAATTGGCATCACGAGGCTGAGTGCACCCCGAAAAATGGCAACAGCGCATGGCGGCCTGGATGGTCACCCACCCAACTGCTGACGACGCCCGACAGCGCTTAACTTCGCTGATCTCACGGGAACCGGTGTATCCACTGCGGCAAGGCCGTTGCCTCATAGTGAATTTAGAAACATGATATTTGAAACTCCCTCGCTACGCTTCCATCAATGACAGGCTTCTTATTTGTTGTTAGGGTTGCGCACCCCTCCCGGCCTTGGTTTACTACGCCACAGCAACTAAGACGTTTATTTTTCGTCACTTGACACCACACTGCATAACTACTAAAATTTTCGAAAAAACTGTTTTAGCCACGAAACGTAACCGTTTCAGATTCCCAGCAGACATCACTCTAACACCACCTCAAGCCAAGATAATGGACTCGGTTTTGAGAAGTAGAGAATTCACAAGTTTCTTGAGGTATGCTTCATCCACCAAAAGCCACTCGTTGATGACTAGAGCGCATAGAGCTACCAAATTGTAGATATATTATTGGTACATCTGAAGTTCTATTGTAAATATCCCAGGCATTTTTTACGTAATAGAAAGTGGGCCAGTCTCACCGTTCGTAACTAATAACAAATGTGTGCCACCTGCGAATACGGCTATCTTGGAAGACGGAAGTGCCCACAGCATATCTGGAGGATATAAAATAAGGAGCAGCAGTTGGTCATCAATAATGCTGAAATGAACATCATGCTTCATGAAGTTTCCGGCGAACAGCCAGATGTCTGCAACTCGCTGCCACGATATTTCGACGCAGAGCCTTCTGGTCACCTTCATGTGTATTCGCCTCAGGAAAGATAGAAGACTCTGCGCCGAAATACCGTGGCAACAAGTCGCAGATATCAGGCAGTTCTACAGAAGTTTCAAGGAACAGTCAACATGCCGACAAAGTCTTAAATTTCACATCCTGGTTCATACTCGCAGAAACCTGAGTAAGTAGTTGTAAATCATGTCACGAAAAAAAAAGAAAAAACATCATAGGACCACCATCATCTGAACTATACAATCCACTCACTGTAGCTAAAAGGCCTTATTGGTCCTTTGGTGCACTCGAGAGCCAACATCAGTCGAAAAGACGCAAAATTGCGACTCGTAGGACCACACTTTTACGCCTCCAATCAGCCACTACTCAGTTTCTGTGTTATTTTGGTCAACTGAGGACGTGCAGCTCTATGTGCAGCTGTGAGGTACCCGACTCCAAACGTCCACTGCATGCCGTTTCCCTTCGCGCTCGTAAATCGTTAATGTACTGAGAGCGACAGTTCCTGTCGGGTTTGAAATCTATTTTTGTGTGACACTCGCCTCTAGTCCCTGTCGGTTAGGATCTCTTTACAACTGCAAGGTGGGCGTGCCATTCTGGTTTTTGTAAGTTATCGGTGTGCATGTCAGAGAGAGAGCAAGTTATGTTGCTTTTAAACAATCTTTGGTCTTGTTGTGGCACTTGCCTCTGCGCAGTCTGGCTCATTCTTAGTTTAAGTGTTGTAGGTGATGGACGTATGTACTAGTGTTGTGTTGAACTGTAATTGGATCTGTTAAATAAAGAAGGATTTACTGAAAAGGACAGCAAATATGGACACGATTTCTGTATTGGAAAGCTAAAAGAATATAAATGTTGAACAATATTATTTTTGAAGAGAAGAAGTTTCAGGTAACACTGCAGCACTGCACCGTTAGTTTGTTGGCATGATTATTGTCAGCTAGTTAACGTTGTTCACTTGCTCAGAGCTGAAAGAAAGACCACCCCACTTCGCTGAGTCCTGTATTAACATACACTCCTGGAAATGGAAAAAAGAACACATTGACACCGGTGTGTCAGACCCACCATACTTGCTCCGGACACTGCGAGAGGGCTGTACAAGCAATGATCACACGCACGGCACAGCGGACACACCAGGAACCGCGGTGTTGGCCGTCGAATGGCGCTAGCTGCGCAGCATTTGTGCACCGCCGCCGTCAGTGTCAGCCAGTTTGCCGTGGCATACGGAGCTCCATCGCAGTCTTTAACACTGGTAGCATGCCGCGACAGCGTGGACGTGAACCGTATGTGCAGTTGACGGACTTTGAGCGAGGGCGTATAGTGGGCATGCGGGAGGCCGGGTGGACGTACCGCCGAATTGCTCAACACGTGGGGCGTGAGGTCTCCACAGTACATCGATGTTGTCGCCAGTGGTCGGCGGAAGGTGCACGTGCCCGTCGACCTGGGACTGGACCGCAGCGACGCACGGATGCACGCCAAGACCGTAGGATCCTACGCAGTGCCGTAGGGGACCGCACCGCCACTTCCCAGCAAATTAGGGACACTGTTGCTCCTGGGGTATCGGCGAGGACCATTCGCAACCGTCTCCATGAAGCTGGGCTACGGTCCCGCACACCGTTAGGCCGTCTTCCGCTCACGCCCCAACATCGTGCAGCCCGCCTCCAGTGGTGTCGCGACAGGCGTGAATGGAGGGACGAAAGGAGACGTGTCGTCTTCAGCGATGAGAGTCGCTTCTGCCTTGGTGCCAATGATGGTCGTATGCGTGTTTGGCGCCGTGCAGGTGAGCGCCACAATGAGGACTGCATACGACCGAGGCACACAGGGCCAACACCCGGCATCATGGTGTGGGGAGCGATCTCCTACACTGGCCGTACACCACTGGTGATCGTCGAGGGGACACTGAATAGTGCACGGTACATCCAAACCGTCATCGATCCCATCGTTCTACCATTCCTAGATCGGCAAGGGAACTTGCTGTTCCAATAGGACAATGCACGTCCGCATGTATCCCGTGCCACCCAACGTGCTCTAGAAGGTGTAAGTCAACTACCCTGGCCAGCAAGATCTCCGGATCTGTCCCCCATTGAGCATGTTTGGGACTGGATGAAGCGTCGTCTCACGCGGTCTGCACGTCCAGCACGAACGCTGGTTCAACTGAGGCGCCAGGTGGAAATGGCATGGCAAGTCGTTCCACAGGACTACATCCAGCATCTCTACGATCGTCTCCATGGGAGAATAGCAGCCTGCATTGCTGCGAAAGGTGGATATACACTGTACTAGTACCGACATTGTGCATGCTCTGTTGCCTGTGTCTATGTGCCTGTGGTTCTGTCAGTGTGATCACGTGATTTATCTGACCGCAGGAATGTGTCAATAAAGTTTCCCCTTCCTGGGACAATGAATTCACGGTGTTCTTATTTCAATTTCCAGGAGTGTATAACCTGTTTGGTTTTTATAGAAATTCTCTGTTAACACTATATCCTTTTTAAATCATTGTTCACTTTGTTAAGCATAGTATTGTTCAGACCAGTGTATATATGTGGAGATCACACAAAGTTCTACTCTGCCTTTTTGAATACATACTTCATTCTAAAATCGATGTCTTGGAGTATCATTTCCTAGGAATAGTTACTATCCCGATCCCACTATTTAAAGAAGGTTTATCGTTACGGATTACCACATTGCACTATATCGTATGTAACAGTTTTAATACCGAGACCTCCTAGCAGATTAAAACTGTGTGCCGGACCGACACTCTACCCCAGGACCTTTGCCTTTCGCGGGCAAGTGCTCTACGCAAGCACGACTCACGCAACGCCCTCACAGCTTTCCTTTCACCAGTACCTCGTCTCCTGCTTTCCAAACTTTACAGAAGCTCTCCTGCGAACCTTGCAGAACTAGCATTCCTCGAAGAAAGGATATGGCGGAGACATGGCTTAGCCACAGCCTGGGGGATGTTTCCAGAATGAGATTTTCACTCTGCAGCGGAGTGTGCACTGATATGAAACTTCCTGGCAGATTAAAACTGAGCTACCCAAGCACGACTCACGCCCAGTTCTCACAGCTTTAATTCCGCCAGTACTCCGTCTCCTACCTTCCAAACTGCACAGAAGCTCTCCTGCCAGAGCACTTGCCCGCGAAAGGCAAAGGTCCCGAGTTCGACTCTCGGTCCAGCAGACAGTTTTAATCTGCCAGGAAGTTTCATATCTGCGCAGCCTCCGCTGAAAATATCATTCTGGAATTTTAATACTGTTTCGAAATTTTATTTAAAACTAGAAATCTAGCTTAGCCGCTGCCTGTTTAGTGTTGTGCTTTCGAGAAATTTGGAACAATGTTGTCAAGACCCGAGGTCAGTGAAAATTTTGATTAGGGCCAGATAATGGTTTTACTTCAATAGTGCATTTTATATAAAGAGAAGTTGTATTCACTTCAGTTCAAAATAGCTCCAGTTTAGTCAAAGGTTAACATACGAGTGTAAGTTGAATAGCTGTTTGTGGGTACATAGTTTTTGTAATACGTAGACTTTTTCTAGAGTTGTAGGAATATTTCGCCTAACTTTTATAGAGAAACATATAGTCGGGGGCTTACAAAACCAGCGTTGTTACTTCGTGCTACTTGGCTGCGAGTGGTGCACTATTCCGTGTGGACACGTTTGATTCTCCAAGTTGATGTATCAACATATCGTGCAGGTTCGTTCACGTTGTGATGGTAGGCACGTCCAAGCCCAATAGCCAGCTGCTTCACTCACGGTCGCTCGCCCACCGCGTAGGCTACCACGCACATAGCTGCGTCCAGCGGGTGGCCGAACTTAAGGCGCCATCCACCTTAACCGGCACAAGTGCCTACAGGACCATCAGCGAAACACGCCCATCTCATATGTAAGTGAACTTTCTGGGCAAAAAAGGCCGATTTGTTGTCCGAGTGACCTCCAGCAGGTGCCAGAAGAGGCACGTGGTGCGTCGCCAGCAAAGCGTACATCCGTGACTGTTTTTTATCTCCGCAATGCCACGTCCCCGCAAGTAGGTCGTGCCATATCCATGCGCCACGACAGTATTTATACGGGCACATAATCACGCAACGGCAGTCGACATCGGGAGTGCTCTCTGGACTTATGCCGACTGGTTTACGGTTTCTCTATCCGAGTCACTGCAGGAAGAATCCATGATATTGCAGTTACAGCCCCAACCTTGGACTGAGTCGTAGCCAGCGCGTCAACTGGGGAGCCGGCAGCCTTCTGGTCATCGCTGCGCAGAACTGACTTCTACGATTGTGCACCCCACACTGGTACCGTGGCTGACTACTGTGTCTGGATTCAGAGGACCCCTTCGAATTTAGACTTCCTGCTACTCTTCTTTGGACTGGTTATTCATCAAGACTTTTGCGTTCGTTCCTCGTCCTTGCATCAGAAACGAGACGTGTACATATATGCTACTACTAACAAAGCTGTGCTTTTTCTCCCTGTGCGAGAATCTGTCCATACCGAACGCAACACCAGCCATAAGACCTATACCATCTGCAGAGCTCCAAAGAGACCAGTGGCTTAAGCAGTGACCATGTACGTAGGCTGTTTAGGTTTTTATGTTGGTAACGCCACGTAACGCTCTGTATGAAAATCACTGACTGTGCTGTGTGCAATCTGAGGCTGGTTTGCATTGTAGGAATATTTGCTGTTGTAGTGTTGGGCAGTTGTATGTGAACAGCGCGTAGCGTTGTGCAGTTGGAGGTGAGCCGCCAGCAGTGGTGGATGTGGGGGGAGAGAGGGCAGAATTTTCAGAGTGGACGATCTGGACGTGTGTCCATCAGATAGAGTAAATTTGTAATAATATATATATACTACTGAATATTATTAAGGTAAACACGTTGTTTGTTCTCTATCAAAATCTATCATTTGCTAACTATGCCTATCAGTAGTTACTGCCTTCAGTAGTTAGAATCCTTTATTTAGCTGGCAGTATTGGCGCTCGCTGTATTCCAGTAGTTTGAGTAACGAAGATTTTTGTGAGGTAAGTGATTCATGAAAGTTATAGGATATTGTTAGTCAGTGCCATTCTTTTTTAGGGATTATTGAAAGTCAGATTGCGTTGCGCTAAAAATATTGTGTGGCAGTTTAGTGTTGATCAGAATAAGTAAAGAGAGAAATGTCTGAGTACGCTCACTACTGCTCAGCTGTTTGAAAATCAAATAACGTAAGAGGTTTATCAGCACAGTAATTCATTAATTTTTCTAAGGGGATGTTTGATGTTTCAATGATTGTTGTCTTGCAAACGTCCCCATCTGTTGACTCAGGGATCGAGACGTGGCTGCACGATCCGTTTCAGCCATGCGGATAAGATGCCTGTCATCTCGACTGCTAGTGATACGAGCCCGTTGGGATCCATCACGGCGCTCCGCATTACCCTCCTGAACCCACCGATTCCATATTCTGCTAACAGTCATTGGATCTCGACCAACGCGAGCAGCAATGTCGCGATACGATAAACCGTAAGCGCGATAGGCTACAATCCGACCTATATCAAAGTCGGAAACGTGATGGTACGCATCTCTCCTCCTTACATGAGACATCACAACAACGTTTCACCAGGCAACGCCGGTCAACTGCTGTTTGTGTATGAGAAATCGGTTGGAAACTTTCCTCATGTCAGCATGTTGTAGGTGTCGCCACCGGCGCCAACCTTGTGAGAATGCTCTGAAAAGCTAATCATTTGCATATCACAGCACCTTCTTCCTGTCGGTTAAATTTCGCATCTGTAGCACGTCATCTTCGTGGTGTATCAATTTTAATGGCCAGTAGTGTATTATTTTTGAAGAGAAGTAGTTTCAGGCAACACTGAAGTGCTGCACAGCTATTTTGATGGAATGATTATTGTCAGCCAGTTAACTTTGTTCACTTGCTCAGAGCTGAGAGAAAGACCACTTCAGTGAATCTTGTATTAACATATAACCTGTTTGGTTTTTATAGAAATTCTCTGTTAACACTGTATCCTTTTGAAATCATTGTTCACTTTTTTAAGCATAGTATTGTTCAGACCAGTGTATATATGTGGAGATCACACAAAGCTCTACTCTCTCTTTTTGAATACATTCTTCATTCTAAAATCGATGTCTTGGAATATCGTTTCCTAGGAATAGTTACTATCCCGATCCCACTGTTTAAAGAAGGTTTATCATTACGGATTACCACATTGTACTATATCGTATGCAACAGTTTTAATACTGTTTGGAAATTTTATTTAAAACTAGAAATCTAGCTTAGCCGCTGCCTGTTTGCTGTTGTACTTTCGAGAAATTTGCCACAATGTTGTCAAGACGCGAGGTAAGTGAAAATTTTTATTAGGGCCACTTCAATAGTGCATTTAATACAAAGAGAAGTTGCATTCACTTCAGTTCAAAGTAGGTCCTGTTTAATCAAAGATTAACATAAGAGTTTACGTCGAATATCTGTTTGTGGGTACATAGTTTTTGTAATACGTAGACTTTTCCTAGAGTTATAGGAATATTTCGCCTAACTTTTATACCGAATCATATAGTAGGGGGCTTACACAACCACCGTTGTTACTTTGTGCTACATGGCTGCGAGTGGGACACTATTTCTTGTAGACACGTTTGATTCTCCAAGTTGATGTATCAACATATCGTGTAGGTTCGTTCACGGTGTAGTCGTAGGCCAATAGCCTACTGCTGCATTCACTGTCGCTCGCCGACCGCTTAGGCTACCATGCACGTAGCTGCATCCAGCGGGTGGCCAAACATGAGGCGCCATGCACAGCAACCTGCACAAGTGCCTACAAGCCAAACAGCGAAACGCGCCCATCTCATATGTTAGTAAACTTTCTGGACACAAAAGGCCGATTTGTTGTCCGAGTGATCTCCAACAGGTGCCACAAGAGGCACGTGGTCCGCCGCCAGCAAAGCGCACATTCGTGACTGTAATCACGGGCACAATTTTACCTCCGCAATGTCACGTCCTCGCAAGTAGGTCGTGCCATATTCATGCGCCACGACAGTATTTATACGGGCACATAATCACGCAACGGCAGTCCACGTCAGGAGTTCTCTCTGGGCTTATGCCGACTGGTTTACCAGTTTCTTTATCCGAGTCACTGCAGAAAGAATCCATGATTCTGCAGTTACAGCTCCAACCTTGGACTGAGTCGTAGCCAGCACGCCAACGGGAGAGCCGGCAGCCTCCTGGCCATCGCTGCCCAGGACTGACTTCTACGACTGTGCACCCCAGACTGGTACCGTGGCTGACTATTGTGTCTGGATTCAGAGGACCCCTTCGAATTTAGACTTTCTGCTACTCTTCTTTGAACTAGTTGTTCATCAGGATTTTGTGTTCGTTCCTCGTCATTGCATCAGAAACGAAAAGTGAACATTTATGCTCTACTAACGAAGCTGCGCTTTTTCTCCCTGGGCGTGAATCTGTTCATACCGAACTCAACACCAGTCATAAGACCTACACCGTCTGCAGAGCTCCAAAGAAACCAGTGTTTAAAGCCGTGACCATTACTTCGTGCGGTGTGCTTATGTAGAGAAACCTATACACAATATTCGAACTAAAGTGATTTACTGAGGAAACAAGGAGCATCCGAACGTGATGACTGAACAACACCGTCCCAAAAACAAATTAAAAATAGTTTTGATCCTCCGGTTCCTACAATTCCACTGTTAAATGCAGAGGAGACAGAGGACACGTGGAAAGGGCACATTGAAGACCTCTATGAGGAGGAGGACGTGACAGAAGAAGAATCAGGAATCGATACGAAAGAGATAAGGGATCCAGTATTACAATCGAAATTCAAGCGAGCTTTGAGAGAGTTGAGATCAAATAGGGCGGAAGGGATAGATAACATTCCATCGAAATTCCTAAAATCATTGAGGGAAATGGGGACAGATCCACCATTCAAGTTTGTGTGTAAAGTCTATGAGACTCGCGATATATCATCAGACTTCCGGAAAGAAACGTCATCCATACAATACCGAAGATTGCAAAAGCCGAAAAATGCGAGAATTATCGCACAATCAGGTTAACAGCTCATGCATCCAAGTTGCTCATTAAGGTAATGTACGGTGGAATGGAAAAGTAAATTGAGGATCTGTTAAATGACGATCAGTTTGGCTTTAGGAAATGTAAAGGCACCAGAGTAGCTGTTCTGACGTTGCGGTTGATAATTGAAGCAAGACTGAAGAAAAATCAAGATATGTTCATAGGATTTGTCGATCTGCAAAAAGCGTTCGACAGTGTATAATAGTGCAACATGATCGAAATCATGAGAAAAGTAGTCGTAAGCTGTAAGGAAAGACGGGTAGTTTACAATATGCACAAGAATCCAGAGGGAACAGTGAGAATGGAAGACTAACCACTAAGTGCTCGAATAAAAATTAGTGTAGGACTGGGCTGCAGTCTTTGGCCCTACTATCGAAGAAGCAATGACGGAAATAAAAGAAAGGTTCAATTGTGGGATTAAAATTCCAGGTGAAAGGATATCAATGATAAGATTCACTGATGACATTGCTATTCTCAGTGAAAGAGAAGGAGAATTAGGGGATTTGCTGATTATAATGGACAGTCTGATAAGTATACAATATAAGTTAAGGAATTCTGCTACCTGGGCAGCAAAACAACCCATGATGGACAGAGCAAGGAGGACATAAAAAGCAGAATAGTACTGGTTAAGAGGACATTCCTGACCAAGAGAAGTCTACCAGTATCAAACATAGTCCACAATTTGAGAAATAAATGTCTGAAAATGTAGTGAAACATGTACTGCGGGGAAACCATAACAGAAGAGAATATAATCATTTCTCGTGTGGTGCTATAGACGAATGTTGAAAGTTAGGTGGACTGATAGTAAGGAAAAAAGAGGTTTTACCCAGATCACCCAGGCCTGAGCTCCCAGTTGGTGCACATCGACAGCGCAGAAAGATACGTATATAGCTTCTTTTCTGTGTTTACTTCGTAGATTCTTACTTAAATTGCGTGTGAGTTTCGTATAGGAGGTGTAATTTCGAGTTTTAGTTACTGTAATCGTAAATTCAGGCAGATTGTAGCAAAGTCGTTAGGCATTTGCACAGGTTAGTTCATACATTCTTTGCGTGTTTCCCTTGCGTTATCTAGGCACGGACTCGTGTTTCAGTAACTGTTGTTCAACATCAATTAGAATGGACAGGGACTGTGATTGCTGTGTTCGGATGAGGGCTGAGTTGGCATCCCTTCACTCACAGCTGCAGGCGGCGCTGACTTCGGTCACGCAGCTTGAGGCTGTTGCCAATGGGCACCACTGTGGGGAGCCAGACTTGGGTATCACGGGGATGTCAACCTCGTCCCGTCTGTCCCCAGATCGGTCTGTCGCTGTGGTTGCCCCAGTTGCTGCCCGCAGTGGGGCTGAGCCCTCGCCTGTGGTTGATTGGGAGGTCGTTCCAAGGCGTGGCAGGCAGTGAAAGACGTCCCCGGAGGCTGATCAGAAAGCCTCCCCGGTGCGTCTGACAAACAGGTTTCAGGTACTGTCTCTGGCTGAGCCAGATCCAGCTGCCTGCCCTGTTTCAGAGGATTATTCTCAGCCTTCAAGGTCCGGGCAATCACAGAGGTTGGGCTTATTGGTAGTTGGGAGCTCCAATGTTAGATGCGTAATGGGACCCCTTAGGGATATGGCCGCTAAGGAGGGGAAGAAATCCAGTGTGCACTCCATCTGCATTCCGGGTGGAGTCATTCCTGATGTGGAAAGGGTCCTTCCGGTAAAAAAATGGTTCAAATGGCTCTGAGCACTATGGGACTCAACTGCTGAGGTCATTAGTCCCCTAGAACTTAGAACTAGTTAAACCTAACTAACCTAAGGACATCACAAACATCTATGCCCGAGGCAGGATTCGAACCTGCGACCGTAGCGGTCTTGCGGTTCCAGACTGCAGCGCCTTTAACCGCACGGCCACTTCGGCCGGCTGGGTCCTTCCGGATGCCATGAAGAGCACAGGGTGCAGCCAGCTGTAGGTGGTGGCGCATGTCGGCACTAATGACGTGTGTCGCTTTAGATCTGAGGAAATTCTCTCTGGATTCAAGCGGGTATCTGATTTGGTGAAGGCTGCCGGTCTTGCTTACGAGATGAAGGCAGAGCTCACCATCTGCAGAACCGACTGCAGATCTTTGGTGCAGAGCCGGGTGGAGGGTCTGAATCAGAGGCTCAGACGGTATTGCGACCGTGTTGGCTGCAGATTCCTTGACTTGCGCCATAAGTAGTGGGGTTTCGGGTTCCGCTGAATAGGTCAGGAGTTCACTACACTCAGCTGGCGGTTACACGGGTAGCGGAGGCTGTGTGGCATGGACTGGGCGGTTTTTTAGGTTAGAAGGCCTCGGGAAAGTACGGGGTGGGCTGCAGTCTCAAAGGGTGCATGGCAAATACAGGACGTGCTTGGATCAAGGAACAGTCGGAATTGTAGTTGTAAATTGTTGTAGTCGTGCTGGGAAACTCCCTGAGCTTCAAGCGCTAATAGAAAGCACAGAAGCTGAAATCGTTATACGTACAGAAAGCTGGCTAAAGCCTGAAATAAGTTCTGCAGAAATTTTTATGAAGTCTCAGACGGTGTTCAGGAAAGATAAATTAGGCAGAATTGATGGTGGAGTGTTTGTGTCTGTCAGTAGTGGTTTATCTTGTAGTGACGTCGAAGTAGATACTCCGTGCGAATTGGTATGGGTGGAGGTTATACTTAACAGCCGAACTAAGTTAATAATTGGCTCCTTCTACCGACCCCCAGACTCCGATGATATAGTTGCTGAACAGTTCAGAGAAAATTTGAGTCTCGTAACAAAGAAATACCTCACTCATACGGTTATAGTTGGTGGGGACTTCAACCTCCCCTCGATATGTTGGCAAAAATACTTGTTCAAAACCGGTGGCAGGCAGCAAACATCTTCTGAGAGTGTCCTAAATACTTTCTCCGAAAACTATTTCGAGCAGTTAGTCCACGAACCCACGCGAATTGTAAATGGTTGCGAAAACACACTTGACCTCTAAGCCACAAACAATCCAGAGCTAATAGAGAGCATCGTGACTGATACAGGGATTAGTGATCACAAGGTCGTTGTAGCTAGACTCAATACCGTTTCTTCCAAATCCACCAGAAACAAACGCAAAATAATTTTATTTAAAAAAGCGCATAAAGTGTCACTAGAAGCCTTCCTAAGAGACAATCTCCATTCCTTCCGAACTGACTATGCAAATGTAGACGAGATGTGGCTCAAATTCAAAGATATAGTAGCAACAGCAATTGAGAGATTCATACCTCATAAATTATTAAGAGATGGAACTGATCCCCCATGGTACACAAAACAGGTCTGAACGCTGTTGCAGAGGCAACGGAAAAAGCATGCGAAGTTCAGAAGAACGCGAAATCCCGAAGATTGGCTAAAATTTACAGACGCGCGAAATTTGGCACGGACTTCAATGCGAGATGCCTTTAATAGGTTCCACAACGAAACATTGCCTCGATATTTGGTAGAAAATCCGAAGAAATTCTGGTCGTATGTAAAGTACACAAGCGGCAAGACGCAGTCAATACCTTCGCTGCGCAGTGCCGATGGTACTGTTACCGACGGCTGTGCCGCTAAAGCGGAGTTAATGAACGCAGTTTTCCGAAATTCCTTCACCAGGGAAGACGGATGGAATATTCCAGAATTTGAAACACGAACAGCTGCTAGCATGAGTTTCTTAGAAGTAGACACCTTAGGGGTTGCGAGGCAACTCAAATCGCTTGATACGGGCAAGTCTTCAGGTCCAGGTTGTATACCGATTAGGTTCCTTTCAGATTACGCTGATACAATAGCTCCCTACTTAGCAATCAGATACAACCGCTCGCTCACCGATAGATTTGTGCCTACAGATTGGAAAATTGCGCAGGTCGCACCAGTGTTTAAGAAGGGTAGTAGGAGTAATCCATCGAACTACAGACCTATATCATTGACGTCGGTTTGCAGTAGGGTTTTGGAGCATATACTGTATTCAAACATTACGAATCACCTCGAAGGGAACGATCTATTGATACGCAATCAGCATGGTTTCAGAAAACATCGTTCTTGTGCAACGCAGCTAGCTCTTTATTCGCACGAAGTAATGGCCGCTATCGACAGGGTATCTCAAGTTGATTCCGTATTTCTAGATTTCTGGAAAGCTTTTGACATTGTTCCTCACAAGCGACTTCTAATCAACCTGCGGGCCTATGGGGTATCGTCTCAGTTGTGCGACTGGATTCGTGATTTCCTGTCAGGAAGGTCGCAGTTCGTAGTAATAGACGGCAAACCATCGAGTAAAACTGAAGTGATATCAGGTGTTCTCCAGGGAAGCGTCCTGGGACCTCTGCTGTTCCTGATCTATATAAATGACCTGGGTGACAATCTGAGCAGTTCTCTTAGGTTGTTCGCAGATGATGCTGTAATTTACCGTATAGTAAGGTCATCCGAAGACCAGTATCAGTTGCAAAGCGACTTAGAAAAGATTGCTGTATGGTGTGGCAGGTGGCAGTTGACGCTAAATAACGAAAAGTGTGAGGTGATCCACATGAGTTCCAAAAGAAATCCATCGGAATTCGATTACTCGATAAATAGTACAGTTCTCAAGGCTGTCAATTCATCTAAGTACCTGGGTGCTAAAATTACGAACAACTTCAGTTGGAAAGACCACATAGATAATATTGTGGGGAAGGCGAGCCAAAGGTTGCGTTTCATTGGCAGGACACTTAGAAGATGTAACAAGTCCACTAAAGAGACAGCTTACACTACACTCGTTCGTCCTCTGTTAGAATATTGATGTGCAGTGTGGGATCCTTACCAGGTGGGATTGACGGAGGACATCGAAAGGGCGCAAAAAAGGGCAGCTCGTTTTGTATTATCACGTAATAGGGGAGAGAGTGTGGCAGATATGATACGCGAGTTGGGATGGAAGTCATTAAAGTAAAGACGTTTTTCGTCGCGGCGAGATCTATTTTCGAAATTTCAGTCACCACTTTCTCATCCGAGTCCGCAGCTCGTGGTCGTGCGGTAGCGTTCTCGCTTTCCACACCCGGGTTGCCGGGTTCGATTCCCGGCGGGGTCAGGGATTTTCTCTGCCTCGTGGTGACTGCGTGTTGTGTGATGTCCTTAGGTTAGTTAGGTTTAAGTAGTTCTAAGTTCTATGGGACTAATGACCATAGATGTTAAGTCCCATAGTGCTCAGAGCCATTTGAACCATTTTTTTTTTCTCATCCGAATGCGAAATATTTTGTTGAGCCCAACCTACATAGGTAGGAATGATCATCAAAATAAAATAAGAGAAATCAGAGCTCGAACAGAAAGGTTTAGGTGTTCGTTTTTCCCGCGCGCTGTTCGGGAGTGGAATGGTAGAGAGATAGTATGATTGTGGTTCGATGAACCCTCTGCCAAGCACTTAAATGTGAATTGCAGAGTAATCATGTAGATGTAGATGTAGAAATGAATATATGGAAAACTCTGACAAGAAGAAGAGACAGGATGATAGGTCATATGTTAAGACATCAGGAGATAACTTCCATGCTTCCATGGTATTAGAGGGAGCTGTACAGGGTGAAAGCTGCACAGGAAGACAGCGACTGGCATACATTCAGCAAATAATTGAGGACGTAGGTTGCAATTGCTACTCTGAGGTGAAAAGATTGGCACGGGAGAGGAATTTGTGGCGGATCGCATCAACCCAGTCATAATACTGATGTTTAGAAAAGAAAGAAGTTTTCTAGCGAATGTTAGACTGTAAATTTTCTCCCAAATATTCCATTTTGGGGGGGGGGGGGGGGGGGCGGGCTATGCCACAAGTCCTGCTTGCTGCGATTTGGTTGAAAAGAAACAAGTTTTAAGACTGCCCTCCCTACGTCCACGGATGGAGCAAAAAATATATATAAAAAATGTGACATTAAATTGAACTGAGTGGAGTGAGTGTTTCGTCGGTTCTTAATAGAATATTTTACACATTATGAATGAAACAAACGCAGCACTGGTGTAATATTCTACAATGTTTATTATTTGTTACACGAACCGGTTTTCTGCTGTTACGCCATCATCAGGTACAAAGATAACTATGCCGTGCACTGAAATTTTTCTGGATCAAAGGTTTTTAAATTAGTGCAGTTGCACATACAAGAAAATAATTGTCAATAAACTTTGGTGACATATTCCAAAGATGTGGCTGAACAAAATAATTTTGTCTTTAATAGACCCTATATTACAAACAGGTAAGATATAATAATGGTATTAAGCGGGTGAGTGAAGCAGCTCTGATCATGTAAATTTTTTTAACACAACGCGGGAAATTTAGTAACTGTAATAACGGAAAATGGGGCATGTGAGTAGGAGGGGTTATTTACATTGCGTGGATGGGATTGTGAGCGGTAATTTGCAGTTAGAAGTGGTGAGTACGGGAACTGTGGCTGGGCATTCAACACTAAGCTCGGGTTGGTGCACGTGTGTTTACTAATTTCCATTATTTCAAGGTAGTTCATCTTTCTCCCTTTATGGAAGTGATGTTATACTTCATGTTTCTCCTTGTAACTTTGGTCTACTTTAAGCAGGTGGTCTGAAAAAGTAAAGTTTCCTTTTCTAAGTTTCCAACTTATGTGGTGTTCCTTCAAGCGGGTACATATTGTCCTGCCAGAATGGCCCATATAGAAATTGGCACAATTACAAGTAATTTTATATATTCCATTATTTTCCAAAGCTGGACTGGTGTCTTTGCCATTGGGCAAAATGTGTCCAACAGTGCTATGCACATAAAATTTGGTTTTTACATTCCTGGATTTAAGCTTATAAGTGAAAATACTACTTATAATCCCATCCAGGCAATGCCCCAGTTTCCTTTATTTCAGTTACTATAATTTCTCTCGTTGTGTTAAAAAAAATTTACTTCCTGTGGTCACAGGCGCTTCACTCACCTTCTTAATACCACTATTCTATCTTATCTGTTTATAATTTAGGACGTATTAATGACAAAATTATTTTGTCAGCCACATCTTTGGAGTACTTCACCAAAGTTTGCTGTTCAATTATTTTCTTCTATGTACAACCACTGTAATTTGTCTCCAATTTATTGGCTAATGTGTCACGTATTTTATCTTAGTTATCTCATAATCTCACATCGTATTTACACTAAAATAAACCCTCCTTTTTGATCTCTGGAAATCACTGCACCACAAACTTCTTTTTGTACCTGATGATGGCGTAAAAGTCGAAAACCAGTTCGTGTAACAAACAATAAATATTGTAGAGTATTACAGCAGTGTTGCGTGTGTTTCATTCATAATGACATTAAATTATTAGACTCAAATAGATAAAAAGCGCTACATTTTTAACCACACCCACTTAATGTTTAAATTCAAGGATGCCAGATGCAAAATTTATCGGTAAGTTTCTCTTATCTGTGTTACGTGTTCTGTTCTATCGTACTGAAGTTCACTGTTGATTTCAGCGTTTCCTGAGGTTAGGATTTCAATAGGAAATGTTTTATTTGACACGCTCTGTCGATGAATTTCGAAAGATATCAGAGAGTTCATTTAATAAACATTCGATCAATTACGAGCACTTGTGATGCCGGTGGTGGTGGTGGTGGGGGTTAGTGTTTAACGTCCCGTCGACAACGAGGTCATTAGAGACGGAGCGCAAGCTCGGGTTAGGGAAGGATTGGGAAGGAAATCGGCCGTGTCCTTTCAAAGGAACCATCCCAGCATTTGCCTGAAACGATTTAGGGAAATCACGGAAAACCTAAATCAGGATGGCCGGAGACGGGATTGAACCGTCGTCCTCCCGAATGCGAGTCCAGTGTGCTAACCACTGCGCCACCTCGCTCGGTTGTGATGCCGGTATCTTAGTCGGTGTTCTATGTGAGGCACACGACAGACAGCAGTGGGTTTCACATACACGACACTTTGCAGCATCAGCACTCTCGAAGTAGCTAATAGGTAATAATTTTAAATTGCCGTCAGACACCAATTTAATTGGTTTAACTGCATCAAAGTTTTATTGAAGTAGGTGGGATTCAGCATTGGAAGGTGACTGGCAATGTTCTGAATCTCATCATGGTCGCCTTTGACAGTTGGCCCACTTAACCAGGCAAGACATTTTTATGCAACGCCACGAAAAGTTACTTATCAATTAACAGTAGTTTGTTATGCATTAGAACAGAAACGAGTTTCACGATCTGTGTACTACTGTGATTATAGTGTGACGGTTCGTTAGCAATAAGCATATGGAATATTTTGTTCTTGTGTTAACAGCGTAAAAATTGTACACTATATGTCTCCCATGTACTTTTTACAATAATAGATACTCCAAAATATTATTTAATGTTTTAGCATTATTAACGTCATATCACATGCATGAAATTTACTGTCCGCAGCTCGTGGTCGTGCGGTAGCGTTCTCACTTCCCACGCCCGGGTTCCCGGGTTCGATTCCCGGCGGGGTCAGGGATTTTCTCTGCCTCGTGATGACTGGGTGTTGTGTGATGTCCTTAGGTTAGTTAGGTTTAAGTAGTTCTAAGTTCTAGGGGACTGATAACCATAGATGTAAGTCCCATAGCGCTCAGAGCCATTTTGAAATTTACTATACACCGAAAAGAATTATTGGTACAGATGTTAGTTATTACTTATCTACTTTAGGTTTGCACAAGGCTGCTTTACGATTTTGGTCTTATGTCAAAGTTGTAGGTGGATCAAAACAAGATGTCCAGACACTCTGTGACCAAAATGGTACTGAAACAGAGGATGACAGACTAAAGGCCGAAATACTAAATATCTTTTTCCAAAGCTGTTTCACAGAGGAAGACTGCACTGTAGTTCCTTCTCTAGGTTGTCGCACAGATGACAAAATGGTTGATATCGAAAATAGATGACAGAAGGATAGAAAAGCAATTAAAATCGCTCAAAAGAGGAAAGGCCGCTGGACCTGATGGGATACCAGTTCGATTTTACACAGAGTAGGCGAAGGAACTTGGCCTTCTTCTTGCAGCGGTTACCGTAGAAGAGCGTAGCGTTCCAAAAGACTGAAAAAGGGCACAGGTCTTCCCCGTTTTCAAGAAGGGACGTCGAACAGATGTGCAGAACTATAGTCCTATATCTCTAACGTCGATCAGTTGTAGAATTTTGGAACACGTATTATGTTCGAGTATAATGACTTTTCTGGAGTCTAGAAATCTACTCTGTAGGAACCAGCATGGGTTTCGAAAAAGACGATCGTGTGAAACCCAGCTCGCGCTATTCGTCCACGAGACTCAGAGGGCCAGAGACACGGGTTCCCAGGTAGATGCCGTGTTTCTTGACTTCCGCATAGTCGTTTAATGAACAAAGTAAAAGCATATGGACTATCAGACCAACTGTGTGATTGGATTGAAGAGCTCCTAGATAACAGAAGGCAGCATGTCATTCTCAATGAAGAGAAGTCTTCCGAAGTGAGAGTGATTTCGGGCGTGCCGCAGGGGAGTGTCGTAGGACCGTTGCTATTCACAATATACATAAATGACCTTGTTGATAACATCGGAAGCTCACTGAGGCTTTTTGCGGATGATGCTGTAGTATATCGAGAAGTTGTAACAATGGAAAATTGTACTGAAATGCAGGAGGATCTGCAACGAACTGACGCATGGCGCAGGGAATGGCAATTGAATCTCAATGTAGACAAGTGTAATGTGCTGCGAATACGTAGTAAGAAAGATCCTTTATCATTTAGCCACAATATAACAGGTCAGCAACTGTAAGCAGTTCATTCCATAAATTATCTGAGAGTAGGCATTAGGAGTGATTTAAAATTGAATGGCCATATAAAATTAATCGTCGGTAAACCAGATGCCAGACTGAGATTCATTGGAAGAATCTTAATGAAATGCAGTCCGAAAACAAAGGAAGCAGGGTGCAGTACACTTGTTCGCCCACTGCTTGAATACTGCTCACTGGTGTGGGATCCGTACCAGATAGGGTTGATAGAAGAGATAGAGAAGATCCAACTGAGAGCAGCGCGCTTCGTTACAGGATCATATAGTAATAGCGAAAGCGTTACGGAGATGATAGATAAACTTCAGTGGAAGACTCTGCAAGAGAGACGCTCAGTAGCTCGGTACGGGCATTTGTTGAAGTTTCGAGAACTTACCTACGCCGAGGAGTCAAGCAGTATATTGCTCCCTCCTACGTGTATCTCGCGAAGATACCATGAGGATAAAGTCAGACAGATTAGTGCTCACACAGAGGCATACCGACAGTCTTTCTTTCCACGAACAATACGAGACTGGAATAGAAGGGAGAACCAATAGAGGTACTCAAGGTACCCTCCGCCACACACCGTCAGGTGGCTTGTGGAGTATGGATGTAGATTTAGATGTAGATTTCTAGCTACCGTTACACATCATTTCCATTTTTTTAAAAACATTAGCATCATGGAGTCACGTTCACTTCACGGTGTTAGGCATACTAGATAGAACCATTAAATCACCTCCAGTCAAAATGTAGACCACAAAAAGCAATTTGGAAAGTATAATTTGCAAACTTTCGCCACAGAACCGATTTACAGTACGAGTGCTTATCGAATTCGAATTATGGAAAATGTGATGGGTCGCAATTGTAAACAGCAATTATATACCACGGAGTGGGTATTCGGAGAGCATCGGGTGTATTACACTAACCGAAGCAAAGTATTGGATCTTCGAATCGTCAACTGCCGCACTAGTGGTGAAACGGTAAATAATCCACGACACTGGCGACAAGCCTACGGATTCACGAGGCTCCTAAACCTAGCGCTAAAGGAATCTAAACGTGGAGCACTCCGGCTCCTGAAATTACTTAAGGGTACTCAAATATTGGCGTCTGGTGTTCTTTACATTTCTTCTCTCTCTCTTCCATTGTTACTTTTTCTCATTCTTATTATTAACAGATTTTTTTTGTTTTAGGTAGAAGCTATTTTTACTGGCTGGTTTTTAGCTGAAAAGGACCCACTTCGCTGTGCCTTTTCTTTCATATTTTGTAAACTGGAAAAAAGTGTAATTAATCATCTTATTCGCATAGCATCTAAATTATTGAAAGTATATGTTTTTTGGTTGTTAGACACACGGATACGTGATGAATGGTTGTCCATACGATAATCTGGACTTTTATAAACTCACTCCGGAAAATTGAATTGAACTTTATTGACAGCCATACTATACGCTATTCTTACCGGAAATTGGAGGCTTAATGCTAAATTTGCTGAAATGAGTGGAATTCGTGGTATGAATGTTGAATCGCCTCTTTTTCTTTTCCGTTTGACGTTTCCGCTTCTATAATGTTGTTCAGAAGCTTTTTTGCGAGGACATGCAGGGAACATTGAATGAAATTATGAATTCTGTTAGTAAGATTACACTTTCGTCTTAGTTCATCATTCTGCCAGTGGGTTTCAATATTTCATCCTTCCTGGTATCATAGCCTGTATTCGCTGATTTGTTTGTTGAAGTACGTCCATTTTCGTTGCTAAAATTATTCGTTCACACAACTGTTCTTTGTTTACATAGTTCCTGTGTACACGTGGATACGCTTTTGGATTAGGTGTTCTTTTGTCTTTACTGTGTTGTACGAATCGTCGGTTCAGGTGATTTTTCTGGAGTGCGGATCAGTGATGTATGTCTGGTTTCCAAGATGTGTTCTGGAACATTCCTGTTATTCTAGAACTTCAGAAAACATTCGATAACATTCGAGAATCATCGTAAAAACTCGAGAACGTGTTACGGCGTAAAGTCGGCGCGCCACTTGGGAATGACAGAGCAGAGGGCTCTGAAGAAGACGTCAGCCAATTAATCGCACGCTGACCGACCACTCTCCAGGACGACAACACGACAGCAGCGGCCTCTGTGCGAAGAGAACACAAGCGCCGCTCCCAACTGGCCGCGCCCCAGTTCTACAGAAGCTTCACGAGTAGCGACCCGACTTGTATTAGGAATTGTATATACTGAAGAGATTTCTTATTTGCATGTCGCCCTTTGCTTGTAACACTTCTGTCTAATTGTCACAGTTAAGTACTGTCATTGTTCATTTCGTAATAAAATTCATTAATACGATTTGTTTGGATGTTATCTAGCGATCCCAGAAGGCAGGCTTCCTAGACCCCACATATTTGACGTCAAGGCAGCATTCAACAGAACGTTATAGAACAATCCCCGTTTTTTCTCTTGAGAAATACATTTATGCGAAAGAACAGAAAATCCTAGTGACCACCACGATCTGATAGCAATCACTCAAAACATTCATGTCTCCACAACCACAACAGTTAACACAGCACAACCACTATACGTACAACAGGGGGAACCAAGGACAGCAGCAGACAAAAACACAAGTGATTGGCGGTGGGTAGTCTTGAGGTACCATCATTCACCCACAACACTTTTCACATATATACCCCCGTCAGTCCGAAAAGTTTCGAGATTGCATTAAAATAAAAAGCAGAGAAACATTAGGATGGAGGTTTTATTCCTTCATGGGTTCTACAATGCGAACTCCTCCACTTGAGTACCACACACGTAACGTTTATATAACCACGTGAAACAGTCAGGAAAATCCTTGTCTGGAATGTAGTTGAACTCGCGCGTCACATTGGCTTTGATCTCAACCGGGAAAGCGTTGACCCCTTGTTTGAATTTTTGCCCTCTGTCGTTTTGCGGTAGGTTCGTACTGATAACACCAAGTCTCGTCAACAGTCTTGACGTTTTTTCCAGAAAAGTGTTGCCCGCGTTTTGCATTGCAGCCAAGTAGCAGCAGGCTTCCACACGTCGTTATTTTTGTTCGGGAGTCAAGGTGTGCGGGACAAACATTGCGATGGCTCTCGATCTTCCACCATAATCGAGTCCATCAACATGAGGTGGCAAATATGAGGTAGCCAAGGAGGTGGAAACGTGGGTTCTACTATGCCAAGACTGCTTGGTAGCTACAACAGGAAAGCACAATTAATTGGCAGGAGCCCAAAGTAAGAAAGTATTTATTACTTAATTTTGATGTAGTTCATGATCAGTTGGTTGACAATCACAGAAGACGCGACTAGACTAAGCGTCTGTAGAATGACATAATTTACAAGTCACAAATCTTGCAGTGACGACTGAATCTCTCGTAATCTTGAATGTCGAATCCGGTGAATTTGAAGACGGAACGGAGCTACAAAGACTTAATGGCAGCAATTACTGAGCTGCAGACGATGACTGACTAACATCGGCGCTGGCTGACCACTGAGCGCGGCTACGAACTGTAGACTGGCACAACTGCACTACTCTCCTGCTGCACATGAAGTGGCCTCGCGGCGAGCATTAGTACTGCGACTGGCTGTGTACTCTCTGGCTAACACAGCCGTTCTTCTGTTCCGTTTATCGAGAGAATCGCATCCGGCCGATCGATTTCTCACGCGGCGGTGTGGTCGTATGACTGACGACATCACACCTTGAACACACGTTTCTCTTCTTCAAAACATTCTCTAGACTCTCTTGAATACTTGATTCAGAGGCGTTACTTTACAACGAGATTTGTGACGCAACAACGTTGACACACTACGCCCGCATGTCCACTGCTTAACATTGTCTGCTCCAAAACTGAGTAGTCAAATGCATGTCTGTTGATTACTGTTGATCAAGTTGACACCGCAGTTACTGCGCTAACGTCCTCATGTGCAACGAATAGAATCAGTCTCGGAACTTTTTGAACCGAGTATACGGATAAGATTAGTCTTGGAACTTTTTGAACGGACGGTGTATGTATGATACAGCTAGTGCTTTTTCTTTGAAGAAACATAACGCCGAGGAACACGCGCTGCTGGAATGGTCGTCAGCCGGCAGATGGCGAAGTCATCATTCTATACTGTGAACTTTCAGAAATAACAACAAAATATCCAACGTATTTTGTGCAATTAATCTTAAAACATAACTCAATAAATCCGGTCCGTTTAGTTAGTTAGGTGATGGAGTATCAATAAATGTAAAGCATACAATAGATGCACACTTCTGGCAAAACATGGCGCTCTGAGCTATCAACCACTCATGATCGACCACTGTGCCCATATACAGTGTGTTTCCGTAAGATCGTGCAAAATTGTAATAGGACATAGAGGATGCTCCATTGAACAATTTGAGGTAGAGAACCTGTTTTCCAGCTTATTTACAACTGACACGCGTACAAGTTTACAAGTACTGTGCTGTTTATTTACATGTACATTCTTTATTTCCTTCGAGGAAACAAATGGTTCAAATCGATCTGAGCACTCTGGGACTTAACATTTGAGGTCATCAGTCCCATAGAACTTAGAACTACTTTAACCTAACTAACCTGAGGACATCAGACAGGTTCGAATCCTGCCTCGGGCATGGATGTTTGTGATGTCCTTAGCTTAGTTAGGTTTAAGTAGTTCTAAGTCTAGGGGAATGATGACCTCAGATGTTAAGTCCCATAGTGCTTAGAGCCATTTGGACCATTCTAACACGGACTCACAAAAATATTGCTCGGTCAATCACCCTTTCCCAAAAATGCTGAGAATATATTTTGCTATGTCCCGTCGGTTTCCATTTTTTTCTTTCTTACAGCGTTCAGCCAGAGAGCTTTTCGGGTTGGACTGATCGTAAGTCTAAAGCAAAATGACGGAAATAAAATCGCCACAGTAAAAGTAAACAGCGCAATCAAAATTCCTAAACACAGGGTGTTCAGAAACAGGCTGAAAAGCTTGTAATGGAGTTGCAGGGTAGATTGTGCTGGGAGATAACTGTTAAGAAAAAGATTCTACATGTTGCGCCGTTTCCTAGTTAATTAGCTTTGAAGTTAGCCAGTCACGTGATTGAGCGCGCAAAAGCGGCCCGCCTGAGACCTTGTAACCAAATGTGTTCCTCGTTTGGTTTCCTAAGACCGAACAAGAGAGCGATACAAAAATTTTGGACTTTGGACGGTAGAAAGAATCGAACCCGAGCCAAAGACTGAGCTGTCTCATGCGCTATTACCTATGCTGTGAGAATAACTGACACTAATTGTAGCGGGAGAGCGGCTTGAATCTGCGAGCGCAATGTTCTAATTGGCTAAATTCAATGCTAATTAACTCGGAAAAGGACGCAACATATAGAATCTTTCTCTCAACAGGTATTTCTCAGCACAATCTACCCTGCAAGACTTTTACAAGCTCTTCAGACCGTTTCTGACCAGCCTGTATAAAAGAAAATATCGTTTGAGCACCTCCACTTAATGAACGAAAGGTGATTCTTTTACACTTTACAGACTATAATCAGAATGATTAGTACACGCATAAATGACGGAGGCTGGCACTTTTGATCAAAACACTTCCACCATAAGCAAATGTTTGGAGCAACCAACATGTCGGACGTAGGCTTGAAGTTTGTCGCGTAATGACAGCTCCCCTTATTATATCTTCACGGATGTAATAGATGTCGCAGTGCCCACTTTGACCAAAGATTACACCAGCGCCGCCGATGAAAAAGTTTCTCGCAGCGTATTTGTTTCCAAGTACTATATCCGGTAAAACTTGACCGAAGCGGAAGGTGTATAATTCGGAAATCTGCCCAAACCCTACAGATATTTCAGTCCTGACACATTCAGTACATTTTTATACGCTAATATTTTGTATAAAGCGGAATGTGCCTAACGCGGAAACGGAATGCAAATTTTAAGACGTAATTAACAATTCGTCGCTAACTGCAGAATAGAGCTTATGTATTACTGCTGTAATGCAGTATGCATTACTTATTCACGAGCCTACAAGAACGCTACGTTTAACAAAACGTGTGTATAGTCCTCACAATGTTGTTAAACGGTGGAAAACCAAGTAAAAGTGGTGTTGCGGGTGTGGACACAGAAACGCGCGGCTCTGTGCAACAATGACCAGGTCAGGCTTAGTGTCGGTACATCAAAGGAAATGGTTCGTTCGTAAACGCCCTGTTTGCCGGCATTTCTTGTTTTCCATTATTATTGAAGCGTGCGGGCGCGTACTGAAACATTGTCGCGCACCTACAAACACTCTGGTGCAATATGCGCAGTGGAAGAGGTGGGTGTTGTTCCGTTAAACAATGAATTTACCAGCAAGGTGATGCATTCCAAAGAAATGCACTGCCTGCATTGATTTATGACAGTTTCAGTTCACTAGCAGCACTTTAAGTGATACTGCTATTATTATGTCGCACAAAATGTGTGTGTCGGTTAACATTTAACGAAATGATAGGGCAATCAAATGGTTCAAATGGCTCTGAGCACTATGGGACTTAACAGCTGTGGTCATCAGTCCCCTAGAACTTAGAACTACTTAAATCTAACTAACCTAAGGACATCACACACATCCATGCCCGAGGCAGGATTCGAACCTGCGACCGTAGCAGTCGCGCGGTTCCGGACTGCGCGCTAGAATCGCGAGACCACCGCGGCCGGCAAGGGCAATCAAGGCGAGTGAGAAATTCTCTGTGCGCGAAATAATGCTGCGTTTCAAATGCGGTAAAACGCAAGTTTATGATACTTTAAGAAATAAGGATAAAATATGGGATGAATGGATTTAAGGGAACGGGCAAATGAAATGAAGAAATTAACGAGATAGCGTGGGAATGGTTCGTAAGTGCACGGACAAAAACTTGCCTTTGTGTGGATCCATGTTGCAGAGGGACACTGAAAATCCCTTAAGAGATTGGAAATACGGAGTTTAAGATATCCACAGGATGGCTGTCCACAGCTCGTGGTCTCGCGGTCGCGTTCCCGAGCATTCAAACTCGAAACATTTCATGTTGTGCAGATGACTAGATTCGAAGTGATGACTTCCTGCCAACTCATACCACTTCTAATTCAGCAACAGCTTTAATAGAAATACGTAACACAGAAGATAATGAGGAAGACACAAAGGAAGAAGAAGAGGAGCGAAATGATGTCTCCAGAAAAATTAATACTCCTGAAGAAGCTATTGCATAAATAAACATTGTTTTGCAATTTGCAACACACACAAATCCCTCCAATCTATTGGAACCGTTAAATGGTGCAAAAAAAAAATACGAAGAAAAAACAGTTTTGAACTGGAAATTCGAACAGGTTTCCTTCCTTGAAATGTGGCAAAAAATTGAAATGTAATGCAAATAATGGCGGGAATGATATGTATGTACAATAAATGGATTTAAAGCCAGAGTAACAGTACGGAAATGCCGTATTATTTATCAATTATTGTAATAGTCTAGTATCTTCTTGTACAATATACAGTAAATGAACATCTACTGTAAGCAGTTAAGGTGTGTTAATACATGCATAATTACAAATTTGTGCTTTTGTGTATGATACCTGGGGGAATTAGATTAGGAAATGAGCCACCTAAAGTAGTAAAGGAGTTTTGCTATTTGGGGAACAAAATAACTGATGATGGTCGAAGTAGAGAGGATATAAAATGTAGACTGGCAATGGCAAGGAAAGCGTTTCTGAAGAAGAGAAATTTGTTAACATCGAGTATAGATTTAAGAGTCAGGGAGTCGTTTCTGTAAGTGTATGTATGGAGTGTAGCCATGTATGGAAGTGAAACATGGATGATAACTAGTTTGGACAAGAAGAGAATAGAAGCTTCCGAAAAATGGTGCTACACAAGAATGCTGAAGATTAGATGGGTAGATCACATAACTAATGAGGAGGTACCGAATAGGATTGGGGAGGAGTTTGTGGCACAACTTGACTAGAAGACGGGATCGGTTGGTAGGACATGTTCTGAGGCATCAAGGGATCACCAATTTAGCATTGGAGGGCAGCTTGGAGGGTAAAAATCGTAGAGGGAGAGCAAGAGATGAATACACTAAGCAGATTCAGAAGGGTGTAGACTGCAGTACGTACTGGGAGACGAAGAAGCTTGCACAGGATAGAGTAGCGTGGAGAGCTGAATCAAACCAGTCTCAGGACTGAAGACCACAACAACAACAACCTGACAAATTTCACGTAGCCTTGTGAGTTTTGTGTAATCCAGAAATTTGTCCAATTTGGATAATTACCTTAGTCCCATGCGATTCCTCTTTGAGCAGGTTTTCCTGTATAATATGGGACATTCTCCTAAATGAAAAAAGAAACAAGACAACTAAATATTTGGGCATCAAGTGTCTGCTCCCATGTTCAGCTTAGCGCAAGAAGTTGCGTAGGAGGCAACGGCGGAGCGATTATGTGGGGTTGTCATTCGCCCCGATGTATCGGGAACGTCATCGTTATGGATCTTCTTGCACCGACATCCCGACAAGACCCAATTTTGTCCCGATTTTGTGAAGTACTGTTACGAGCTTGGCTCTAGTAATGAAGCAAGGCCATCTGTTAGTGCAATGTGTAAATGCAGCCTCAGTTAGTTTTATTTATGTTAGCAAGTTTATGTTGACGAGATCGTCTCACAGATGGCGTTGCATGTTGCGTATCCTGTGTCGATGATACAAGCACCTTTTAGATTTTGCGCCGTCAATCGAGACGATGCCAGATTTCTCCAGTAGTAGGCAGCTGGAACTATTTAAGCAGGGCCACGCGTAAGAATTGGGGAGTTCCCATTTGAATAGCGATCTGTTCAGACGATTCTTTCTAAACGTAATACGAACAACGAGTGCAAGCTAGTAATGTTTGAAGTGTTTACTGCGGGTATACAGGGCGTGAACTGTATAGTGACGTGTACTTCGACGACTAAAATGGTATCATTGCTTACGAAAATGTCTAAGATAGGAAAGACAAAGTGTCACTTTTCGGATGATTACACAAAAGAGTGGTCTTCTGTCTTTCTTGACAGGATCAGGAAGCGTTGTGTGAGATTTGTAGCTGTTGCATCTCAGTAACTCACGGAGGTAAGGCAGATGTGAGGCACCACATTTCTATGAAGAATCATACGAATAGATTCGCGATATCATCGGCATCGAAGGCTATTTCTACATTCATGAGTAAAGAAAAGACCCAGGAAGAATTGCTCATTGCTGCTGCAGAACTAACATCAACTTATAAAGTTATCAAGCATCAGCAGTCCTTCAGTTTTCTTGACTGTACCGTTGTAAGGTGGCTATAATTTCGCACCTTACAAGAACTCATTCACATGCAAACACAGATAGGTATCACGTGACAGGTTGTACATAGTATATATGAATGTATAAAGGAGAGCCGCGCGGGATTAGCCTAGCGGTCTAAGGCGCTGCAGTCATGGACTGTGCGGCTCATCCCGGAGGAGGTTCGAGCCCTTCCTCGGGCATGGGTGTGTGTGTTTGTCCTTAGGATAATTTAGGTTAAGTAGTGTGTAAGCTTAGGGACTCATGACCTTAGCAGTTAAGTCCCATAAGATTTCACACACATTTGAACTTTTTTTTTTTTTATATATAAAAGAGACTGACATTGTCACGTACTTCTTGTAAATAACTGTTAACGCTTATTGCATGAAAGGTGATAGAGAGTGTTTATTATAAAAACTGCTTAATGAATGATTGCCTATACTGGTAAAGGTTGGAACGCCAGTGGAGATGAAACGGCAGGCAGAACTCAAGCTCTGGGTGGAAGGCCCGCACAGGTGTTGCTCCTGCTTAAACACAGGAAGTAGCTAGACGGACGTCGTGGCACCTGAGCTCTTGGGTGGCGGCTGGCCGCTATTGCAGTAGGGGCCGCAAGGATAACCGGACAATACTTCCGAACGCTGAAAACCTTGGACGTAGGTGAGGGGAACGAAGAAGCGGCACCTCGGAAACCACGCAGGCTGGGTTATTTCTAAGGATTTTTACTCGCAAACTTTCCGCGCTGGACGACAAAAGACTAAAATATGGTTGGTCGGAGTTCGAAAGAATCTGTAGAGACGGAGAATACTCCGTGGTTTCGCGAATATGATTCGTTTTCGGAATTACGATGGTGGGGAGCCGAGCCTTGCTGGGAAGCCAGTGCTGGAGAGACGAGGTCTTCCGTTGTGACCGCCCGTGTGACGGTCGCTCGAGATCAGCTTTTGTTGGTACAGACGCACTTGCTGTCTTTGCTCTCAGTTGAGTTAGAACAGTTAGGAACTGTACTGTTGTGAACCTATACGATTCCGGGCTTCACCTCCGTGTTGGAAGTCGTCGTTGAGTACGCAGCCTTCAGTAATTGAGAGCACTTCCTATGCCTATACTTACGTTGAGACGTTATCTGAACTCCGTCCTTGTGGGTGGGAGTTTGCGTTTCTCGTGTATAGAACACAGAGAGGATAAGACAGTATTAGAGAATATTAGTCAGAGGACCGGCCGTCTGCCGTCCTAGTGTTTGAAAGAGTTTATTTGTGGCTGGAGTTCTTCCATCGGCGCAGACGAGTACGAGAACCATCACTTCGACGCACCGGACGCAGTACATATGGTGATATCGCAAATTGCTTCGGCTTATTAGGGCTAGAAAAGCTAAACAGCTGTGATCACGTTAGTTTATTTCCACTGAGGGTCCACACCACTATAGATCATCTTTGAAAGTAGTGTCTTTTAGTGTTTGGTACGTAGATGATGTCAGTCATTCCGCGTTATTGATATTAGACCGCGCAGTCATAATAAGCGGCAGAGTTGCGCGATTGATCAGTAATTTTACTTAGGAAATGTAAACTTTGTAATATAAAGAATTTTTTTTAAATCTACAATAAATATATAAGCAGGAACAATGTTTATCATTTAGAAGGATTAGTTGCCTTCATCATTCATTTATGTTTAGATTGTAATTTATATGTTAAAGTCCATTAAGAGATCCTAAGATCTACTTCAGGGGGTAGTCATACAGGGCCAAATCTTCATTTTAGCGTTTGTTATTTTCCGTTACGCACGTTCATTTTACACCCGCCTGGAGTAGCATCTTGGACCGTAAAACTGAATGCCGCAGTGTGCTTTGTCTCAAGCAAAGCTACAGCGATTGTTAAAAATATTCTTGCACCACACTCCGTGTCCGAACGCATAACACAGTTGCAAAAAACTTCATTTGATGACATAGGCCAGTGTGGAAAGAATATTTTCAATGATGTCGGCCCAGCGGACTGATGAAGAATATCGACTGCTGCCAGGGACTTTGGAATCAATCTTACAGTGCCAGTTTAACTAGAATCTGACTTCTATGGAGTTTTACAAATGCGTAAAAGGGAAAAGAGACTTGCTGAGGAAGTTGAAATCTTCCGAAAAATATGGTGTATCAACAACTTCTGCCGCAACAAGTTCAATGTAATCGTGTTCCGACTAAGTAGAAATTATATAACGCAATTTTTTTACTTCATTTCTGCACCCTCATCTCAGAATGTCCCGTCGATATCCCAGCTATATATGGCAACCCCGCGATCGCGCCACAACCAGACATCGCATCACGCGCTACTCGGGTTCCCACGACTGCAACGCGGGTATGAAAAAATGAGTTCATACGCCTCATACTCAACACCATACGGGGTGTTAATGGCACCGTGAGACTAGGTCGTACAGTATCGCGCAGCGACGCCACGTACCTAGGGTCAGCAAAAGGGCTCGTTCGCAGCAAGACAAGCATCCACACCTACAGTACGACGACATATGGAGCACCCTGCACTGTCGGAAAGCGATAATTGGTACGACTGTTTATATGATAGACAGTGGTGTACCGACGATGGTAAGACCACTGCCAACAGTGGACACAGGAGTGGTACCACTGTACGTCGTCTTTTAGAACGAATTCCTAGTCCGCGTATACGAGGGGCGTTTGAAAAGTCCGTGCAAAGCGCGAGAGATGGCACGCGTATCGAGGTCATGTTTAGTTAGTAGCATCTTTGAAAAGAACGCACACCAAGTTTCAGCCATACTGGTCTATTTCTTTGTGTTAGGCATTCGTGTGAATCAAGGAAGTCGAGTGATGGAATAAAAAGAATTTCGTGTGGTGATTAAACATTACTTTATGAAAGGCAAAACGCCTCAGGAGACTAAAGAGAAGCCTTCGGTTAGAACAGTTTATAAGTGTTTCAAAATTTTCGGAGTGTCCATATGGGCACAAGTGATACTGAACGTTCTGAACGCCCTGCGGAGGTTACGACTCCAGAAATCATTGATAAAATCCATGATATGGCGATGGTTGACAGAAGAGTTAAGGTGCGTGAGATTGCTAGTGCTGTGGGCATCTAGAATGAACGGGTACATATTATTTTGCATAAACATTTGGATATGAGAAAGCCATCCGCAAGATGGGTTCCGCGATTGCTCACGCTTGACCAAAAACGAAATCGTGTGAAGTGTTGCAAGGATGGTTTGCAGCTATTCAGTGAGAATCAGCAGGACTTTAAGCGTCGTTTCGTCACTGTGGTTGAAACATGCATACATTACCATACTCCTGAGACCAAAAAGCAATCTAAACAATGGGTTACCAAGTGAGAATCTGCACACAAAAAGGCGAAGACCATTCCTTCGGCCGGATAGGTTACGGCGACTGTCTTTTGGGATTCGCAAGGGATAATCCTTATCGAGTATCTGGAAAAGGGCAAAACTATTACAGGTGCATGTTATTCATCGATATTGGACCGTTTGAAAACCGAGCTGCAAGAAAAACGCCGGCGATTGGACCGCAAAAAAGTTCTTTTCCATCACGACAATGCACCAGCACACCCCTCAGCAGTTGTGGTCGCAAAATTAATGGAAATAGGATTCCAACTCGTTTCACATCCCCCCTATTCTCCAGACTTGGCTCCCTCGGGCGACTATTTGTTCACGAATTTGAAGAAAATGCTGGTGGGACAAAGATTTTATTCAAATGAGGAGGTGATTGCAGCAATTAATAGATTTTGCAGACTTGGACAATTCCTATTATTCGGAAGGGATCAAAAAATTAGAACAGCGTTGGACGAAGTGTATAAGTCTAAAAGGAGACTAGGTCAAAAAGTAAAAAAGGTTTACCCCAAACACATAAGTAGTTCTTATTTTTGCACGGACTTTTCAAACGCCCCTCGTATTGTCACGATGGTCGAATTCGTGTGTGGAGGCTTCCAGGAATGCAAACGATCCTAGATTGTGCTCGTCATCCTCACACTGGCCCAGCACCTGATGTTACGGTGTGAGCTGCCATTGTGTACACAACACGATAACCTCTGGTTCGCGTTGCCGCTAATTTGTACAGCAGTCGTAACATCTCTATCGCGTTAAGGCCTTAGAGGTCTCCGTGACATTATCTTTCAACGAGATAAGACAAGACGCCCACATTGTTGTGAACTACCTCGATGCAGACTGTTGATCTGTTTGCCCTGCGCAGAAAGTTCTCCAGACGTCCCACACAATGAGCACATCTAGTCACGTATCGACGAGATACTGGTACGCCGTCACTGGCCATCCAATACGTTTGACGAACTCTGGCGTGTAGCCCTAGCAGCAATGAATGATTTGCACGCATCTGTCACTGAAGATGAGTTCGACTCACAAGGGGAAGGCCTCAGACACGGCCAACCGATTCGGTTCAGATTTGGCATGTCCCTTGTGTACAACCTAAAACGAAGGACTCTAAGATATTTTGGGTCAATACCCCGCGTTTTTTAAAAAATCAGCCCTAAAGGTTATGACGAGCAATTGACTCAAAATTGGCGAGATCGATAGATAATTGTAAATAGAGCACTTTTCATCATCGGGTATGGGGCCCGAAAACGCATACTTTTCCAGAAATCGAGGTAAGAAACTTTTACAACTGCCGCTTCTGTACCCACATAGTAAACGCTTTTCCTCGGCAGCGCCGATAGCGCAACGGCCAAGGTAACTGGCTGGGAATCGGAGAACCCGGTTTCGCATCTAGAAGAAACATAGCGGATGTTCTTCTTTTCGTTTGTATTTTTCCATATCTCAAGTGATAGGGATAGAAGGGTTAATAAGGTAAGTAAATCAATAAGGAATGATAATAATAAGGCAGATAAGAAAATTTCTCAAACCTCTTGGGATAGTAAACAACTAAAAAGTTACTCCAGGTCACTTTACAATGGCTTTTCCAGTCATTGTTATGTGTCCTCACGCTTTTTCGAACAATTAGATGGATGGTACTTGTCATATAAACATTCGAAACAAACATACTCACGGCACCAAGAACATCTAATGAATGCAATCTTTCGACAGCTACACTGTTCTTTCCGAAGAGTCGGCGGAAAACAAACTTGGTTTACATTTAAAAATATGTCTTTTGCGGGAATTAATTTTGATGCATACCACATATACGATATCATTGGCTGAAAAATCGGTGCTGAAAGTTGGTTATGAATTATGCTGTGAATAGTTATTGCATCCGTGCGGTTGTGCAATTCCCGCTGGGTTTCCAGAAGCACACTACAATTCTGAAGCCTGGAAATCAAGTTTTTAACCTGGCGATAGAAATAAACATCACACGGCTGGCACACAGGTGTGCGGTTTGGCGGTATTACTTTTACTGTGCACGTCGGCTGACCCTCGCCATCGATAAACATTGTGTCATATACTGTAGTATTAATTTGTCCACTCCAGGAGTCGAATATTAGAGAAAACTTGTTGTCAGAAACGTATGGTTTTAAAACATTCTCAAAAAATGTTCTGTAAATCGCATTCGTCAGTTTCCAGGATTTGGAGCAGGTAATGTAAGCATTTTTCAACGAGTCGGTTAAACGATTGACTTCTTCTACAACCCGAGGACCAAATGTAACGTTCGTTTCTTGTAAACGCAGGGAAACCTTAGGCAACACTTTTCCAGAGGCTGTGATGGCAAATTGCACCGTGTACGAATGTGTTAGTTTGTTCTTACTACCAACTGCGACAAGGGTTCGTTTTTCTCCCTTATGCGATAACGTGCGTCGAATGTTCACTCGATACTCGCATCCTGTTTGATCGGTGTTGATCATGTAATCACGATTAAAACCGGTCATAAGTGACGCCGTTTGCGTACTGAAAAAAGCCACCACTTTCTGTATATCTTCTATATTTTGTACCTCCTTATGAGAGACTTATTTAGTGACATGCCGTTGACGAATTTTATGCTCCGATTTGAAATTTCTTGCCCAAGATAATGACGCAGCAAACGTAAAAACCTTGTTGGCCGTGTATTGAAGTGCTGCACCTGCAGCGCACTCCTGAAGTATTCTCGTTGTTACTTTCTCGTTACGACAACGAGATTCGACAAATCGGTCGTATGTCCATTTATTTATCGCCTGGTATTTGTCGTATCTTGTCCCTCCTTAAACGATATCACTTTCCCACAATTTCAAGTCCTTCTTCCTTTTCAGGGCTGTTGTTGCTCCATTCTTTTGCAGTGTTTTTAAGTTCCAAATTGGGCGATTCCTGGCGAGCGCTACCGCCTTTACTTTTACTTCAAGGGGTATAGCACCGTAGTTCAATAGTTTAGTAACCGGTTCGTAATACTCATCGGGAGCAGATGAAGCACATATTCCCAGTGACGTGGAGATTTCCAAAGTGTTATGACCATTTTGCGATTCACTAGTCGGGATATCTTCCACTGAATCACCTTCTGCTCCGTCTTCATGGTATAGCACTCCAGTATCAACAAAAGTCATTTCGTTCGTCGGCTCCAAAAATCGCTCGACAATAGCAGCTCCTATCAATCTGGAACGCCGAGAAACAGTACTGCCTGCCTCCGGTAGTGCATTGATAATGCATCTGTCTTGCAACACTTTTACAAACCAAAACACAGCGTCGGTAACTTCCCGCTTGCCATCGTCTGTGAAGGCTCCCAACTATATATTACAGCGCAAGTCGAAGGGTGTACATCCTCCATTATTCAGATTATGCACCTGAAAGATATGAAACAACAAACAATAACTAATTAAATGTGTGTGAAATCTTATGGGACTTAACTGCTACGGTCATCAGTCCCTAAGCTTACACACTACTTAACCTAAATTATCCTAAACACAAACACAACATCCATGCCCGAGGGAGGACTCGAACCTACGCCGGGACCAGCCGCAGAGTCCATGACTGCAGCGCCTTAGACCGCTCGCCTAATTCCTCGCGGCAATAACTAATTACTACGGCATAAACAGACGAGCTAATTACTACAAACTACATACAGTACTCGTCATATGTTACTTACGGAAGAACACTGTATTCATTCACAAAACGTATTTCATTCGGCGCATTAACAATAGAAAAATCACTAGTGTATCCGCGAGGTTCGCGGCAGCCTAATGGCGGAAAACAACTCTTTCCGATTGACTTCTATAAAGCTCGTGTTGGACACCTCCACTCTTCCAGGTTTCCAACTATGTATGATATGACAAAGAGGCAACCGGGACGACATAACTCTCCCCTCGTGCATTCTGTCCCGTGCCTCGCTGTAAACAAGCGTCGCGCGGTTGTCTATCTGTGATCCCTCGTGAGGAATTCGCAGCACTCTTACTCGGAGTTGTTTTCATGTGACAAGGCTTAAAAGTTTAATACTTTACTAACTCACGGCGTTTGGGAAATTAGTTTGCCTACCTTATTATTACCGTTCCTTATTGATTTACTTACCTTATTAACCGTCCTATCCCTATCAATTGAGATATGGAAAAATGCAAACGAAAAGAAGAACATCCGCTACGTTTCTTCGAGATTCGAACCCGGGTTTTCCGATTCCCTGCCAGTTACGTTGGCCGTTGCGCTGTTTTTTTTATATATATTTTACCGAGACTCGAACTCGGGACCTTTGCCCTTCGCGGGCAAGTGTTCTACCATTTTTTTTTCTTAAATGTCATACATCTATACAAATACATAAATAAGATTTACATAAAAGTTAAATGAAAGTGAAAATAAAAAATAAAAATTCGTATTCCAAGCGGATTTTTTTATCTTTTTTTTTGGGAGCAGGAAGGCAGGGTAAACAAACAATCTTTATTCGTACAATTGTACTATCTTAGGGATAAGAAAAGGATCGAGACAGCAAAAACAAAGCAAAAACAATTTGGAAACCAGAAAATCAACGTAAAGGCCGCCCTTTTTTTGTGTAACATGAATAAAGTAAACGACAATCCTAGTCACGAGCGGGAGTGAAAATGAAGTTATCATCTGCTTCACAATCCCTGCAGCACACGGTGTCGCATCATAAATCTGGCAGACAGCCATATAATCTTGACCATTTCTGACTTTGTGGGCGGCATATATTTATGTATTTCTCCTGCGTCGACCATGTAGGGACCAGTTTTCTTCTCAGTGTGCTGTATGCCAATATAACTGAACCGTGCAGTATTGTCTCTAGTCGTTCTGCTGCAGGAGTCTTCTCAGTTCTGGGACACCCCAGCTGTCGGGCGGATTGTGAAAAACACTTCCTAAAAAACTGGAAAAGTAAGTCCTGTATTTCGTATGACTCCGTATGAGCTCGTGTTGTTCTTGTAAATACATCCAATAATCCATCACGGACTTAATATCGTACGAATACAAATATTTCGTCGCATGTCCAGCGATCCAATTGACCGCATACGTCTTTTGTTTGGGAAAAAAGGTCTTGTCCGGTAGAAAAAGTACGTCCGATGTGATTTCTGTGTAGTTAGTGCGCCGAAGGAAGGCCAATATTCGACGCGTCAGCATCCAGACGTCCCTCGCTGCGCCACACACTAAACCATGTTCTTCCGTTGCTAACAGGCCACAGTTTGTGCAAAGAGGAGAATCGACCATATGAATTGTATGTAATCGACTCCTGGTCACAAGTTTACGGTTTATAAGAATGTACCACATCGATCTCGCTGCTGTTGACAGTAATGGAGTATGCACTGCACACCAAATGTGGTTCCACGTTCTCGACGGGTATTTGAATTCCATTACGTTGCGGGCATGGCGATCCATCAAGCACCTATAGATCTCCCGAGTCGTGGGTATTCTCGTCGAAGGTACTTTCAGACGAACATAACTGTAATCAACAAGAAATGAGGCAATGTGTGCAAGGGAAGGCGAAATATTGCCCACCGCAATAGGGGGTTCGTACGAAGGCGGAACAAGTACTTCTATCAGAGCTGACGTTATGGTGTGCTTTCGTTGTTGCCAATTTCGTATCATCGCTCGCATGTAAAGCGCCGGAGCTTTGTTTCGCACGTTTGTGAGGTTGAGGCCACCGTTCCGGAATTGTAGCGTTAACGTGTCATATGTGATCTTAAATAACATCCCAGTACTAACATAGTAACCAAAGGCAGCCATGAGGCGCTCTGCACATACCCTTCGGTATTGGTAGGATCTGCGCTAAATGGGGCAGTCGTGACGCTATGTGAACGTTAGTGTATGCCACTCGCTGGATCATGTCAAAGGCTCTCAGTGAGTTGTTCCGTATCGCCAGACGAACATTTTGCAGAAGCCGCCGAGAACTCGCCGCCGCTGACCGCCGTAGTGAACGGGTAAATGTGATCCCCAGACATCTCAGCGATTCCACCGTCTGAAACGGTCCCGGTATGTCTTCCAGACCCCGTCCAATGTGCATAATTTTGGATTTCGTCATGTTAATGACACTGCCTGCTGCCGTCCCGTAGGAGTCTAGATATTCAACAGCCTGATGCACTTCATGACCTGATCTGACAAGAAGGATCAGGTCGTCCGCATATGCGCGACAAACGAAAGAGTTCTCATTAAGCGCTATCCCAGTAAGTGAGCGCCTCATAACACACATCAGCGGCTCAAGCGCTATCGCAAACAGCATCTTGGAGAGTGGGCACCCTTGTCGGACGGAGCTATTAATAGGAACCGAGCCCGCTTCCCGACCGTTTACAATCACCTTCGATGTAGCCCCTCGTATTAGCCTCATAATGATGGAGATGAAAACAGGTGGAATCTCCATTCGGCTCATGACTGACGCCAAGAAGTCATGGTTTATCCTGTCGAACGCACGATCGAAGTCCACAGATATCATCGCTGCTCGCATTTTACAAGTTTCCGCAAGGGCGATAACGTCACGGTATTCACTTAACGCCGAGGAGATGTTGCTTCGCACCCCTAGGCAAGCCTGATCAGGAGATATTGTCCTGGATATCGCCAGCTTGAGACGAGACGCTAGTAGCCGTGCAAAAATTTTATAATCGGTGTTTAGCATAGTGAGAGGCCGATATTGATTAACACTGCGACTCCCCGCCATCTTCGGGATGGGAAGAAGAAAGCTCGTCACAAAATCCGACGGTAGGCGCATGTTCGGACTCATCGCCTCATTGTACATCGACACCAACTGTGGCATCATCATGTCCACGAATTCTCGATAAAACTCTAGCGTAATCCCATCTGGCCCCGGTGATTTATGGGCCGCTCCTTTTGTGAGTGCCACCTTTATATCGTCTTCTGTGAGTGGCTCCATAAGCGCTGCCTTATCCGTCTCTGTCAGTGTCGTTTGCAGATGTTGCAGTATCTCTTCCCCTACCTGACGGTCCGTCGGTGTACCGGCATAGAGATGGCGGAAATGCTCTAAAAATTCATTTGCAATGTCCTGTTGTGTTGTCAGTTGACGGCCATCTAAACCGTGGAGCACTGTTACCAATGCCCGGCGGTAACGCTTATGTTCCCGCGACACATGGTGCATCGAGGTACGTTCCCCAGTGATGGTGTCGAGACATCTTGCCCGTATTGGGATGCCACCCAGTCGTCGTCGCGTGATCGATAGGATTTGTGCCTTGACACGGTGAACTTCCGCATGATGTTCTGCAGACGGCACCTGGAAGGACAGTTCACGAAGCATGGTGTAATAATAATCAAGAGTGTCTCTCTGCCATCTCGCCTTATCCCGACCATACTGTATTAGAGCTCTTCTTATTGCCGGCTTAGTACACTCGAGCCACCATTGAAGCACGGAGGTATACGTTGGTAGACGGCGTTGACATGTGGCCCATACCTCCTCGACTCTCTGATGACATCCGGGGTCCGCCAAAAGGTACGAATTGAGCTTCCATGTCCCGCGGCTTCTCCACACACTTTGCCTAGGGAGTGACATGGTACAAATGTAAGCCAGATGATCAGTAAATGCCGCAGGCCATCGTTCCGCGTCGACCACCTTATCCTGTAGGCCAACCGAAACATATATTCGATCGAGTCTGCTCGCCGAGTGACTGGTAAAAAAAGTATATCCCTCACGGTTCCTATGAATCATGTCCCAGGTGTCGCTTAACTCCAGATCGCGGCATAGCACATGCAATTCACGACAGGTATTGTAATGTGGTGTCTGGTCTTTTTGGGCTAAAACACAATTGAAGTCACCACCTATAATGAAATGATCGAATCTACCGGTAAATAAGGGCACAATCTCTTCCGAATAATATCTCGCACGCGCCCGTCTGTTGTCTGTGCCGGAAGGGGCATAAACATTGAGAATACGAATTCCATTAACAGTTATCGCCAGTCCTCGTGCCGAAGGTAGATAAGCCAGGTCTCGGACCGGAATCCCGTCCCGGACCAATATCGCCGTTCCACTGTCGTTGTTCGAGTGCGGCGAGGTGTAGGAGATGTATCCATGTACTTCCTGGAACTCAGGAATGTAAATTTCCTGCACCATCAGTATATCCACATCCGACACGTATATCATGTCCCTAAACAACTGCTGTTTCACGGGAGATCTAATGGTATTTACATGCACTGTCCCTATTCTGTATGCCTGGGGTCGAGTAGCTGTCATCTCCACATGATGTTAAAATGACAAAGTTTCACCGTGTCGATAGTTCCTTTGCACATCCGCCGAGGGTCGCCCGAGGAACGTGTCCCTGCGGCATTAGGTTTCTTGAGATGCGGACGGATGCAAGGCCCCACCAATAGAATGGTCCGCATCGGTGATGTCGTCGTCCTGCTCATACCAGCTGATACTATTGGTGTGCTCCAAATTTTCCTGTGCGGCATTGATGTGAGACATCTGTTGTTCTTTCGCAGCTGTAGACTCCACCGCCGAAGGGGTAGCAGGCCCCTCAGCGGATGCGTCGTCTGAACGATATGAAATCATTTCACTGTCCGAATTCATATGATCTGCGACATCCGAAGCTTGTGGTTCCATGTCTGACAGGTCCATAGTGTTAGACTCGGTTGGGCTCCCTAGAAGAGAAGGGAGCGTCTCCGCAGAGTTTAGTCGGCGCTTCTTGCGGCGCTTTGGCGAGCGTTGTTTGCGGGCCCTAATCTCGGCCTCTGGTGTTGGCGCATCTTGCATCTCCTGCGTTCCCGCCGCCGCCACAATGCCCTGGGGCCGTTCCACTTCAGCTTCCATGCCTATTGTGATGCTCTCATCCTCTGTCTGCGTCACCTGTAGTGTCTGAGATTGGAGGGTGGTCGGAGCCATTCCTTCTTCAGTTGCGTCCGAAGGCGCCTAAATCAACTGCGGCGTCGGTTCGATGGTGCGCTCCGACCTCGGCGTCACCTCCCCACGAAGAGCCGTCACGTAAGTCATCGGCAGTGACGTTGGTGTAGTCAGATTCTGGAAGTCTCCGCTGGGGAGTTGCACGAGTCTCCTCTGCATACACGCTGATCGAAGATGTCCTTCACCACCACACCCGGAGCATGTCCGGGGCTGTCCATCATAGATGACAATAGCTCTACAGCCGCCGATGTTTATGTACGATGGCACATGTTTCGTAAGGGCAATTCGCACCTGTCGGACACCATTGAGCACTGGATACGTGCTAAAACTTGCCCAGCGTTCGGCCGTATGACTAATAACTCTGCCATATGGCTGGAGTGATTCAATGACCAATGATTCGGGTACCTCGAAAGGCAGCTCGAAGATTCGAATCGTACGCACGCCCAGGCCCGAATAAGCGACTAAAACTTCGCCAATATGACCATCGGAGTGTCGGAACTGGAATCCTCGTTTGGCGGCTTCAATGATCCTATCACATGCTGCGTCGTCAATCATCTTTACGTAAAGAGTGCTGCTCACGATTGATAAATGAATTCCAATAATCTCCGTGTAATTAAGATGCACTTCGTCCCTCAAGAAACGTTCGATTTCGAAAGCCTTCGGTCTTGCATACTCGTTACAGAACGTGAACTGTATCGTGGTTTTTCGGAAATTGTGTGCCATTGCGTTCGATTCAGACAGTAACACACGCGAGTGACGACGGTGTAGACACCGCTGCTTCCGCGACCGTTCGCAGCCGAGACGTAAGCAAGTCCGAGCTCCTCCGCGGCGAAAGGCGGACTGTGCTATCGGCGCTGTCAGAATAGCGTTTACCATGTGGGTACAGAAGCGGCAGTTGTAAAAGTTTCTTTCCTCGGTTTCTGGAAAAGTTTGCGTTTGAAAACCCCATACCTGATGATGAAAAATGCTCTATTTACAATTATCTATCGATCCCTCCAATTTTGAGTCGATTGCTCGTCATAACCTTCAGGGGAGATTTTCTCAAAATTGCGGGGGTATTGACCCAAAATATCTTAGAATCCATCGTTTTAGGTTGTACACAAACGACCTGCCAAATCTGAGCCGAATCGGTTGGCCGAGTCTGAGGACTTCCCCTTGTCATTGCTGTATATGACCCATTTGTGCTGCCAGAGGTCTGGACGCCGAAAAATCAAAACTGACGAACAGTGGAAGAAAGATGCCTACATTTTGCGAGAACCTACTCAGAAAGCTTCAAGAACCCTCTATCAGAACGGGCACTACGAATATTCTACTTATACCCATACTTCATTCCCGTAGGGATCGCCCCGGTAAAATTAGATAAATAACAACACCCACATATTCCTATAAGGAAAAAACTTTTCGTCGCGACATTCCAGGTTCAAACAAATCGCTATTAATGAATAATTCCGATGTCCAACAAACTAGTTAGGTGCCGTTTTCGAATCACCGTCCAATACAAAACCTGACGTCATATCATTTCAAGTTTAAACATGCGCAGCTTTGTTACTTGGTCAGTTAAAGGAGGACGGAAGTTGCTGCATAGGTGTCTCGATTCAATACAAAAGTTGTCGCCATTTAATATCAAGTTCAGCCTTGTTAATTGATACTGACGAAAAATTACACAGTTCGCATATCTTCGCCCCTATTCAGCAATAACGATCGGTGATGTCTTCTAGTTTCGTACAGCTTTGCTTAGTTAGCATTGCTTATAGGTACTGGGTTTGAATTATTATCTAGAACAAAATAGTTGTCTTGTAATTTAAAATTCAGACATGTGCAGAACTAGTTGCTCATGAACCCATTAGCTATTTAACGTCATTTTTTGCCAAATAGCATAGGCGACAGGTGAGGTTCGAACTACACATAGAATCATGTGCCACCACGAGTATAGTGAAATTACTAGTCTATGCCGTTAATAGCGAGGTTTCTGTATAGCGCTTGACGCTTTTAACTTGTGTATTTCTAACTGACGAATCTGTGGCATTTCCAACTGACGAATTCATTAACCAACTGATGCAAAACCACTCGCCATGCGAACTACGGTTAATAGGTGCTTCTAAAGACTTTTAAAGAATATAAACACTTTGAATCATCGTAGAACTTTGGGAATCCAGACATTCTTGCAAAATCTATCAGTAAAAAAAATTGTTTTGGTTAAAGATTACTCTAGAAAAAAATGTGTGTGAAATCTTATGGGACTTAACCGCTGAGGTCATCAGTCGCTAAGCTTACACACTACTTAACCTAAATTATCCTAAGGACAAACACACACACCCATCATCGATGGAGGACTCGAACCTCCGCCGGGACCAGCCGCACAGTCCATGACTGCAGCGCCCAAGACCGCTCGGCTAATCCCGCGCGGCCGATTACTCTAGAGTTACAATAATGAGAGTGGTAATAGTTTTGAAATGTGACATATTGTGGCCTCTCACATTTAGATTCATAGCCTTACAGGGCAATATCCTCTGCTGGTCTCTTGTGGTAACCATTTTGTACAGTCAAACGACTGTACCGAAAAGTGATTAAGGGACTTGTAAGAAAGTTACGTTCTGTGGGCTGCCCGCTAATCAGGCGGGACTCAATTCAGAATGTTCGGATGGTTTTGAGCATTATAGTTCATTTAACTCATTTTCAATATCTTTATTTTTTATTAAATCACTCCTTTCGCAGCCCTTCAGTTTTGTCGAGAATCTCATCTCTGCTGCTTGCATTTGGCTAGCATCTTTCATTTTTATTTATCCCATTCACTCCATACCACAGCAATGATATCGTCACAGTCTTATAAAATTTAATTATTGTATCTTTTCGTGTTTATTAGTTGCGTTTTCTGTTTACTGGTCCACATTTTGCTTAAAATTTGTGTCGCTTTTCATCTACGTCATTACCACAACCCAAGCTCACGTCGCAACCTATATATTTGAAATGTGACACTTGTAAATTATTTCGGTGTTGATTTCTATTTTTAACCATGTTCGTTCCGTGCTCTGAAGAGCCACAACTTTCGTCTTGTGTAATGGAGTTTTTAGATTGTATTTTGCACATATTTGGCGTTGCTAATGTGTAGCCATGTATGGAAGTGAAACATGGACGATAAATAGTTTAGACAAGAAGAGAATAAAAGCTTTTGAAATGTGGTGCTACAGAAGGATGCTGAAGATCAGATGGGTAGATCACATAACTAATGAGGAGGTATTGAATAGGATTGGGGAGAAGAGGAGTTTGTGGCACAACTTGACAAGAAGAAAGGATCGGTTGGTAGGACATGTTCTGAGGCATCAAGGGATCACCAATTTAGTATTGGAGGGCAGCGTAGAGGGTAAAAATCGTAGAGGGAGACCAAGAGATGAATACACTAAACAGATTCAGAAGGATGTAGGCTGCAGTACGTATTGGGAGATGAAGAAGCTTGCACAGGATACAGTAGCATGGAGAGCTGCATCAAACCAGTCTCAGGACTGAAGACCACAACAACAATAACAATTTACTATTAAGGGGATACGGAATCGGATTTTGGGTTAAAAAATCGATTTTTTTTTTTATTGGCGTATTATATTCTGCCATGTTTCCTCTTTAAAATGACGTATCATACATAGCTCTACTACAATTATAACTATTTTATTTTTATATATTTGTGAGATCGGGTATTGCGCTTTAGTTATACACGTCTCTCGTGGCTGACCATGAACTTTTTGGCAGTACCTTTAAAGTGACATGAATTCAAATATCCCGGTTTCCAGCGACTATTTATACACTAGTTGCCCGAAAATGTTTCTCTCTGGTTTCCTCAAGTTACTCTTTGACTTTGTGGCGGGACTGTTTTGTAAACAGTGTGATATAAGAAAGTAGTTGTTGTTGAGTTATTTCGTATTTAGTGCTTCATTTTTCGCAGTGAAAATGCCTAGAGCTAAAGCAAAAGTATTTAAAAAGCGTGTGAACTGGCAAAAGAAAAGAAATAATGATTCATTAGCAAAGCAAAGCAGTTCATCATCATCACTGTTGGAAAATGTGAATCCACTTATTACTGATTTGCCGAACGAACTTACACCAAATGAAAACAGTGCTTCTCATAAAAAACTAAGAGATTTGGAAGAGAAATATAATTTACTTGATAGAGGGAATGAAGTTTTTGAACTCATTGATACGAATATATTGTGTGAAGCTCTTGAAAACAGTTTGTGCTGCAAAAAATGTCATGGAAACGTTTCTCTGAAAGTAGAATCCCATGTTGGCCTGGCTGCCCAGTTTAATTTAATATGCAGTGTTTGTAAATACAGCTGTAAGTTTCCAAGTTCGGTTTCAGTAACTGTAAATAATGGATACAAGAAAACTGAACTTTATAGTGTAAATATTAGGTTAGTTTATGGATTGCGAGCAATTGGTAAGGGCAAAGCAGCTGGTGATATGCTATGTGGTGTTCTAAATCTTCCAAGTGCACCTTCAAAGTTTGAAGCTTACAATTATGTACTAGGATCTGCAGTTGAAGATGTAGCACAGAAGTCAATGCAGGTTGCTGTGGAAGAAGCAGTGGAAGAAAATGACGGCAGTCGTGACCTCACAGTGGCGTTTGATGGCACGTGGCAGAAAAGGGGCCACACCTCCAACAATGGTGTTGTAACAGCAACTAGTGTTGATACTGGCAAGGTTATTGATGTTGCAATAATGTCTAAATACTGTAGGTGCACAGGCAGGCTGAAAAATGAACACAGTGATGACTGTATTGCTAATTATTATGGTAGTAGTGGTGGCATGGAGGTTGCTGGGGTGAAGAAAATTTTTCATCGCTCTTCACAGTGGTATAATGTTCGCTATGTCAAATATCTGGGAGATGGTGACTCTAAAGCATTCAAAGAAGTTTTGGAAAGCAAACCATATGGGAACAGTGTAAATATAAGCAAACTTGAATGTATAGGACATGTGCAGAAGAGAATGGGTGCCAGGCTGAGAAGGTTAAAATCAGTTATGAAAGGGAAAAAACTAGATGATGGGAAAACCTTGGATGGCAGAGGAAGATTGACTGATTCCATAATAGACCACATTCAGAACTGCTATGGCCTTGCAATCAGGCAAAATACGGGCAATCTTGAAGAAATGAGGAGAGCTATATGGGCTTTATATTTCCACACCGCATCCACGGATGAGCATCCACAACATGGTTTGTGCCCCAAAGGTGAAAACAGCTGGTGTAAATACAATAGGGGACTAACAACAGGAGAGAAATACATTCACCACCACAGTCTACCATCAGCCATCATGGCAGAAATAAAGCCCATTTTCAGAGATCTGGCTGACAGAAGTCTTCTGATGAAATGTCTTCACGGAAAAACGCAGAACCCCAACGAGTGCTTGAATAGTGTGATATGGCATCGTCTCCCAAAAACAGTGTTTGTCGGAATTAATACACTACATTTTGGTGTGTATGATGCTGTGGCAACCTTCAATCTTGGAAATATAACTAAATGCCAGGTCCTTCAAAAGTTGGGTATGTGTGTTGGTTCCCGTACGGTACGTGCTATGTTCTTTTTAGATCAGCACAGACTAAGGCATGCTGATAATATAATCAAGACATTAGTGAAAAAAGCAAGACAGGTGCAGAGGGGTGCCAAAAGAAGACTTGAAGATGATTATGAAGACTGTGAAGGGGGTATTAGCTACGGATCAGGAATGTTTTAATCTTCTTTCTCCGTTTCCTGTAAGTTTACTTTTTACTTCATCTAGGAACATTATCTCAGGTACTGGTCAACCTAGAAGTCTGAAATTTTTATGACGTAGTGACATAGGTCCCTATTACATACTGAAACAACGATTTTTTAATTACTTGATTTACAAAAGACTTAGGGGTGATAGTCTAGTAAAAAGCGATGGAAAAAATTTACTTAAAAATAAATGTACAATATCTCTGTAAGAAAATACTTTGACAATAAACTGTTGTTTCAGTATTGTTGTAACATATGAATGCACATACAGTAAAATTTTTACCTCTCTGTCTCCAGTAGTTTGTGAGAAAATGTTCCCTATAGTAGGCATATATTAACATTGCGGGAATAGGTGATTCCGTATCCCCTTAAGCAAAGGCCATCTTCACTTTCTTGTCTTATTACTTTATCATCTACAAACAGTAATTCACTTAGATTAGCTTGTTTATTGAAATGAATTCTACATAATTATCCTATTTCCAGTTATAAGCGCATGGTGAATATAAATGGTAAAAACAGTTGTTGAAAGAGAACACCCCTGTCTAACTCTTTGATTTTTATGTCGTTTAACCATTTATCTCCAGTGTTTATTGCTTTTTTGTTTCATGATATAAGTTTTTGATTGTCCTGTCGATGGAAATGGAAATGAGCGTTTGGCGTCATTGGCCGGGAGGCCCCTTACGGGTCAGGTCCGGCCGCCTTGGCGCAGGTCTTATTACATTCGACGCCACATTGGGCGAACTGCGCGCCGGATGGGGATGAAATGATGTCAGGACGGCAGTCCGTCACGCTGACCATTCAGCTATCGGGGCGGATAGCAAGGATTTTCAAAATCTGTAAAACCAGTGTGGGTTAAATCTCTTTATTTTTCTATGAATTGTTTTATTGTAATAGTATTGTCACAATGTGGATGTCAGTTAGTTTCTCAATCAGCTTTGATCTCTTTGAAGAAGTGCCTCAACTAGCATTCAGAATAACAGAACAATTGTAAATTTGCTGTTCTTAGCGCAGATGACAATGAATGACGTTTTGCTGTTAAGCCGACCCTTTTGCACTATGAGTAGGGGTCTTTAGGGGTCTTTCAGGAAAGAGTGATACTGTTAACTTTCAGTGTCGACCCCACCTGACGAGGGGGGGGGGGGAGTCCGATAGTACGGTGAATCTATCTTAAAGAACCACAAACCACAATAAAACACGTTTATCGATATGGGCAGTGGCGGCTCGTGAGTATGCATTCTGGGTGTTCACAAATTTTTAGATTCAAATAATTTGAGAGTGTGAAATTAATAGCATCTGACGTATAACAGTTATGCTTATCAATAAGTTTTTACAACTACAACCACTGCCAATAATAATAATAATAAGATGCATAACTTCTCTGACAAAAGTAAGAAATGCTTTTGTGAAATTTTGTTTTTTTTTGTACATAATTAAATACAATTTAGGACAATAACGAAATAATATCTAAGCTTTTCTCATTTTTGTGTAAGTGGGAGTTTACGTGCTTTTCCATTTTTTTGGACAAATGTACAAGATCCCTAACACATGTATTAGTTCACAGATTTACTTCCAGGCTGAAACCACATATTCTTACGCTGCACCCACACAATAACCTGTACTAGGTATACATTTCCTTGTTTAATGTTCGCTTGTAATCATACTTATTTGATTTTGTCACTCTCTCAATCAAAGGATCTGTTCCCGGAGGCCCTAGTTCCTTTGCGGCTAACTTCCTGGTAATTTACTTTTCTGTTCCGAGAATGAGATTTTTACTCTGCAGCGGAGTGCGCTCTGATATGGAACTTACGCGAGTTGCGCATGCCCAAAAGCTCCTTAAAACATCCACAACTGAAGGTCCCCTCGCGATCCTGATATCAAGTTTCACGGAGTCTAGAGAAGCAGTAGCGAGGTAGATTTAAGAGCCGTATCTTTCAGATCGCAGCATCTATGTTACTTTTCACAGCATTCGAAGAAAAATAAAACCAATAAATTCTCAAGATCCTCTTGTGCTCTTACACAGCAGTCGCCACTGTGTATGGGTGATAGACGACGTTTTAGGAATAACCGATGCTGTTCTTGCCAGGCACGACTTCATAACGAAAACGGCGTCTGTTCGCAGCTGCTGCCTCGCTTTGTGACAGACTCTTACATAAAATCCGTGAAATAACCAGCTTCACTGTTTGAAACTTCACACGCGTTTATCACGGGCGAGCGAACGCAGCAGCGACAACAATTACTGCCGCTTGACCTTTTGGTGTCACGCTTCAATTTTCGTACGCCGAACAAAAGGAAGACACGGTTCACACCGATTCGTCCACCATTTTTACATTAGTCACAAAGCGGGCACGAAACTGAGTACCGTTAAATTAACACCATATTAAACTGTGGTGCCAAAACTTACTACAACAAAAAGAAAAAAGCGCTGGGCTGTGGTAGACTGATTTTCAAAAATTGATGTGGTCTGACCCCTCAAGACAGTGGGTCAAATCGCTGCCGATGTGTTACTTCGATAAACTGTTTTATTCAATAAAAGTTTTTTCGTCCCCTGAATCACAAACCCTAATTTTTTACGACGACCAGTTTCGGTTATCTTAAAAAATCATCATCAGATAAGCAGAAGAAAAAACTACAAACATTCAGAGAATTTTAGTTAACCCAGCTGTGTCAAAAAGGCAGAATACACATTAAAATGCGAAAGATGATAAAGTTTTTTGTGTCACCCCGAAAAAATAAAATTACATGATTAATTATTATTGTTTGCAGATACATTGATTATGTACTTTTAGTTTTTCTGGCTGGTAAAAACAACTTCATGGCTATGCTTAATATGCCTGTTGCCGTCTTTACAATGGTAATAGTGCAAACATAGCTTGTGTATCGTAACATAAGTACTCAAAATAAAGCACCTAGGACTGTGATCAACAGAGGATAATAAAGTTAAATCGTTGCCTACGAGCTTAACAGCACCCTCGAGCCGACTTATTATATGCAATCTACATTATGTGATCAACAGTGTCCAGACATCTCTACGTAACACTAAATTGAGCAGAGGCTTTCACGACAGGAGGATCCGCCAGTATAAAAGCAGGCGGCGGGTATGTGATGTCAGTAGATAAACAATAACAGCAGAGGAGCAGTGGAGCTGAGTGACCCCGAACGTGCAGTAGTCATGAATGTCACCTGAGCAACAAATCCATCAGAGATATTCCAACCCTTCTGAAGTTGCCCAAGTCGACTGGTGACAGATTGTGAAGTGGAAACGCGAAGCAACAACCACAGCTAAACAAAGACCAGGGATATCTCATGTACTGACGGTCAAGGAACCAGTGCTGTCGATAAAATATCGATATATGGCTGCGATTCTAAAAAATTATCGATGCATATCGGGGTTTTCTTACCGACACAACGATATCAAAACCGCAATATCGATTATCGATATTTTTAGTTTACATTATATTTTTCCACAATTTTAGGGAAATACTGTATTTGAAGTTGTTATTTTGTAATTGTAGTAAGATATAATTTTATTTCCACTATGTGTAGGAGTCTTACTACTTTTTGAGCTTTTATCATGCCCAATCTTTCTCTTTGACTATGTGAAGCAAGTATATGTGGCACAAACGAACAATTCCAATTACACTGGGGGAGGTGGGAGGGGGGGGGAGGAGCTGGCGATGATTGAATAACAGGATTTCCGACGTGAAGAAACAACACACCAGTTGCATTATAAAACAATTTTTACATGCAACTAGTGTACCTTTTCTTCGCATCGACATTCTTCAAAAACACTGGGTGTTCCAAAATGAATAAACGAGTTTTAAGGCTTTTAGCACATATTACGTTCACCTTAAAATTATAAATAAAACACCAAAAGAAAGAGAAATACAAACAGTTTTTCTTACAATTATTCAGTGTCTACACCGATGACACATCGAGACGATAGGCGAGCTGTTCCGAAATCTTGATCAATGTGTCAGGAGTAACTGTTACAATAAAACTATTTCTAAAGTCGGGTGGATCAGCTGGTATCGGAGACACATACACATGATCGCGTCAGATCGTGTGTGAACGTGAAGATCATCCTTAAAATGCTTGTCAACCAGCCCCTTGTGCCCAATCCAACGGTCGGGTACAACGTCGTTTAATCAGTCTCGTATTCATTCATTCATCCATTCATTAATCCTTGTTCCATAGATCATGAATACGACATTTCGTAATGATGTGGAACGTGTCACTTAAACATAAGTTTTCTTTACACAAAATAATTAATTAGTTGATTAATATATTTTTTAAATTTTATATCTAAGAATTCATCTGTTGAGTAGATAGAGTTGTCATTCAGAAATTCTTTTAATTTGCTTTTAAATGTTGGTTGGCTATCTGTCAGAATACTAATACGATTTGGAAAATGACCAAAGATTTTTGTGGCAGCATAATTCACCCCTTTCTGTGCCAAAGTGAGATTTAATCCAGAATAGTGAATATCATCCTTCCTTCTAGTGTTGTAGCTATGCACTTCGTTGTTATTTTTGAATTGGGATGGGTTATTAATGACAAATTTCATAAGTGAAGATACGTATTGCGAAGGTACTGTGAATATCCCGAGTTCCTTAAATAAATGTCTGCAAGGTGATTTTGTGGTGGGCTCCATCTATTATTCTGATTACACGCTTTGTGCAATGAATACTTTCTCTCTTAATGACGAATTGCCCCAAAATATGATGCCATATGAAAGCAGTGAACGAAAATAGGCATAGTAGGCTAATCTACTGATATGTTTATCACCAAAATTTGCAATAACCCTAATAGCATAAGTAGCTGAACCTAACCGTTTCAGCAGATCATCGATGTATTTCTTCCAATTCAATTTCTCATCAGTGCACACACCCAGAAATTTTGAATATTCTGTCTTAGCAACAGACTTCCGTTCATAGTCTATATTTACTGTACAGAATTATATAAATTAAGTTTTCTCAAAATTTAGTGAGAGTCATTTGCAGAGAACCACTTAATAATTTTCTGAAAGACATTATTTGCAATTTCCTCAGCTGAGTCTTGCTTCTTGGGTGTGATTACTAGTATCATCAGCAAAAAGAACTAACTTCCCAACTTCATGAATATAGGGTGGCAAGTCGTTAACATTTATTAAGAACAATAAGGGACCCAAGACTGAACCCTGTGGGACACCATTCTTGATACCTCCCCAGTTAGAGGACTCTGCTGGTTTTTATAGACTATCTGTACTGTTAATTTCAACCTTCTGCATTCTTCCAGCTGAGTGTGAATTAAACCATTTGTGCACTGTCCCAATCATACCACAATACTTAAGGTTATCTAAGCCAGTTATGCCAATGATGTGGCTCACCATCTTGCTCCCAAACGAAGATGTGTTGTTCAGCTTCTTCCCATTGAGGCATGGGCCATAGCTGTAGTGGATCAAGATAAGAAACAACAGTTACAGTTGATTCACCGAAAAAGAAAGGCCCATAAACTTTCTGCGGGGATATTTCTTGGCGCTAAGCGTAAAAGACGTCCGCTCTTTGTCATTCCATACTCTTCCCATTGCGCACAGGTATAAAAACACAACTGTTTGAGTTCCTCTTTCATTTGGTGTATTATTTACAGTTGTAAGTTGAACGTAATAAATGCTACAACGCCTTAAAATCGGTATGTTCATTTTGAAACACCATGTACTTGCAGGAAATGATGAACAAAAACCTGAGTGACGAAGTTGGTCGTTGCGGCGGCCATAGACGTAGATGGGAATTGCTGACGCAGTTGGCTCTCGGGGCTACCAACAGAAACCGCAACGTTTAGCTTCACCATGCAGTTTTGACACTACACCAGCTAGATCGCTGGCGTTGCAGAAATGAAAAAAACAGGGAAGTCGACGTGAAGTATTCCGAACAAATCCGATATGTGACGAAACCGAGCGATGGACCCATCAGACACCTTTTATTGTACCACTTGCATGCAGTTAACATTATTAGAAGACTGCATCTTTTTCCTTTCAATTCTTGCGCTAAGGGGGATAGGCAGGCTACTAGCTTGTTGATGTACAGAATATCTAATAATAAATCAATACTTAAAAATACAGCTCAAAAATCGGCAGTGTATTTACAATGTGCAGCCAATATTTTTATGGGTAAGTATATCGACGTGCTCTTTGTCGATACTTCTCTTTATATACCGAGATCCGATGGTAACATTTCTAGATATCGATATATCGGATCGCCGGTATTTTTAAAAATATCAACAGTCCTAAGCACAATGACTGACGTCAAAAATAATGGGCAGAATGGTACAGTAGCTCGTCTTGAGTCACAATTTTTTTGTGGTCAGTGCTAACCGACGCTTGAGGTGGAGTAAAGAGCAATGCCATTGGACAGTGGACGGCTGGAAACGGGTGATTTGGAGTGACGAATCACGCTGTACCCTGTGGCAATCCGATGGAAGCGTTTCAATTTGCTAAATGCTAGAAGAATGTTACCTGTCATGTTGAACATATAGAGGGAAGGGCAGCACGAATGGTCAGAGGTTTGTTTAATCCATGGAAGAGTGTCACAGAGATACTGAAGGAACTGAACTGGCAGACTCTTGATGACAGACGTAAACTGCCACGAAAAAGGCTGCTAACAAATTTTCAAGAACAGATTGTAAACGATTACTCTGGGGATATGCTACAACCTCCCTCCCTCCCCCCCACCCCCCCCCCCCCCAACCTACATAACGCTCACATCGGGATATTGAGGATGTTGTTGTTGTTGTGGACTTCAGTCCAGAGACTGGTTTGGTGCAGCTCTCCATGCTACTCTATCCTGTGTAAGCACTAAATTCGTGATCCCTTGATGCCTCAAACACGTCCTACCACCACTAAGACAGACTCTTGATGACAGACGTAAACTGCCCCGAAAAAGGCTGCTAACAAAGTTTCAAGAACAGGTTTTAAACGATTACTCTGGGGATATGCTACAACCCCCCCCCCCTCCCCAATATAACGCTCACATCGGGATATTGAGGATGTTGTTGTTGTTCTGGACTTCAGTCCAGAGACTGGTTTGGTGCAGCTCTCCATGCTACTCTATCCTGTGTAAGCACTAAATTCGTGATTCCTTGATGCCTCAAACACGTCCTACCAACAGATCCCTTCTGCTAGTCAAGATGTGCATACAAACAATCATCCTTCCCACGCTCCGTACGTGAATGGAACAGGAAGAAACCATAATAACTGGTACAATGGGACGTACCCACTGCCATGCGCGTCGTGGTGGTTCGCAGTGTAGATGTAGATGTGTAGGGCAAATAGTGAAGTACAGAGCATGTGTTATTACCGTGAAAGCTTTTTTACGTATTAGGGATTTGGTCCAGTTATTGTGCATAAGTAAACGCTAAATGGGAAAGGTTGCCCAAAAAATTACAGCACTGTGTGCTGTGTGCAGTAGCGGAACAGCTGGGAGACTGCAATTGATTGTATTAGTACAGCAGTGGGTCCTGGCGTAAAACAGCATCTGTGAGATAATGGTTTGCAGACAAAAACGTTTCTAAAATAGACTTCCCATCCCAAACTCCCTACCTGAAGCAATGAGATACCTTTGGCATGAGTCGGAACGTCGACACCTCTCTAGGCCACAATGTCGAACGTCGCTACTGCCTCTTGTTTCGGCTCTTGAGGGAGAATGGACTGCCATTACTCGACAGACATTAAGAGAAGTGTCCGCGGCTCGTGGTCTTGCGGTAGCGTTCTCGCTTCCCGAGCACTGGGTCCCGGGTTCGATTCCCGGCGGGGTCAGGGATTTTCTCTGCCTCGAGATGACTGTTGTGTGCATTTCATCCTCATTCACTCGTAAGTCGCCGTGGTGGCGTTAAAGAACTTGTGGAGCGGCGGCCGAACCGCTCCACGAGCGGTTTCCCGGCCAACAATGCCATACGCTCATACATACATTGAGAGAAGTCATTGAAAGTGTGCTCTGTGGAGTTCAAGCCGTCATTAATGCGAATGGTGGACACACCCTACATTAATATCCCTTAATGTATTCCCGGCTGAGTCTGACCAGATAGTGTATCATATTTAGCGTAACCGTCTTCTGACAGGTTTCAACTGGAGGCTCTCCATCATGTCCTTTTCTGAGCTTCTTCCTTCATCTGTCCGTATGTTCGTCCTCTTCTAATGTCGTTCATCATTCTAATTCTCTTCCTACCTCTTCCTCTCATTCCTTCCTCTTTTTCCTCAATAGTTCTTTGTTGCAGACGTTTCCTACACAGTATACGTCCCAACTAAGATTTTTTCCTCATTTTGATCTCTTCCAGTAATTTTCTTTCTTCCTTTATTTTCTTCATTACTTCTTCATTCTTAAGCCTATCACTCCACTTCACTTTAAACATTCTTCTCCACAGCCACATTTCAGATTTTCTAAATACCTTCCTTCTGTCCATGTTTCACTGCTGTATAAAACTACACTGCAGACATAATATTTAGCAAATCTTTTCCTCAGCTCCATTGGAATTCTTATAGATGCAAACAATTGCTTCACCTTCTCAAATGCTCTCTTACCTCTAGATATCGTTCTCCTTATTTCTTCTGTGCAGCCTCCATTCCATGTTATCAAACTTCGTAGCTACAGGAAGGACTGTAATTATTCTATATTTTTGCCGCCTAGGAATATGTTACTTGGCGCTTGCTTATCCTCATCAATTTTGTCATTCCTATATTTATCTTTGTACCATACTCCTCGCCCTGTCTTGCAATGCTCTTCAACATCTTCTGATTCCGCCAGCACTGCTTGATCGCCCACACATTTTACAGCCTTTATTCCTCCTCCTCCAATCACAATACCTCTTACATCCTCTATGGCCTTACCTATAGTTTCTTCTCCACGTACGTCGGACAGGTTCAGAGACAGCAAGCATCCTTGCCTTACATCCTTTCCGATGCTAATCCCTTTCGCCTAGTTATTCCCTACTTTAACTGTCACCCTACGCTTTGTGTACTGTTTCTTTATTAGCATTCTGTTAAACCAGTCTATACCCATATATTCTAAAATTATCAGCAGTATACTCGAATTGGGTCTATCGAGAACCTTCTCCCAGTCGATACAACAAATATACACCTCGTTGTTTACCTCTTCTCCAGTCATCTGCAGATAATCCTATTGCATCTCTTGTTCCTTTACCGTTTCTGAACCGAAAATGGTCTTCCCCAGTATTTTCCTCGATTTTCTTTTCAATTCCTTTTAGTAAGACTCTCGTCATAACCTTTGTAGTATATCTGATAAAACTAATTGTCCTACAGTCTTTGCATTCTTTTGCGTGAGTACACATCATAAAATAAAGTGCCACCGGCGTTTTTCTGTTTGTATGTGAAGGCTAATCCAACTGACTGCATTCAGGGGCAATGGCCTGAAAGAGGTTGAGAAAAACTGGCCTAGTGGATTAGTGGATACAAAACGTCGGAATCTGCATGAGGCTGTTCACTGATAATGCGTCATTTTATAAGAAGGTAGCAACGCAAGAAGAGTGTAGAAATCGCAAGACGGCCTGCAGAGGCTAGATGATAGGTGCGGGTACTGGAAGTTGACCCTGAAAGTAAATAAGTGTTATGTATCGAGCACAAACAGACACAGAAATACACTACTCTATGACTGCACTATTGGCGACAACTCACTGGACAGAATAACTAAGAGCGACAACAATCCAGAGAAACCTAAGGTGGAATGACCACACAAAACAAACTGTAGGAAAAGCAAATACCTGCCTGAAATTCATTGCAATAATTTTAAGAAACTGATCACAAAACACTTGTTCGACCGATCCTTGAGTATCGCTTGTCAATGTGGAACAGTTACCAAGCTGGTTCCATCGAAGAGATAGTAAGATCAAATCAAGAGCGGTGGTTGTCGCCACAGAATCGTTTGCTTGGCAGATGCTACAAGAGAGGCGCTGTGTTTCACCAATTTCCGAAGAAGTGTGTTCCGCAAAATGATCAAAATCAGAAAACAGATAAACTGCACCTAATACTGAGTTTTACCGATATTCACTCTTCCTACGCACCATGGTGCGTGGAAAAAGAATGGGGCAAAAGAAGTATCATTTGCCAAACATCGTAAGGTCGGTGGCGGAGTACGATATCAAAAAGACATCATGACCACCGACCTACTATCGATATAAACCCGTCCAGGGTATAGCAGTGTCACCTGGCGAGGAATGACTGCTAGTCAGACACACGCACAATGTATGTAGTATCAGTGAGCGTGCTATCCGTGCGTAGAATGGGGAAGGCCCGATCTATCTGAGGTGACCGATGGCAGACTGTGATGGCCTGTAGGCTCGGCACGGGCATTTCGGAAACTGCACGAGTTGTCGGGTGTTCGAGGAGCGCTGTGGTGAGTGTCTTCAACACGTGGCGAAACCAAGGTGAGCCACGTCCAGACGTCATATGGGAAGGAGACCACCCATCATTACAGATGTCGGTCGTCGTAGGCTAGGCAGCCTGGTAAAACAAGACAGGTGGCGAATTGTGGCAGAACTAACATCAGACTTTAATGCTGGACATAGTATGTGTCTGAACATACAGTGCTCAGAACACTCCTGACGATGGGTCTCCGCAGCCGTCGACCCATGCATGTGCCAATCTTAACGCCACAACATCGGCAACTACGACAGAAATGGGCACGTGACCATCGACATTGGATGCTGGCGCAGTGGTAGAGCGCTGCATGGTCCGATGATTTCCGATACCTTCTTCATCATCCCAATGGGAGGGTGCGAATTCGTCGTCTTCAAGGGGAACAGCTCCTTGACACCTGTTCTGTGCGACGGAGCCAAGCTGGCGGTTGGCTCCATTATGCTCTGGGTACATTCAAGTAGTCATCTATGGGTCTAGTAGAGGTCGTGCGAGGCACCATGACAGCCAATGATTATAGTACACTGGTTGCAAACCACGTACTCTGCTTCATGACGATCATGTTTCTCGACGCCAGTGTCATTTCACGGCAAGATAATGAGCCTTGGCACGAAGCCTGGAGTGTAATGGTGTAGTTCGATGCACACAGTGGCGAGTCCAATGTGGTGTGCCGCCCCCCAACTCGTCACATCTGAATCCGATCGAAAAACATCTGGGATGTGATTAAACATGGCGTCAGAGTTTATCGCCCCCCCCCCCCCTTCCTCCCCGGAATTTATGGGAATTGGTGACCTGTGTGTGCAGATGTGGTGCCAACTCCCTCCAGCGACTTACAAACACCTCATTATTTCCATGACACAATGCGTCGCCACTGTTATCCATGCCACGTCGTAGGCTATTAGGTACGTGGTCATAATGTTCTAAGAAGACGTAAGCGTAGAAAATCCACACCAAAACACCACAGAGTGACCTCCAGCCTCATTATACACACACAGCATCTTAGTCCCTTAAAAAAAGAGGCGAATAGCGACTGGTCGAAAAACAGTACATACTTCCAGTCAGCTTCTGTCCACTTTCTATGTTGTCTGACCAACTGAAGATGTGCAGCTGTATGCACCACTGTGAGCGGCAGCCTCCTGCGACCTATGCGACATCAAATGCCCACTTTATGCAGTTTCCCTTGCACTATTCGTGCGGAAACTGATTGAGATGGAGCTGCACTCGCTGATAGCAGCAATTCCTGTTAGAAACTGATTGGCACTGATGAGCTTTGACACTCGTCTCGAGTCCCTGTCGGTTAGGGTCTTTATACGACCACTGTTCTTCTGCTGTGTTACACTCCTGCGAGAGGTACATTATTCCTTGTCGGCACGTTCGACAGCTCGTGTAGCTACATCAACAAATTCGGCAACTGTTCATGGTGTGGTCAAGGCTCAAAATGGCTCTGAGCACTATGGGACAACATCTGTGGTCATCAGTACCCTAGAACTTAGAACTACTTAAACCTAACTAACCTAAGGACATCACACACATCCATGCCCGAGGCAGGATTCGAACCTGCGACCATAGCGGTCGCGCGGTTCCAGACTGAAGCACCTAGAACCGCACGGCAACACCGGCCGGCGGTGTGGTCGAGGACACGTCCAAACACAGTAGCTCCTTTCTGCCATTATTGTGTAACGTCTTACTACGCTGATTACATACAACAGAGTGGTACACACACACTACCTCATTGCCATTATTTACGTCAGCGGTCGAGGGTCACGTGACCGCCTGGTACCAGTTCTACGTCGTCTATAGTACTCCAAAGCGGTGACTCTGCTCTTTCAGGGTGACCACTAATATTTTGCCCAGTGAACGTATGTACCTAAAAGTTATTGTATATACCAGGTAGTAATTAAAGTGTAGATATGCACGGAGGTCCAGTGTGGGCTGTAATTATCGTATGGCAGCTAAAGCCAGTATATATGGCAAAGAGTTAAGGTGGAACCGATTTACGCTGGGAAAAAAAAATTGTTCCAATTTTGGCCATCAGGTGCAAAATGGGCACTGTGCAGTATATAGTCACGTTTCTGGTGCTCATACAGAACGAATTATCTAGGCTTCGGTTAATAATAAAATCGACATTATACCTTTCTCACATGTTTAACCTTTTCTGTGCACATCCCGTTCCTAAACCATTACATATAGAAACATTTGTATATCTTCATTCACAGCGCCAGGTCTGTATCTGGTGGGCAAAGTTTAAACTAAAGTTTTTCCAGCGTAAATTGGTTCAGCATTAACGAATTAGAATATCTAGCAAGTTTCCTTGCCGTACGATAATTGCAGCCCATGCTGAACCTCTGTAAGTGACTGTCACCCGGCTTAATGCATTTTGGGACATTGTCTCTATTATAGCTATAATTCCGCAGGCTTTAGGTAATATGTCAAAAAATGGATGTAATGTACTTGCATTTTACACTGATCAGCCAGAATACTGTGACCATCGACCTACTATCGATATAAACGCGTCCAGGCGATAGCAGCGTCACCTGGCGAGGAATGACCACTAGTCAGATGCACAAACGTGCATGTAGTGTAAGATGGTAAGAACTGTGCCCCTTACATGAAGTCATTAAAGATCACTGAACTCACATTGAGTGAACAGTAGGGCTGAACTAAAATGACTGACAAGGCACAATGCATCTTGTAGAGGGCATAGTATGGATGTATTGGAATAATTAATGTTGGGTGTTGGTTTTAAAGGAATTCATGCGGCATGAAAACTTTGTGGAAACGCGTCGATTTACTGGAGGCTAGTTTATCCCAAGGAAGTATTCAGAGTTGATCGTGGCCATGCTGGGGAGCGGTGAAGGGAAGCGACAATAGGCAGCTTAGGATGGCTCAAACTCTGAGAAAGCGGTAATGGGGTGCGACCTCCAGCTGCCTTAAGATGAGTGACAGTGAGGGGGGGGGGGTGGTTGACCCCATGCTGGTGTACTGTGAAGCAGACAGAGAACTTGTACCCCTGCTGATAAATGTCCGTCATCCCGTTTTCAGTGAAACATGCGAGAAAGCTGCGCAAAGCTACGGTGGAGCGGTCAACAGAGGCCAAAAATATGCGTGTTCGTGACTATAGCAACTTCACGCTGAATTCACGGTCCGCAGAGTCTGAAGTAAGTCAGGTGAAGAGTGACAGAATGAAATATGCCGGCCTCCGATGAGACCATAGGACCAAGGAATTTGAAGTACTCTCCCGGGAGTCAGAATTCCAGAAAAATTGGTGTTTTGTGCAGACGCTAATCTTGATGGGTGGCCCGGGTGGAGCTAAATAGCAGAAGTTGATAGGAAGGGAAATTTTGTGCGAATTTGTTCACTTCCCAGAGCAGGCACTGGTCAGCGCTGGGAAGCGATGCATAATTAACGCGACTTGCGCTGCAATTGGCGTAAGTGATTTTGCTGGAGGGGAAACCGAGGTGAAGAGCGGACTGGCAGAAGTCTCCGTAGAGGTCTTCCGTTCTCAGCTTGCCTAGAGTGCGGACATGACTTTCTTTACTCAGCTTGCCTGAGAAAGAATGAGTATCTCTGCAGTTTAGGACTTAGCAAACGGAACGATTGAGCTTGGAGATAGAAAGTTTTCATTCAGCTATGTACTGAGCAAGATAGCTGGGAGTGAATAGACGAGCTCAGCCTTGCAGCACCACGAGGTCGGCCGACGTCCGCACAACGGCGCCGCCCCGCCACGCTGAATTCGATGTTACTGCGCCCGCTCCGGCTTGAGTTAGGTCACTGATTAATTTGTTGGATCACGTCAGCGAAATTTCCACGAGGGTTTCACGGGCCATGTAATGTAGAATTCTTCTCGCACTTCGCATTATGCCTGGGTCAGTCGATAGGAATTACTTCCGATTTATCGCGATTTACTCCACGCAAACGCAATTTATTCTCACTGCCTGTTAGGAGAATCATGTAATGTGATGATTGAAGGTTGTGAGTTAAAATAAATTTGTGCTAATCGATTGCAACTGTTTTCAATCAAGTAGTTGAAATCCCAAGTCACTTTCTTAATTAATTTTATGTTCAACATTTGCATCTGGTGTTCAATAGCTGAATATAACATCAATGTTCACCCCTTTTTAATTAAAAGGGATCAATTCTGAATCAATTAATGTCAACACTGCCACTGCAGTTGAACCAGGAGTCACAGGGCCTTATTACTTTCTTTGTGTTATCCGACATTGCGGCAGTTTTGCACTCTCTGTTGATCTGTTAATCAATTAACTGGGGTGAACACGCGCCAAAACCAGATAAGTGATGGGTGGGGTGTTACAGTAGTATCAGTGAGCGTGCTGTTCGTGTGTAAAGTGGGGAAGACGAGCGATCTACCTGATTTTCACCGAGGGCAGATTGTGACAGCCCAGAGGCTCGACACGAGCATTTCGGAAAATGCACGTTTTGTCGGGTGTTTGAGAAAAGCTATGGTGAGTGTTTCAACATGTGACGAAACGAAGGTGAACCATGTCCAGACGTTGTGGGGTTGGAAGACCACCCCTTATTACAGATGTCGGATGTGGTACGCTGGAGAGACTCGTGAAACAGCCCAGGTGGCGAACTATGGCGGAACTAAAATCAGACTTTAATGCTGGCCAGAGTACAAGTGTGTCTGCACTCCTGACAATAGGCCCCTCAGCCGACGACCTATGTATGTACAAATGTTAACACCACGACATCGGCTTCTACGACTGAAATGGACACGCGACCATCGGCACTGGATGTTGGCGCAGTGGCAGAGCGTTGCATAGTCTGATGAATCCCGATACCTTCTTCATCACGCCGATGGGAGGGCGAGAATCCGTCGTCTTCCAGGGGAACAGCTGCTTGACACCTGTACTGTGGGACGGAGACAAGTTGGCGGCGGCTCCGTTATGCTCTGGGGAACATTCGCGTGGCTATCCATGGGTCCAGTGGAGCTCGTGCAAGGCACCATGAGGGCCAGGAAGTATCGTACACTCGTTGCAGACTACATACACCCGTTCATTAGGATCATGCTTCTCGACGGCAGTGGCATTCTTCAGCAAAATAATGCGCCATGTCAGAAGCCCAGGAGTGTGATGGAGTGGTTCGAGGAACACATTGGCAAGTTCCAGTTGATGTACTGGTCCCCCAACTCGCCAGATCTGAACCCGATCGAAGACGTTTGGGATGTGATTGAACGTGGCGTCAGAGCTTATCGCCCCCCTCACCGAAAGCTACGGGAATCAGGTGACTTGTGTGTGTAGATGTGGTACCAGTTCCCCCCAGAGACCTACCAAAGCCTCATTGCTTCCATGCCACGAGGCGTCGCCGCTATTATCCGTGCCAAAGGCTGATATATCGATTATTAAGTAGGTGGTCAAAATGTTCTGGCTGATCAGCGTATGTCTAAAATAATGGAGTGATGTTATGTTCCTTTCTAATTTTACGTTTCTGTTTCATACAATGAGTATAAGAGAACTTGAGAGCGCTGTCAAGCTCATAAACAGTCACGTGATTATATTACCGTCTGCAGTCCTACGTGCTTTAGTTTGAGTGCTCATGATACGAGGGGGATGACATGTGTTAACTCAGTCAGTATTGCAAGGATTGCAACAAACATACTAGGCAGGGAGATGGCCTCTCTCCACTATTTTTCAATATCGTTTTAGACAAAGTCATGAAAGAATGGGAACAAGAACTGAAAAATCGAAACATCAGGAGAACCATCTGGCTAGGAAAAGTAAACGATAACATTGACATCACACGCCTAGCCTTTGGCTGATGACCTCGCAACCCTTTCTGGTGATGAACAAACAGGAGTCCATCAGATTGAAGTCCTCAAAGAATGTCCTGAGAAAGTTGGACTGGAATTTCTTTTTCTAAAACCAAATTCGTAGCTACAAAACACATCAAAACACAAAATTTAATCACAGAATATGGCAAAGTAAACAAGGTTAACCACTTCAAGTACTTAGGAGAAATTTTTGAGCCTACAGGTACAGAAAGATTAGCATAAAAAACACGGGCACTCAAAATGCGAAAACCATATGGGAAAGATGCGAGCATCTACAATAAAAAATGCGTAAACATCAACACGAAAGTTCGACACTACACGACTGTTATCAAACCTGAAACACTCTACGCCAGCGAGAGTCTAAACCTTAATTAGGAAGGAGACCTAGAAAATATCAAAAAGGCTGAAAGTAAAATCATCCGAAAAATCCTTGGCCCAAAACTCACAGATGAAGGATACCGTCTACAATCACACACAGTCACGGAAAAATATCCCAAAATAGAAACCGATTTCCGCAAACGACGACTGAAATTGTACAGACACATCATGAGACTAGATGACAACCGAATAACAAAGAAAATTGTGACGTGCTTACAGAAACTGAAAACAACAGTCTGGATAAATCAGGTCCAAATTGATCTAAAAAATATCAAAATCTCACCGAGAGACAGCGAAGATCGAAACGTCTTCAGACATAAGGTCTACAGCTGGGAAATTTCATCAGAAGACAAACCCAAGGTACCAAGAAGAAAGTGGTCAGATGAACGTCAAGCTGAGCATAGCGAGATGATGAAACAGTTCTGGAAGAACAAAAAAATATAACAGCCACAGGTCATAATTTGCTTTATGTGATCCTCTATGGGTCGAAACAATGTAAATAAATAATAAAAACGAGAGAGAGACCGATGGAGGAAATAATAATTACATTCAAATGAAACTGCCTTCATCTTTTTATTCTCCTCAGAGGTGGCGGACGATCGCTGACATTACACGGCGTTGCTGTTGCTCGATCACGTCGCTAACTACGAATGACACGTGTCCGCTGACGATGCTGGGGCTCTGAGGAGAGTGGTGGTTTGGAGAGGACCAACAGGAGCACGCAACATCAGTGGAGATGGGAGGACGCCATTTTTTTGGTAATAAATTGCCATTTTTATGATGGCAGTTTTCGTTTTAGGCTTAAAGCAGCTGACCATTAGCTAATACCTTGGTAAACATGGGCACACATGTACAATTCGCCCGCTATCTTGGCTATAAGTCAGGGTAGTTAAAATGACAGTAATGGGCAATTAATTGTGTCCGAAATAAACAAGTTCACATAAGGATGCTAGGACAAGTAGCTGGTTTGTTGACATGAGGACAATGGGTACCAATCAAGTAGCCCACTACTCATGGGAATTATGTAATTCACAAATATACAGATACAACAAACACTGCAGAAGAAAATAACACAGCATGCACTAATTTCAGTCCTCATTTCCGTATACCACAAAAATTTCAGTTACCGGTAAACTCCTTGACCTACCTGGTTGAGACTATTTCAGTCTTCGAGGTGATACAGGATTACATGATTCTGAATCATCCTTTGTAATTCTGCCAGACTCCAAGAGTGTGCAACAAGCGCCGTCTAGAACTAAATTCTCGAAAACCAACGATTAACACCTACTCCTTATTCGATTTATGTACTAAGGATGTCTAACAAGACAAAAGCAAATTACATTTACGTGGATTAAAGCCCATTTCTTGTGTACAGGAAATACCAAGATTTAAAAAACGCAGCTACGCTACGAGGACGTCAAAGTTTAATTATACCTCGAGAAGTGTATTTTATGTTTGTAAGCTAACCGTTATTACGATGAAATGACTAAATGATGTATAACCAAGGTCACACAAACAAAGAAAAGGATAGTATAATCTGTGATATGTTACTGGCAGTTTGACTTTCGTTCGTAGACAGAGCTCTGTGAGAGTGTTAAGGGCCACCGGGAATTATGAACGTTATACCAAATGGCTCTGAGCACTATGGGACTTAATATCAGAGGTCACCAGTCCCTTAGAACTTAGAACTACTTAAACCTAACTAACCTAAGGACAACACACACATCCATGCCCGAGCAGGATTCGAACCTGCGACCGTAGCGGTCGCGCGGTTCCAGACTGAAGCACCTAGAACGTTATACCATGATATGTATAATGGAGAATCTTGTGTATCTGCTGCTTGCTTATTAATTTTGACTGCATCTAATGGTATATTAATTTTAACATACATAGAATGGATGGTAATATAGACTTCTATTACATGTATATTAGTACAGAGGATAGGCAAAATGATGTGAACACCTGTACTTACTTGGAAATCGTTTATTAAATAAGGCGTCGGACCGCCATATGCCCGTAATACAGTTGCGATTCTTCTTGAAATACTGGCATATAATGATTGTATAGTGCCCAGTGCAATGTTACTCTTCAATCAGAACCTCTTCTAACTCCTGTAGTGACGAGGGAGGCGGAAATCTGCACTGGAGTCTGAGCTCCAATAGCGCCCACAAGGGTTCAATAATGTGCTGGCCAGGGAAGATGCTGCAGTTCAGTTGCATGCTCTTCATACCACGATTGCACTGTCCTGGCTGTGTGAATGGATGCATTGTCGTCCTGAAATATGACATCATTGTTGGGGAACAACATATGAATCATGGGGTGCACCTGATGACCTAAAATGTTCACATAATCATTGGCTGTAACACGGCCTTTGAGAGTAATGATGGGACAAGCAGAATACCGTAATATGGCTGCCCACATCATCACTCTTCCACTTCCATGCTTAACCACTGGAATCAAGCAATCAGGATTCTTTTGGCGTTCTCCAGATATAGACCTGGTCTGATGTTGGAAATAATGAAAATGTTGACTCGTCCAGAATTAATGCTTCTGACACCATGTTTTCGATTCTTTGCGTTGGTTGTCGTCTCTAATGGTTTCGGTATAGCAGTTCGTTCATGAATATTCGCTTTATGGAGTTCTCGGCGGACAGTGTTGACAGATGCTGGGTCTCGAAGATGGCTATTGAGCTCTGCAGTCACTTTAGCCGCCATAGTTTTGTGTTGTTTTTGTGGGATCCTGCCCACTGGTATCTTACAGGGTGCCTAGGAAGCTGTTTTCTCGGATAGCTAGGGCAACAAACAAGCAATTTAATTACAATAGATTGACAATACTTAACTTTGATTTACAATGACATTTCGCGAGCAATTGGCGACATGCAAATAATCAATGTCCTTTGCTATATACACTCCTGGAAATTGAAATAAGAACACCGTGAATTCATTGTCCCAGGAAGGGGAAACTTTATTGACACATTCCTGGGGTCAGATACATCACATGATCACACTGACAGAACCACAGGCACATAGACACAGGCAACAGAGCATGCACAATGTCGGCACTAGTACAGTGTATATCCACCTTTCGCAGCAATGCAGGCTGCTATTCTCCCATGGAGACGATCGTAGAGATGCTGGATGTAGTCCTGTGGAACGGCTTGCCATGCCATTTCCACCTGGCGCTTCAGTTGGACCAGCGTTCGTGCTGGACGTGCAGACCGCGTGAGACGACGCTTCATCCAGTCCCAAACATGCTCAATGGGGGACAGATCCGGAGATCTTGCTGGCCAGGGTAATTGACTTACACCTTCTAGAGCACGTTGGGTGGCACGGGATACATGCGGACGTGCATTGTCCTGTTGGAACAGCAAGTTCCCTTGCCGGTCTAGGAATGGTAGAACGATGGGTTCGATGACGGTTTGGATGTACCGTGCACTATTCAGTGTCCCCTCGACGATCACCTGTGGTGTACGGCCAGTGTAGGAGATCGCTCCCCACACCATGATGCCGGGTGTTGGCCCTGTGTGCCTCGGTCGTATGCAGTCCTGATTGTGGCGCTCACCTGCACGGCGCCAAACACGCATACGACCATCATTGGCACCAAGGCAGAAGCGACTCTCATCGCTGAAGACGACACGTCTCCATTCGTCCCTCCATTCACGCCTGTCGCGACACCACTGGAGGCGGGCTGCACAATGTTGGGGCGTGAGCGGAAGACGGCCTAACGGTGTGCGGGACCGTAGCCCAGCTTCATGGAGACGGTTGCGAATGGTCCTCGCCGATGCCCCAGGAGCAACAGTATCCCTAATTTGCTGGGAAGTGGCGGTGCGGTCTCCTACGGCACTGCGTAGGATCCTACGGTCTTGGCGTGCATTCGTGCGTCGCTGCGGTCCGGTCCCAGGTCGACGGGCACGTGCACCTTCCGCCGACCACTGGCGACAACATCGATGTACTGTGGAGACCTCACGCCCCACGTGTTGAGCAATTCGGCGGTACGTCCACCCGGCCTCCCGCATGCCCACTATACGCCCTCGCTCAAAGTCCGTCAACTGCACATACGGTTCACGTCCACGCTGTCGCGGCATGCTACCAGTGTTAAAGACTGCGATGGAGCTCCGTATGCCACGGCAAACTGTCTGACACTGACGGCGGCGGTGCACAAATGCTGCGCAGCTAGCGCCATTCGACGGCCAACACCGCGGTTCCTGGTGTGTCCGCTGTGCCGTGCGTGTGATCATTGCTTGTACAGCCCTCTCGCAGTGTCCGGAGCAAGTATGGTGGGTCTGACACACCGGTGTCAATGTGTTCTTTTTTCCATTTCCAGGAGTGTATAATTTCCATGGGAGCTAATCACAGAAGTTCATAAGTCACTGCTATCGTTAATATCACTGCGGCTCTTCTAGTGCTGCTCTTCTAGTGCCTCTCTTCTAGTGCGGCCGTGGCTAGGCGGCGATTGCCTTTATTCTCTTCGTGTAGAGGCCGCTCCTGTCTTGGTGTCGTCCTGGTCAGCGTGCTATTGTCTGACGTCGTCTCACAGCCCTCTCTGATGTATCGTTCTTGATTTTCGTGCCAGCGCTTCTCGTTACGCCGAAAAGTTTTGACACAATTCGTGTTAGCATAGATGATCTCTGACATTTAACTTTGATTTGCCGCCACTATTACGTTTACACGATGACATCTTTCCATCTTTTCTGTAAGCTGTCATGACTGTTGAAACAGTTGCTCATGAAACATTCAATAAGTTTGGTGCCTTGGTTACTGATGCTCCAGCTAATCAGGCCCCCACAATCTGCCCTCCTTGGAGCTGTTTTCGGTCTTTTCATTGCACGTCGACCTCGGGCTCTGAATGGAAATACGAAATGTGCACTACTCGTAAACAAGCGAGTGCGTACTGAACACGCACAGTCCAGCGCGACACGTGCCTTAACTGCGTTATTAACCGTCAAACAGAACATCCCATTACTAACACTGTTCACATTGTTTTGCGTATCCCCTGTATGTGTAATAATGCGAGGTAATGATTCGTATTTTCCTTGTTTTAATGTTCAAAATGTATGTGAAATCTTATGGGACTTAACTGCTAAGGTCATCACTCCCTAAGCTTACACACTGCTTAACCTAAGTTATCCTAAGGACAAACACATACACCCATGCCCGAGGGAGGACTCGAACCTCCGCCGGAACTAGCCACACAGTCCATGACTGCAGCGCCTGAGACCGCTCGGCTAATCCCGCGCGGCTTTTTGTAATGGAACTAGCTAATGGGATCATGTTGCATTAAATAAACCACGCATCTGGACAAGTGGTGCGTCTTGCTCTGTACAAATAATGAACTAGTTCACATACCACATGGACAGCTGACATTATTATTATGAAAAATGGTTCGACGTTTTCGGTTTTTCCGCTGATTTCATCGATAACTTATGCTACACTGTGTAAGATTCACCATTACCTTTTCTTCAGTCATCTAAAGCAGTGATTGCGTCATCTTCAGTGCAACCTAAGGTACAGGTAGTCAATTTCTTCGAAGATCTTCGCGAACAAACCAGGTCCGTAGGGTCTGTTTCATCATAGAGCCTACAAACCGCTGAATGCTGTCTCTTGCGAATGTACCCAAGTTTCATCTCCTGTTACGATCTTCTATACGGCTTTTATCGAGCATTTCCCTTCACCAACTACCACGAGCCTGTTTTCAATCTGCGATCCATCGGAAACAGATCTTTCTTAAAAGTAAATACATTATCTGATCCGAAACATGCAGGCACCTGTTAGTGGACATTAGAATGGGATGTATCCCCTCTTGGGCGTTATGACGACTACAGCTCTCCTGGGGACTTTCAGTGAGGTGTCTGAATGTCTGTGGAGGAATAGCAGTCCATTATTCCTCGAGCGCCGATATCAGAGAAAACAGTGACGTCCGACAGTGGGTCTCGAGCGAATTCGACGTTCTAAATCATCCCATAGGTATTCCATTGGGTTCAGGTCGGATCTCGTCGAAGGCTAGTTCATTTCAGGAATATTGACAAGCCGGCCGAAGTGGCCGTGCGGTTCTAGGCGCTGCAGTCTGGAACCGCGAGACCGCTACGGTCGCAGGTTCGAATCCTGCCTCGGGCCTGGATGTGTGTGGTGTCCTTAGGTTAGTTAGGTTTAACTAGTTCTACGTTCTAGGGGACTAATGACCTCAGAAGTTGAGTCCCATAGTGCTCAGAGCCATTTGAACCATTTGAATATTGACAAACCATTGTGCTGCAAACAATCATTGTCTCAGAATTGCTGCTCTACTCTACGCAGTACACAATGTTGTAAAATGTTTTGGTATCCTCCCGCATTAGCGGTTTCTTAAGCTCAATGAGGGAACCACACGCTAACCGCGAAAAACATCTTCATACCGTACCATCACCTCTCTGTACTTGACTGTTACAACTACACACGGTGGCAGGTAAAGTTCTTCAGGCATTCGTCAAACTTAAACCTTTCCATCGGATTACCACAGGGTACTGCACTCCAGAATCACGTCGTTTATTGTCATCCACCGTAAGTGGCTTGTACACTCATGCTCATAAATTAAGGAAAATACTGATACATGATGAAACAACGCTCTGGTGGGTGGTTTGCGGGTTTAAATCATCTCAGGGTACGACCATGCGGTGCATTTGACCTACGGTCGTCGCACGGTGGCGCTGGCAGCAGTCCACATTCACAGAGGTGTGTTGGTGCATGTCAGAGTACGGTGCAGCGAGTAAGCGTGCAGACGTTCTCAGACGTGCTAATGATGACTGTTTGTTGAAAATGGCTCAAAGAACTCATACTGATGACGTTATGAGGGGTAGAATACTAGGGCGACTGGAAGCTGGTCAAACACAGCAGGTCGTGGCACGGGCCCTCCGTGTGCCACAAAGTGTCATCTCAAGATTATGGCAACGATTTCAGCAGACAGGAAAAGGGCCCAGGCGCTACAGTACGGGACGTCCACAGTGTACAACACCACAAGAAGACCAATATCTCACCATCAGTGCCCGCAGACGGCCACAGAGTACTGCAGGTAGCCTTGTTCAGGACCCTACTGCAGCCACTGGAACAGTTGTCTCCAGACACACAGTCTACACACGACTGAAAAGATATGGTTTATTCGCCCAGAGACCTGCAAGGTGCATTCCACTGATCTCTGGTCACAAGAGCCTGGTGTCAAGAACACAGTACATGGTCATTGGAACAGTGGTCCCAGGTTATGTTCACAGACGAGTCCAGGTATAGTTTGAACAGTGATTCTCGCGGGGTTTTCATCTGGCGTGTACCAGGAACCAGATACCAACCCTTTAATGTCCTTGAAAGGGACCTGTGTGGAGGTTGTGGTTCGATGGTGTGGGTGGGATTATGATTGGTGCACATACACCCCTGCATGTCTTTGACAGAGAAACTCTAACAGGTCAGGTATATCAGGAAATCATTTTGCACCAGTATGTCCTCCTTTTCAGGGGTGCAATGGGCCCCACCTTCCTCCTGATGGATGATAACGCACGGCCCCACCGAGCTGCCGTCGTGGAGGAGTACCTTGAAACAGAAGATATCGGGCGAATGGAGTGGCCTGCCTGTTGTCCAGACCTAAACCCCATCGAGCACGTGTGGGATGCTCTCGTTCGACGTATCGCTGCACGTCTTCAAACCCCTAACACACTTCAGGAGCTCCGACAGGCACTGGTGCAAGAACGAAAGGCTATATTCCATCAGCTGCTCGACCACCTGATCCAGAGTATGCCAACCTGCTGTGCGGCCTTTGTACGTGTGCATGGCGATCATATCTCATACTGATGTCGGGGTACATGAGCAGGAAAGAGTGGCGTTTTGTAGCACATGTGTTTCAGGACGGTTTTCTCAACTTATCACCAATACTGTGGACTTACAGATCTGTGTCGTGTGTGTTCCCTATGTGCCTATGCTATTAGCGCCAATTTTGTGTAGTGCTACGTTGTGTGGCACCACATTCTGCAGCTATCCTTAATTTATGAGCTTGAGTGTAGCTATTTACATTACCACAAGTGCCGCTTAGCATTGAATACAGAAATGTGTGGCTTATGAGGAGCAGCTCGACCTTTATACCCCTTTGTTTTTAACTTCCTACACACAGTCTTCATGCTAACTGGACTGTTGGTAGCGCTTTGGGGCTTACTAGTGATTCCTTTCGCTGATTTCGTGCGATTTCTTACAACCACTCCTCCGCAATGCTCCACAGTCGCTGTCTGACAGTACATGAGGTCTGTCGGGGTCTTGGTTCAGCTGTGTTTGTCCCTGCTCGTTTCCACTTCACAATCACAGAATAAGGGGAGTAGCTCACAATTGGTTCACCTCTTACTTTAGCAACAGGCAGCAATAGGTCGTTATTCACAATGTTGATAACAGCTGTGATGTGGGGTCTGAGTGGGGTATGGTCAAGTGGAGGGTGCCCCAGGGATCAGTGTTGGGGTCACTCCTGTTACTTACACTCCTGGAAATTGAAATAAGAACACCGTGAATTCATTGTCCCAGGAAGGGGAAACTTTATTGACACATTCCTGGGGTCAGATACATCACATGATCACACTGACAGAACCACAGGCACATAGACACAGGCAACAGAGCATGCATAATGTCGGCACTAGTACAGTGTATATCCACCTTTCGCAGCAATGCAGGCTGCTATTCTCCCATGGAGACGATCGTAGAGATGCTGGATGTAGTCCTGTGGAACGGCTTGCCATGCCATTTCCACCTGGCGCCTCAGTTGGACCAGCGTTCGTGCTGGACGTGCAGACCGCGTGAGACGACGCTTCATCCAGTCCCAAACATGCTCAATGGGGGAAGGATCCGGAGGTCTTGCTGGCCAGGGTAATTGACTTACACCTTCTAGAGCACGTTGGGTGGCACGGGATACATGCGGACGTGCATTGTCTTGTTGGAACAGCAAGTTCCCTTGCCGGTCTAGGAATGGTAGAACGATGGGTTCGATGACGGTTTGGATGTACCGTGCACTATTCAGTGTCCCCTCGACGATCACCTGTGGTGTACGGCCAGTGTAGGAGATCGCTCCCCACACCATGATGCCGGGTGTTGGCCCTGTGTGCCTCGGTCGTATGCAGTCCTGATTGTGGCGCTCACCTGCACGGCGCCAAACACGCATACGACCATCATTGGCACCAAGGCAGAAGCGACTCTCATCGCTGAAGACGACACGTCTCCATTCGTCCCTCCATTCACGCCTGTCGCGACACCACTGGAGGCGGGCTGCACAATGTTGGGGCGTGAGCGGAAGACGGCCTAACGGTGTGCGGGACCGTAGCCCAGCTTCATGGAGACGGTTGCGAATGGTCCTCGCCGATGCCCCAGGAGCAACAGTGTCCCTAATTTGCTGGGAAGTGGCGGTGTGGTCCCCTACGGCACTGCGTAGGATCCTACGGTCTTGGCGTGCATCCGTGCGTCGCTGCGGTCCGGTCCCAGGTCGACGGGCACGTGCACCTTCCGCCGACCACTGGCGACAACATCGATGTACTGTGGAGACCTCACGCCCCACGTGTTGAGCAATTCGGCGGTACGTCCACCCGGCCTCCCGCATGCCCACTATACGCCCTCGCTCAAAGTCCGTCAACTGCACATACGGTTCACGTCCACGCTGTCGCGGCATGCTACCAGTGTTAAAGACTGCGATGGAGCTCCGTATGCCACGGCAAACTGTCTGACACTGACGGCGGCGGTGCACAAATGCTGCGCAGCTAGCGCCATTCGACGGCCAACACCGCGGTTCCTGGTGTGTCCGCTGTGCCGTGCGTGTGATCATTGCTTGTACAGCCCTCTCGCAGTGTCCGGAGCAAGTATGGTGGGTCTGACACACCGGTGTCAATGTGTTCTTTTTTCCATTTCCAGGAGTGTATTTACATAAATGACATGGCCCCTAGTGTTATGGGTAACTCTAAAATATTTCTGTTTGCTGATGACACTAGCTTGGTAGTAAAGGATTTTGTATGCAAAGTGGCTCGGTTTCAAATAGTGCAGTTCATGACCTAAGTTCATGGCTTGTAGAAAATAAACTAATGCTAAATCACAGTAAGACTCAGTTTTCACAGTTTCTAACACACAATTCAACAAAACCTGAAGTTTTAATTTCACAGAACGGGCATATGATTAGTGAAACTGAACAGTTCGAATTTCTAGGTGTTCAGATAGATGTTGTGGAAAGCCCACGTTCAGGATCTTGTTCACAGACTTAATGCTGCCATTTTTACTATTCGAACGATATCTGAAGTCAGTGATCGTTCGACACGAAAATTAGTCTACTTTGCTTATTTTCATTCGCTTATTTCATATGATATTATAATTTGGTGTAACTCTTCCCATTCTAAAAGGATATTTTTGGCTCAGAAACGGGCGGTTCGGGCAATAAGTGATGTAAGTTCACGAACCTCCTGTCGACCCCTGTTCACGAGTCTGAGTGTTTCGACATTGGCCTCTGAATATATATATTCCTTACTGTCATTTCTTGTTAACAATATTAGCTTATTTCCAACTATATGCAACTTTCACTCTGTCAATACTCGGCATAAATCAAACCTGCATTTGGATCGGACTTCCTTAACTCTTGTGCAAAAAGGTGTGCAGTATACTGTTGCATTCATTTTCAATAAGCTACCGGTCGAATTCAAAAATCTTAGCAGTAATCCACGCGCTTTCAAATCGAAACTGAAGATTTTCCTCATGGGCCACTCCTATTCTGTAGAGGAGTTCCTTGAAAAATTAAGCTGATTCTTATTGTATTGTTGATTGCGTTTACTTAAACTTATGTACTGATTTTTTTCGGGTTCTTAAACATTTATTTTTATCTGTTATTACTTTTATGTTGCAATTTCATGTACTGACACGTTCCATGACCTTGGAGATTTTCTCCTCAATTTGGTCCTACGGAACTTAACGTGTAAATAAAGACCATCATGCATCGTTGTCGGGCCTCGCTGTTGGCATCCCATCGCTGTCTGGGGCGTATCGAGACACATCTTATGCCTGGAATCTCAATGATTGGAGTCCATCGCTGTCTGGCGCGTATCGAGATACAACTTATGCCTGGAATCTCGCTGACTGGAGTAGAATTGCGCCTTCGGTGATGTGTCCCGCTTCGAATTGAGCCGCCATGCCCGGCGAACCACAAATGCTTCTACAGCTACATGTTGTTGTGGTCTTCAGTCCGAAGACTGGTTTGATGCAGCTCTCCACGCTACTCTATCCTGGGCAAGCCTCTTCACATCCGAGTTAACTACTGCAAGCTACATCCTTGTGAGTATGCTTAATGTGGTCTCCCTCTACGATTTTTACCCCCCCCCCCCCCCCCAAGCTTCCCTCCAGTACTAAATTTGTGATCCCTTGATGCCACAGAATGTGTTCTACCAACCGATCCCTTCTTCTAATCCATGACCGCAATCTGGCGACATACCTTCCCTCACACTTCTAACCTCCAGTCCCGCTTCTATCCTGTTACACCCCAGAACACGATTTAGACCTTAATACCGTTCTACTGCATTTTAATGTGGTACATATATGTAGTGTTTGTTCTTAACCCACTTATTTAATAATAAACATTAATTTTATACCATTAAAATACGATCTTAATAATTTGCGATTTTTCCATCTTCTGCAAAGCAGAAACTGTTTGTCCTAGAGAAAAATAAATAAGTCGCCTTATGTAGGAAATTTGATGCAGTTTAATTTTGTACTGAGACATTTTCGCTAGTAGCCGCGATTTTCGACATATTCACACGCGAATGGTCAGGATTTTTAGTATGTTGTTCATGAAACTCCCCTCTACTACTGCACAAAATCTGCGCCTGCACGAGGTTTTACCTACATGAAGGTCAGTATCCCCTACTAGTCCTACACAGTTGAGCAATAGTCTATGATGGGTCGCACAAGTGGTTTGCAAGCAATCACCTGTGTGGACTGATTTAATTTCCCTAGATTTTACCAACAGGAAGTTATTTTGTGTATTTACTTAAGAGAACTCGATAGTAAATGCTGGGGATGTACAGTCCATTTGTAAATTGAAAAGCGAGCAGCGCTCGTGCTGGAGGAATTCGCCTCTACAACTACCATAAAGGATGACTATATATCAACTGCCTTCTAGCGGTGAAGAACAGAGAGCAGAGATTTACGTAGATTCTGTCCATGTGTGTTTCTTGCGTTAGCGTTATTAGTAATACACATCTGAATTCCACACAGTGTTAACGCACTTTGTGGAAAGTAAATATCCCAGGACATTTGGAAAATTTGTCTTAAGTTCCTATGGGACCAAACTGCTGAGGTCATCGGTCCCTAGGCTTATGCACTACTTAATCTAACTTAAACGAACTTACGCTAAGGACAACACACACACCCATGCCCGAGGAAGGACTTGAACCTCTGATGGGGGGAGCTGCGCGAACCGTGGCAAGGCGCCACAGACCGTGTGGCTACCCCGTGAGGCTCCCCTGAGTCACCAGTGATTCGCAAGACGAGTGCGGAAGGGCTGGTACAACTTTGTGAAACACGCAATAGTGACGTAACGTGGTAGAGAGAGTGGGGGAATCGCCTCCTCGCTCTTTAGTTCGCAGACCTACGAATTGTGCCACAAATTTCTCTTCACCCCAATTCTACTCAGTACCTCATCTTTACTTATGTGATCTACCCATCTAATCTTCAGTATTCTTCTGTAGCACAAAAGCTTCTATTCTCTTCTAGTCTAAACTGTTCATCGTCCACGTTTCACTTCCATGCATGGCTACACTCCATACAATGCTTTCAGAAAGACTTCCTGAAAATCATTATCAATATCGTCTTCGTGCACAGTCACGTTATGCAAAGATGTTGATGCAATGTTTGCGTGTCATTGTGTTAGAAACAGTGATCTCTGTCTAGTACTGATAGAGAAGGGAACGGATGATGATGATGTTTGGTTTTGGGGCACTCAACTGCTCGGTTATCAGCGCCCATACAAATTCCCAACCTTTGCTCAGTCCAATCTCGCCACTTTCACGAATGATGATGAAATGATGAGGACAACACAAACACCCAGTCATCTCGAGGTAGGTGAAAATCCCTGACCCTGCCAGGATAGGGATCAGAGAATACACCAAGAATGACAACTTTGTCATCTGTGCATGCACAGCTATCAAAACCTAGCAGCTCAGTGACAGCTTTGTCACAGCTTGTTCGCGAGTCGACAGACAAAAGTGTCACCTGGCTGTCACATCATAATATATGCTCATCTATATGCCTGCAGACTGAACAAAAGTCAGGAAACAGTAACAGGGACAAAAATCACCTTTGTGTACTAACCCTTAAGGTTTATTTACAACTGTGTGCCTTGTGGTTAGTCGGCGTGCAACTGTAGCTTACCACACATGCAAGCTAAGGCACGTGTGTAGGTGTATGCCTCTTCCTCAACATGTGTGTGTGACTCATTCCATTCACACCTGTGTTCAAGCTGGCAGCCTCTTATCCTGTGTGTGGCGGGCTACAGCCTCACAGCGATGAGCCACAAGGTGCAAGGGTGTAAATGGACCTTAATGCATACCATACATGATGAAGTTTTAGGGAAATTCTGAATCCAATTGTAATACACACAACTATGATAGTTGTTGACACTTTGTTGTATTTACTCAGTATATCAAGAATACTCATCCAATGCACGTAATAGAAATCTCAACACCACACTAATAACCGAAGGACATAAAAACAAAAGTTATATTGTATACTACAAAGCTATGTCTAGTTTTTACATCAGAGCTGTTCATGAATCAGTAATTGCAGTCACTCCATATTGATTGACCATTTTACTCAGCCACATCATCCTCTCTCCCTTTTGGGAGAGCTGTAGCTTGGCAATTCATGTGTGAGGAATACTTACTCGCATGATCTGTTGGTTCTCAGCTGGGCTGAACATGAAAACCTGCCCCACCTCCCACCCCACCCTGGCTCATAGGGTGCCGGCAAAGTACTTGTGTGCCAGACTGTGTAAATTGGCTTTGCAGTCTGTTCAGCGAGATGAATGTCTGTATCCTTGTCTGACAAGTCATCAGGAAACTATAACAATTGGGCTCTTTCATTACATGGTTCATCTGGACATGTTTCAGAGTATGCTAGGTTAAGGCAGTCAACCGACACTGTGTCGTGTTTACCATTTTTTTCAACTGCAAATATTTTGTCACTCCTGTCAGTGTCCTTAAAGAGCCCCATATATGAAGAGGAAAGAGGTGGTCTAACAGTGTCTTTTATCCACACAAACTCCCATTTGAACAAGTCTTTCTGGACGAAAATTTGTTTGTCTCCATGTCGTGATGGATTTGTAGGTTTGAGGAGTTGCATGTGAGTTTACAGAGAGTGTAAAAATGTGGCATATTCCCTAACCGATAGACTGGAAGGGGAGAGAGTGAAAAAAACTAGCCCAGACTCTCAGCTGCTCTCTATAGACTAACAGAGCAAAGGAAAACCCTAAGTCTTCTTTAATTACTATACAGAAGCCTAGAAGTACTAATGGTAGTGCTGTCACCCAGGATTCTGCATGGCAGGCCAAGGCAGCTTTCAGGGTGCAGTGCATACACTCTAGAATCCCATTTCTGGTGGGATGTTACCTTGTAGTTTATATGTATTTGCATATGCATAATCTCAAGAGCTCGTTAAACAGCTGGCATTCAGACTGCATATCTCTGACAGCAGTAATAATTTCAGGAACGGTAAACCTGGAAAACTAAGCAGAGATCAACGATGGGCGACAGACTCTACTGGAATATCTGGTATGGGGATAGCTTTGGGCCACCTAGTGAATCTATCTACCATGGTAATTAGAAAACGAAAGCCTTCTGAAGGGATAAGAGGACCTACAATATCCAAATGCAAGTGGGAATCTCGCTGAAGGGTAGGGGCATTCATCCACTAGAGTAAAGTTGTGGCAAGAGATTTTACAACTTTGACATCACACACAACATCATACCCATCAACAGCATCCACTAGAGTAAAGTTGTGGCAAGAGATTTTACAACTTTGACATCACACACAACATCATACCCATCAACAGCAGTTTTCTGTATTCCCGGCCAAACAATTATGCCTGACACTAACTTAGCAGTAGCTCTTTTACCTGGGTGTGCTAGGTTGTGAACGGTGTTGAACATTGGGTGCCAATATTTTGTTGGGATAAATGGACGCCACTTGTTTCCTGAAGTGTCACATCAGATCCCTTGTCTTATGTTGTGCACTGGTAGGCGTTCGATGCAGGATCAGCGCAACACTGCTGAAGGAAGCTTCTGGTATCTTGATCTGCTGCCGCACCAACCCAGTTAATAATGGGAAATGCCACAAATTGCATGACAAACAGTCAGCCACAATGTTATCCTGCTCTGTGATGAGTTACATGTCTGTGGAAAATTGGGCAATGAACTCTGCTTGGCAAATCTGACTTGGTGAGTTGAGGTCAGTAACGTGATGGAATATGTAAGTCAGGTGTTTATGATTTGTGAAAACTGTAAATACAGAAATGTTTGTCAGGTAGATATTTGACCAAGAGATCCTTGTTAAACACCTCCACTGTTTCTGCTGTACTGACTGATTTTTGTGGAAAAGAAACAGAGGTTGCCATTTCGCTGCGATACATTGTTGTAACATGGTGCCCAGCGCCTTCTGACTTGTGTCAACCCACAAGGCGATTGCCACGTTCTGAACAGAATGTGCCAATAATGTAGCATTCGCCAATGCATTTTTTAGGTCGCTATATTCAGATGCAGCTTCAGCAGTCCATGGAACCTTCCTGCTACCGGATGTTTTTTTTTCCAATGAACAGTTCGTTTTGTGGCTTCTGCAGCTCAGCAAAATGTGCCAAGTGTCTTCTGTATTGTTTTAACATCCCAGGGAAACGTCTAAGCCCTTTAAACGTAGAAGGAGCGGACATGTTTACCATATTCATCACTTTTTCAGGAAGTGGTGAGCTACCGTAGCATGGTACGGCGCAGCCAAGAAACTTTACGTCTTTTTTTGCAAAAATACATTTGTCCTTGTTAAGCATAACATTGGAGCAATCTTGTTTTTTTGAACAAAGTATACTGATGCTCAATGTGCCCCTTTTTGGTTTTCTAGAACACAAACACTTCGTCCATACAGCAGAGCACAAGTGGAAGGGCAAAGACGGCCTCATGTATTAAACACTCCCAAATTTATGCAGCATTTCGACGGCCAAAAGGCATAGTATTGCGCTCAAAAACACCTAAGAATGTAGTCACAGCTGCCTTTTATTTGCGAGCTGCCCTTTTTTTGTGAAAGCATTTTAGCACAGCCAACAACGCTGAAATAGCAAGCACCCCCTAGGTTGTCATTAAGGTCAGTTATGTGAGGCACAGGGGATCAGTCTAGAATAGTTTGGGTGTTTAAACTCCTGTAGTCTCTGCAGATTCTCCATGATCCCTGCTTCCTCTTTACCATTTGCAAAGAGGCGGCCCACGCACTATGTGATCCTGACAGAGCTTCATCAGCGATCACATTATCGAATTCCTGTTTTGCTGTGGATAATTTATCAGGAGACAAGTGCCAAGGTCTGAAATCCACCGGCTGACCTGGTGTTGACTAAATAAAATGTTGAGTGGAATGACTTCTGTTGTTTTTGGCCAACAATGGATCTGTCAGCACAGGAAACTCAAGCAGCAGCTGTTGGCCAAGGTCATTGCCCGATGCACAGGCAGTCTTGGAGAAAGAAGATGGGGAAGAAGCATGGCATATAACTGGCATTGTAGCAGAGCTGCACAGCCACCGTAGGTGTTCACATGCACCATCCAAGTCTTTTTGCAGCAAAGAAATTTTCCTTCCCAGTTTAGCATTTTGTAATTCACGAGCAGTCGATCTTTGTGCAGAAGACAGTCCTTATATTTCATAAATTTGTGCTTCAAGTACCTTGTAGGTCTATCTCAACTTCAAATGCTCAGTTGTTTTGTGTGAATAAGTGTCCAGTGTCTTCTCACACAATTCACATGTGTGGGCTCCGCACTGCGACAGTAATGATCTCGACTGTTCAATGCAGAAGACACAGGTAGCATCGAAATCTTCGCACAACTGGAGCAGCAGAGTCATACAGTACACATCCTGATGCAGTAGTACGTTCTAAACAGAGAGAGAGAGGTATTTGCACTAAACATCGATGCACTAAATCTGGTACAACTAAAAATGTCAGAGAAAATCAGTTCCTGAAATAGGCCCAGCCACTTCAGCAATGACATAGGGCGGAAGTTGTCATCTTACTTTAAAGTTAGTGTTTTCTTCCCATATGTTCAGATTGCAGAATTGTTGGCAGCTCTGAGAAAAGAAACATCTTTATTTTTGCCAGAATCATTCGGCACATTTGGATAAATGCTGATTTCTGAACCAGTATCTACAAGGAAAAGTGCACCACACTTTCTATCTTTGATAAATAACTGAGTGGAGTCTTTAACAGCTGAAATCGTTGCGTTCTTTCTGCTTTTAGGCACTTTTAAAAATCCTGACAAGTGCACTTGCCTACTAGCATCTGTCACTCCCAGTTGGGTATGTGCAGGGGCTTGTGCACTGCCTCGCTGCATCAACAAACGCCTGTGGTACTAATACCAGTTTCCACGTCCCTAGTTGCTCTTGCTTCGAACGCAGTCATTGTTGGTATGCCTCTTAAAGCGAGGATTTAGTCTGGCTAGTTCATTAAGTTCCCCACAGACGGCTCTGCCTGTGGGCCTTGCGTGTGTGCTGCTACAATGCACGTACTGGGGCTCCCTGCTGTAACTGTGGACACAGTGCGCGGCCTGGGGCCTCGTATCTTAACCTCATTCACAGTGGCACAGATTGTATTACCCACGCATGCAGTCGTGACCACATCCACTTAGAATCCCCGTTCGTCGAGAGAGATATCCATAAAAGCACATAGAACGGCTTTCACGTTTTGTCGCAGTCATCAAAGCCAGAACAATTTTTAAGACTGTTCTAATAGCAGTTCATTACCCGCCATATCACGTAACGAGCGAAGCACTTAGGATCGGGAATCGCCGGCAGACGCTTCACTCTCAATAACTTTTTTGTAACCTTGATTCTGACGCTAGTAAAAAACGCAGGAGTACAGCTGCGTTAAACAGCATAAGACTGACAATGTAAAACATCGTCTAACTGTTCGATCACATTTAACCCCAACTGTGAGATAATCAATATAAAATGCTCCGTATCAAGTACGAGTCCACATAATCGAAAAATGGGCTCCACTTGTGTTAACCAACGTTGCGCCATAGTACGCCAGGAAGATGGTATTTTTGTGTCGCAGTTCTTGTGGCCGTTGCTCGAGCCTGTGCTGATACTCGGAACAGTTGTGTTGCTGGCAGATAGCGATTTGTGGCTCTTCGTCTTCACAGCCGTTGTGTTGGGATCCATTGTGTTAAGCGTCCGGTTGAAGAGAATGTTCCGTGTTGTTCAGTACGAGGTCACCACTTTGGGTGAATTCTGCATCCAACTGTAATACACGGGACAATGAAGGTACTCATCCACCGCACACAACACAAATCTCGCCATAGTAAGAACATGAAACCTAAGCAATATTGCCCAGTACAAAGGTGAATCTAGTTTTTATAGCACAGCTACTCATGAATCAATGATTGCACTCGCGCCATATCGATTGTCCATATTAGCCCGCCACAACGTCATCTCTGTATTGGTGCGGTCTTGGCAGGGGAGGATGCTAAGTTCACCGGACTTGGATACGATGTGACGTCATTATGACGTATACACGCTACATCGAAAACGATACAAACCGTATATCGACTATTCGACTTTTGTGAAGTTTCGAGAGGTTGTGACAGGGTAGCACTGTGCTCTGCACCATTCGTTTAAATGTGTTTTGCGTTCCTTGCGTTTAAATCGTGTATTGTACTGTGTTTGTGTCTTGTGTGTTGTTTTTCGTTTGCTCGTCTCTAATTATGTGTTCAGCATTCGAGAGACTAATAAGAGAAAAGCTGAAAGAGTTCAGCATCGATGACGACGGGCAATTGCGTGGTTATTGTGAATCTCAAGCAAAAATTGATGTACTTCTGACCCAGCTGAAGTGCGTCGGTTATTCGTACTCGGTGAGAAGCAGCACTCAGCAGCCAAAATCTTTAGATGCGTCAAGACACTAACCTTTGGTTAAGATTACACTGAGAAATCCACTTCCCCTCGTATTTCATCTCCGGTCGATGATTTTTCTTCAACAATGCCTCATATTTTTCCTTTTAAGTTCGAAATTCAATCATTCTACACACCAGTCACTACTGGACACTAAGGTACCTGTCTCTGCGGTCCCAGTGTAAAATTACTTGGAATTATGGTTGATAAAAGACTATCTTGGAATGGACATATAAATTACTTAGCTAACAAACTTGCACGCGTTCTCTTTCAGCTATATAAATTAAGAAAAAAAAGTCAGCAAGAGTATGCTGCTACACTCTAATATGTACTGACAAGACCAATTGTATGAAACCATACTAAAATATTGATAATAAATAAATATTATTTTCGGCGTAAGCGTTCAATACAACAATCACACAATCTAATCTGGTCGGGACATAAGAAGACTTCACTTTTTTACGAAACGTGTTGTCTGTGGTGTTTTCAAGGCCACGGTCAGGAATATCTCTATTAATGTCCAGCTCTTTTACTTTTATTTTGGCGAAATACATATACGCTGCCACACTGAGCTGTTATCAGAATCGTACGTGTCAAAACAAACCACTAGCTGACGACAGTTTAGAATCTCGAACGTTCGTAAAAGTCGATAGGTGTGTTAATCGACTAAAGCGTATATACGTCATAATGACGTCACATCATATCCAGGTTGGGTGAACTTAGCATCCTCCCTTGGCAGGCTGCAATTAGAATGACCTTGTTCTTCAAGAGTACAGCAAACAAAATCAGTTATCGGAACCGGTCTTTAATTTCGCGTAATCAATAAGTAACAAAAGGAATAATATTTAATGACAAAGCCGCTTCTATTTGTAAGCAATTTCCCTTTCATCCCAATTTCCCTTTCGTTTGCTGACAGTCTTAAATCGTGATTTGAATGTCGCATGTTCAAATGACACTACTGGTTTCCACTGCCGAAAACATGTTTTTGGTAGCTGTGTACGCCACTGATTTCTCTAGTTACAAGAACTTTGTGATTTTTAGCGAATTTTTGGAGGCCACTCTAGGATTTTTACATATGAATTCTAGATAAATGAAATCCTAATACTGCATCAAAGTCATGGTTCTCGGAGAAACGTGGACGTGATGACGTGGTGTTTGCTTATTTTCACTGGAACGTATCTAATTGATGCTATAGTTGACGATGCTGTTAGCATCGAAGTGTAGATGCTAAATGATGGAAACGGTCTGATTCTTCGGCGACGCTTAGTACCTGTATTGCACGGTGCACAATTCTCAAACTATACCGCAGTCAGTTTAATAACCACAGAGTTTACCTTCAAAATTCCAAAGATTCATGTAATTGTGTTTACACTTTAGAGAGAAGTCTGGTTGTTGTCATGTGTGAAGTTGTTATTGGTTTTTCATATTGAAGCTTCTAATGATGCATATTTTTTGTTTCACGTTTTTGACAGATGTAATATCAGCATCTGCCTCGGACTCGTCATGCAGTCAATTTGAACAGAATTCTTTCTGTGATTTGACGTGAGGTTTCAAATAATGCAGGACATTCCAATATTTGTTTGTAGGCCACCATATAAACAAATATGAACTCGATAAGTATTGATATTGATGGAACGGTGTCCGATTTTAGGACATCTAAATCTGACAGTTCCTTCTTGAAAATAAATTCCGTGAACAGTGCTGGCTATCTATATAATTGCTGCTTGCTACTGATCACTGTAATTGTTTTAAGCATAATTCTATTTGAATTCAAAGAATATGTTAGAGCATTGCTAATGTGGGTTGAGTCACAAGATCAAGTTGTTATATACTTAATTTTTACTGTGCTGTTCGTTCTAGTTTCCTTCCCATTCACTTGGGGGTACACGGTTCTTGTTTTCGCTACAGGTTACGTTTTCGGAATAATTAGAGGCCTAGTAACAGTTTTATTCGCAGCAAACATTGGTGTAGTTGTCGCACATTTTGCAGTTAGACTTGTACACTATAAATTTCCATTAACAAAGCTTATCCAGAATGACAAAATTCAAGCTGTGCTCTCTGTGATATCGGGATCTAAAGCATTTAGAGTTGCAGCCTTTTCTCGCTTGACCCCAGTGCCTTTCGGAGTACAGAATTTAATATTTGCAGTGAGTGTACACTTTAAGCCACTTATTCAAAATAGATTAGGGCGTTTATAGAAATGTTATCTGAAGCTTTACTTAATTTTATTTCTGTAGGTCAGCAATATTAATACGAGAATATATTTCATAGCATCTTTTATTGGTATGATACCAGCCCAAGTCATAAATGTGTATCTGGGAAGCTCATTGAGATCAATGGAGGAAGTTTTGTCCCACAAATCAACAGCCACCACAGCTATCATTGTGTTTTTTCAAGTATGTATGAATTTTAATCAGTACTTACCATGTAATGCAAAGTAAAATATATTGTAGAGTGCTCTTTAGAGTTCAGCATTTGCTTTTTGCCACTGCTGTTGAGACAGTTCAATAACATTGTTGTCACTTTTGTTAAAATTGGGTTAGATGACTCTGAGGACAAATTGTAGCTCTCTTGGCTCTTGTAAGATATTTGTGGAAGTAGATAAATTATGCATGACTTGTCAGAAATAATGATCCACAATCTCAAAATTATTGTGACTGGTATAGTTATTGCTATCAGTTATGATCGGGGATTAATCCCCTCTACTATGTACACCATGACCACAGTACAGTTATTGAGGAGCTCTTCGTATTTAAAGTGACTGTCCAATTATTGAAAAACAGTCTGCAGCAAAGTTGTAGAATGTGATGTGATCTGGTTCACTTTGATGCCTGCTATGTCAATGATCCACTGGATTAAAGCCCGTGTCACATTTATAGTGTGATCTCAGGTTACAGTATCTGAATTTGGCACAAAGTTGTTGGTTCATTGAACTCATGTAAGAGTAAAAAAGATATTCACACAAAATATGTTGCATTCTGTAAAATACTGAACTGGAAACCTGTTCAAAAAATCAGTTTCTAGTAACAAAATTTGCTCATTGGGTATTTGTAAACTAGTAGTAGGACAGCTGATGAATTGTAAGGGGAGATAATACGTATCAAATCAGCAAAAAGGGGGGGGGGCAGGGTGTTAACTTCTTAGCCTCAGATGTTATTGAATTTAGCATATGTTACAATTTAGGATGAAGATAGAAGTACGTATTTGTTTGTTTTGTGCAAAAGTATTCCCAGCCCAAGATACAAGCTGCAGAGGATGATGTTGCAAGTACCTTTTTGAACCCGCAATTTTTGGGAAAAACTTTAAAACTGTGTAAGCCCATTACTGGAACAGTTCCAGGACGTTTTCTTTGTTTTCTCTCAAAACTAAAAGTCCCAAAAATTACCATATTAGACAAGTTTCTATTACCACAATATCGCTTACTGGTCTCATGAAATCAAAACCTAGTTTTATTTGACATAGAATTTTATTTGATTCTAAAACATGCAAGAAAGCTCCAAAAACTTACAGATTCCAAAACATATAACTTCCATAGACTCTGCTTAGTCCTTTAATGAGCTATTTGCTGAACTAAAAATGCGTTGTTTTCCATCAGTATTCTCTTTTAATATTTAGTGATGCCATCCAGTTAAAGTGCACTTATAATGTTCACAACTTTTCCGCTACTTGCTGATGTTGGCAGTTCGTTTCAGTAGGTCATAGGCAATTGGCCAATGGTATACCAGAGTCAACGGCGGTGTCCGATCCCACCTGTCAGCTTTGACCCCTGATGTAAGGGTGTCGTGGTTTGTGACGTCATGATGGTGCAGAGTTTAGTTTATGAATGTGTTGTGTTTGTAGATGTTGTCTTGTTGCAATTGGTGGTGTCCTCTGGTGGTGTGTGTATGGTCCGTGTGTTATTTATTTATTTATTTATTGTTCCGTGGGACCAAATTAAGGAGAAGTCTCCATGGTCATGGAACGAATCAATACATGAAATTATAACACGATATTAGAAACAGATAAAATGAAATATAAAAAAACATATTCAGGTGACAAGTCGTAAGTTTAAATGAAGAAAATCAACAATGTAACACTGGAGTTTGCTTAATTTTTTAGCTCTTCCAGGAGCTCCTCGACAGAATAGAAGGAGTGAGCCATGAGGAAACTCTTCAGTTTAGACTTAAAAGTGTTTGGGCTACTGCTGAGGTTTTTGAGTTCTTGTGGTAGCTTATTGAAAATGGATGCAGCAGAATACTGCACTCCTTTCTGCACAAGAGTCAAGGAAGTGCATTCTACATGCAGACTTGATTTCTGCCTAGTATTAACTGAGTGAAAGCTGCTAACTCTTGGGAATAGGCTAATATTGTTAACAACAAACGACATTAAAGAAAATATATATTGTGAGAGCAATGTCAGAATTCCCAGATTTTTGAATAGGGGTCGACAAGACATTCTCGAACTTACACCACATATAGCTCGGACAGCCCGTTTTTGAGCCAAAAATACCCTTTTTGAATCAGAGGAATTACCCCAAAAAATAATACCATATGACATAAGCGTATGAAAATATGCGAAGTAGACTACTTTTCGTGTTGAAATGTCACTTATTTCAGATACTGTTCTAATGGTAAATAAAGCAGCATTTAGCTTCTGAACAAGATCCTGGACATGGGCTTTCCACCACAGCTTACTATCTATCCGAACGCCTAGGAACTTGAACTGTTCTGTCTCGCTTATAATATGCCTATTCTGTCTGATCAAAATATCGGTTCTTGTTGAATTGTGAGTTAGAAACTGTAAAAACTTAGTCTTACTGTGATTTAGCATCAAATTATTTTCCACAGGCCACGAACTGATTTCATGAACTACATTATTTGTTACTGTTTCAATATTACACACAAGATCCTTCACTATAAAGCCGTTGTCATCAGCAAACAGAAATATTTTTGAATCACCTGTAATACTAGAAGGCATATCATTTATATAAATAAGAAACAGCAGTGGCCCCAGCACCGACCCTTGAGGAACGCCCCACTTAACAGTGCCCCATTGGGACTGAACATCACTACCACTCTCAATATTGTGGAGAATTACCCTCTGCTTTCTGTTCTTAAAGTAAGAGGCGAACCAATTGTAAGCTACTTCCCTTACTCCATAATGGTCCAACTTCTGCAGTGATATTTTGTGGTCAACACAGTCAAAAGCCTTCGTTAAATCAAAGAAAACACCTAGCGTTCGCAACCTTTTATTTAATCCGTCCAAAACCTCACAGAGAAAAGAGAATATAGCATTTTCAGTTGTTAAACCATTTCTAAAACCAAACTGAACATTGACAGCAAATTATGTGAATTTAAATGCTCCAGTAACCTTGTATATACAACCTTCTCGATAGCTTTAGCAAACACCGATGGCATAGAAATAGGTCTAAAATTGTCAACATTATCAATGTCTCCCTTTTTATAAAGTGGCTTCAGTACTGAGTACTTTAATCGGTCAGGAAACCGACCACTCCTAAAGGAAAAGTTACAGATATGGCTGAGAACTGGGCTAACATACATAGAACAATACTTCAGTATTCTGCTAGATACCCTGTCATATCCGTGAGAGTTCTTGGTCTTTAGTGATTTAATTATTAACTCAATCTCCCTCTTGTCAGTATCATGGAGGAGCATTTCAGGCAACAGTCTCGGAACACTTTTTTCTATGAGCGCTATATGATTTCCTGTTGGGACTAGGTTTCTATTTAGTTCACTTGCTATATTCAGAAAGTTATTATTAAATACTGTACATATATGCGACTTATCAGTAACACGGACATTCCCACTACGCACTGATTCTATATCCTCGACCTGTCTCTGCAGACCAGCAACTTCCTTTACGACTGACCATATGGTTTTAATTTTATCCTGAGACTTAGCTATTCTATCTGCATACCACATACTTTTTGCCTTCCTAATAACATTTTTAAGCACCTTACAATACTGTTTGTAATGGGCTGCTGCATTTAGATTTTGACTGTTTCTAACGTTTTGATATAATTGCCACTTTGTTCTACAAGATATTCTTATCCCTCTAGTCAGCCACCCAGGCTGCCTGTTTGTGCTAGTACCCTGTTTTAAATGTTCTAACGGAAAGTAACTTTCAAAGAGCATGAGAAAAGTCTTGAGAAAAGCATTATATTTATCGTCTACTGTATCAGCGCTATAAACATCTTGCCACTCTTGTTCCTTTATAAGGTTTACAAAGGTCTCTACAGCAACTGGATCAGCTTTCCTGAACAGCTGATGACTATATTTAACACGTGTTGCAGCACAAAAATCTTTTAAAGTTAAAATTTGTGCATCATGATCTGAAAGGCCATTCACCTTTTCGCTAACAGAATGCCCTTCTAGTAATGAGGAATGAGCAAAAATGTTGTCTATGGTTGTTCTTCTGTTCCCTTGCACTCTCGTTGGAAAGAATACGGTTTGCATAAGATTATATGAATTAAAGAGGTCCACTAGCATCCTCTTCCTTGCACAATCACTTATACAATTAATATTGAAGTCACCACATATAACTAACTTTTTGTATTTCCTATAAAGTGAACCAAGAACCTCCTCTAGCTTTAGCAAAAATGTTGTGAAATCGGAGTCTGGGGATCTATAAATAACAACAGTTAGAAGTTTAGCTCCGTTAAATTTAACCACACCTGCACAACATTCAAACACCTTTTCAGTGCAGTACTTTGAAACATCAATTAATTCAAATGGGATGTCGTTTTTCACATACATGGCTACTCCCCCACACCGCAAAGAGCTCCTCGAAAAGCTGCCAGCCAACCTGTATCCTGGTAAAGGAAGCCTCTGAATTATCTCCTTATTTAAGAAGTGTTCAGATATACCAATAATTTCAGAGTCAACATCTATAAGCAGTTCACTAACTTTATCTCTAGTACCTTGTATATTTTGATGAAATATACTAATTCCCTCATTACTCGGATACCTAAGCTTTGTCAAAAGTGATTCCCTTGTTAGAGAGACTTCCCTTAAGCAGGAATACCTATCAGCTGACTTCAATCTAAAAAAGGTGCAGCTCTAACACCCACTACTGCAGGAATTTTCCCATTAGTGATCCCACCAACCCCACCTATGCTGTCACCTATAAGCTTTCCCAACCTCCCCTTCCCATACCTGTTGAGGTGCAGGCCATGTCTAGTGAAACCCGTCCTGCTGGTAGACTCCACCGACACCACTGAAATGTGACCCATGCTTTCTGTCATCAGCGCACCCCCAAGTCTCATGTTATTACGCCTGACAGCTGTATTAAGATGAGGCAGATCATGACGCTGAAACAGTTCCACGAAATGCACAGTTGTGTTGCCAGTCTGAGTGGCTATCTTTTCCAGGTCACCATCTATGTTATACTCCCCATCCCTACCAATACTATTACCAGCCCCACCCACAATCACTACCTGATCCTCTTTAGTAAAATCCCTACATAACCCCCCTATGTTAACAGACACCTGAGCCAACCCTGCATTAGGCTTCACAATGCTGGTGACCTGGTACTCACTCCCCAGCACTTCCTGCTACTGCTGGCCTACACCTCTGTCATGAGAACTACCTAACAGCAGAACCTTCTTCTTCCTATTCGACTTTGCAACTGTTCTAGGCACAGTAACTACTGAGGTCTGCTGTATACTTCCTACAGCTACAGCTACTAGAGATTCCTCTCCACTAGACTCTGACAGTTGGTCATATCTATTGTAAACACCAATAGTAAAACTATCTGAAAATCTTCTTCTCCTAGCAGATCTCTTGCCAACAGCCAGCTCCCATTCCCCAACCCCCTTCTCCCTCCTCATCCTATCTAGCTCCTCCTGTGCGTTTTTCAACTGCACCTGAAGGGCACAGATCTTACGCTCCTGCTCCTCTATCAACTTACTCTTGCTACATAACCTGCAGTTCCAGGAGAGGATCTCACCAGAATGCCCACTGGCTTCCCCACTGCATTCCCCCCAGTGAAAATACTTTGAACAAGTCTCACACCGCAATCCACTACTCACGAACCTACGGCAAAGCCCACACTTCTCACTCATGGTAAAATTTTACTTTTTCTAAGTTCCTCTACTACAATAAGAAGATGTTAAAAACCTGACTACAATAATCACAAACTTACTCTACAAGGGAAGTAACTACTATTATTAACAGTATTAATAAACAACAAATGTGAATATAACAAAAGACTAATACGGAAAGAGAATCAAACGTCTAATGACACAGTAACGAAGCTGAAAACAGTTCCCAAATTATTTCACCAGAAAACACCAAGAACACCGGTTGAAGACTACTAAAGTTCCTAAATAAACCACTATACACAAACAATTAATTAGTACTTAGCTTTCGATGCGCTGCTACAGCTGCAACTGGTCAGCGCAGAATGTAAACACAGGCAAGAGGTTAAGTTGCTCGATACGAAACACTCACAAATATCAGGTGTATTGGGTTCATTTGGGTGTCGGTGCTTGAAGTGTGCATTTATCGATCATTACTGTTATAGAAGAATGGAAATTATTTTCAATGAGTTAAGAATTAAGTTTCCATTGTTGTTATGCAAGAATCTAACAGTACAGTTTAAATTTTATGAAATATTCTGTTGTATATGACAACATTTTACACAATATATTCCATTATATTGCTATGTTATTCCATATATTCCACATCATTCATGACTTTTATCTAAAACTTATTTTCTCATTAGTTCCTCCATGTTTTATAATCACCAAATGTCTTCACTTGCCATCAGTCATTGCACAAACAGTTATCAATTAAAACACAAAAGCCACTGACACTGTAAATGCAATTACCATGCCTTAGCAACTGAGGCAGTCACAGTATTTAAAAAATTACAAACTGGAAGTGACCACTAATGGTAGTGTTGCTGTCTTGGAACTGGAAACCTATATCCAACTGCCAGTCCATGTGGCAGCATAAAATTAACAATGATTTCATTTCATAACTGACTTCTGTAATTGCTGCAGTCAACTAGTCAGTCATCCACACAGGTCACAATATCCCTCTTTGTGAATCTTAATATTCTTTTTCATTTTCGAAACTCTGGGCTGAACAAATGAAATTTCTTCTTTCTTGCTATTTAAAGTTAGTGCAATAGAAGTTAGCCCATCACTTTGAGTCCAGGAATGGGTCTTTTCCATTCCATTCACAGGGGCGTTTTGGATGGACCATTCTTCTCTTTTCTGCTGGTGGAATTCTTCAATTTCCACTTCGCAAACAGCATGAGGGCTATAGATGAGTGTGATTTCACCACTCTTGAAAAATCGTCAGTATTTCGAATTTCAACTGCACTTGGGCAGGGAAGATTATGTTTTGTAGCATGATGCTTCAGTAGGCCACCTACGCCATAGCAAGGCCTCTTCCCCTCCCAGTAGCAGTTGTTACCCACTCCACTGGAACAAGCAGTTTAGTCTTCAGACAGTTGGTAATGATTTTTGAAGTGACTAGGGCCAACATCGGAAGTATTGGTGATCTTTTCTGCCTGTGATTGCACTTATGAATTTTGCACATTGTCACCAATGTATGTGTTGAATCATGTCCTGCATCATCACTTATACTGCAGCTCTTATAGTATTGTTCTTCATATCACTTTTGTAAAAATTGGAACTTGCTCATTACCCCAACGATATCCTTATACTTCTTGTGACAGGATCACAGACAAGTTCTCAGCAAAATCACAGTGAAGCTCTAACTGTAGTTCTTCAACCTGTACCTCTTCCTTCACTTGAGCTATGTATTGTTGCACTTTTTTTAAATGTCGGTGTGTTACTGCTTTCACTGCCCATTTCATAAGTTCATCATTCAAAATGTTAGTGGCAATAGTTCTGATGGTTAGTTTATTTTCCTCCCATGTAACATATATGTAACTTCTGAAAAGTCTTCTGGTATGTTTTTCAGACGAAGTGCCTGTAAAGAGAGTTCTCCCTTTCCAGGGCAATCACTTCATTGATGAAGCAAACATGTCTCTTGCTTTGCATTACAAATTACTAATGACTTCACACATCTCGCCAAGGTGTCATACATCATCCATTCAAGTAATTTCTTCGAATTCACTGCACAAAGCTCAAAATTTGCACAATACACACATAAACAGACATCTTTAGGTGGATGTGGAACCACCTACTTTGGCTGTAATGCATAAAATTTTGCTCTTCCAATGTGTAATATTGTATATTCCTTCCTGTATAAGGCAAAAGTTTCTTAAATACAGCGAGTCATGTATGTTTTCGCTTTCACAACTTTTTCTCCTTCAACAGTTATTGGTTCTTTTTTTGTTGACATTCTGCCAAGAACAGTCCCACTTATCTTCCAGATAAAATTACTGTGCTGTTTGAACATATCCTTCTTTTACAGAATGACGATAATAGGGATCTGGTATCCAAACCAACCTTTTACAAATCTCATTTCTTGTTTTGTCCACCACGTATTTTGATGCTGATGGAATGTGATGAAAACAGTTTTCTTTTAAAAAGACTTTGGGATAATAGAACTTGTACCGTTTCATTGTAGGATGCACACAATTCAACAGCTGAATTGATGTTTGAAAAACTTCCTAGCAATTGAGCAAGCTTCCTTTGGTTCATTTTCTTCTCAAGATGGGATTTCTACTTTGAAGAGTATGATTAGTTTAGTTTTGGTGTACTCCCTCACAGCTTCAGTTACTTCTCTGCGTAGAGCGTATGACTTGACCACACTGACCACAGTTTCATAACAGTGCTCCCACATACATCTTCAGGTGTCTGACTCAGGGAATGTAATTCTTCCTCTGTGGATGCAGTGTCTGCTGCATCTGCACCATGATCTCACCTTGTTCAGTTGCTGCCATTGTTGGTATTCTGTCATAGCATTTAGAATGCATAAAGGCATCACAAAAAACATCTTGACTTTGAAACAGAGTCTTGAAATGAGGACACTTATTCCCAGCCTGTAGAGAGTCTGTGGTTGGTTGGCTTTTTTTCACTCTTTTATTCAAATAGTCAGCACATTTAACTCTCCTTTGGCCCCCAGTCAGAAGACATTTCAGACACAGTGCTTTCCACAAAACACATTACAACTCGATTAGTCAGCAGAATCCTCACAAAGGCATACAGTCTTATTTGGATCTTCTCAGGTTTTTGGTTGGTTAGTTGATTGGTTTGGAGAGTAAGACGACTAAACTCCTAGGTTATCAGTCTCATCTCATATTTTCTACAATGCTCTTCAATATAGAAATTAGTTTTGAACAAGTGCAGTACAGTAACCAGAATTAAACAACTGCAACAGATCAATTGGCAAGAAAAAACTGCAGCAAAGAAGTTAGAAATAAACAGCAACAACAAAGAAATTAAAAAAAAAAAAATTGTAGATAGTCATTTTTTTGGGAGAGGCGTCGTAATGTGGACTGGACAGATGTCCAGTGGGCAGGACGTTCATAATTGCGCATTTGCCCAAAGCAGTTTTAAATGCCCAAAATCTGAGCATCTATTTTAAAAAGCACTTTCTGAAATTTTTACTGCTAAAATTTATGATTTACCAGTTAAAATAAGGCATGTGACGATACTTCCACTATTGAAAGTTAGTAAATGTTTTTCACTTAAAACTACATATATCATTAATTGCCTTTATTGCTTAAGAATGAAAAGAAAGAATAAAGAAGCATATTTTCTTACTTGCATTCCAACTTGCTGTCCCAAGGAAGGACGCATGTTGCATTCAGCTGCTTTATGATTTCTACTGTCCGTTTTTCTTTTTACCACTTCTGCTGTTCATTTGTCTCTCTCACACACACACACACACACACAGTGTTGAATGTTGAACAGCTGTGTCTGATAAGAAAAAAAAATGTCTTTTTTTTTTTTTTTTTTTTTGAGTGTTGCACACTTCTTAGTCCATGTCAAATTTCTGAATATTATTGAAGAATGATTGTTGATAACAAAATTATTACTGAACATATTAAACTGCTGGCATGTGTTTCCCGATAATAAACATTAAATTGTTTTCAGTGAAAAACCAAAAAATAAATGAATAAATTGCCTTATAGTTGGATGTAGTGACATTAGAGTCAGGCTATAGTTTTCTGATCTGCTCCTTTCCCTATCTACTCTTGTATGACTGCACTGCTGTGAAGATAAAATGAGAACAGTAACAAAAAATATTTAATAACAAAAAATCGATCTCCAAGACACTGCATTGCCTCTGGCAAAGAATAATTTCCCTCGCATTGTTCCACTTGGGTGCTTAGCTCACCTATTAAACTTGTGCTCAGAAATTTTAGTCCATCAAACAATCAAAACTTTCATGGCAAATTCAGTAGAGGTTGTCAAAACAGAAAAATACAGCCACATTTTACAAGCAGTGTTTGATGAAATATCAGATGGAAAAAATTTCAGAGATATGATTTCACTGAAATTTCTACGAAAGACAAGATAGGGAGCAATACATTTTGTCTTGAAAGTTTGGAATCAAATAAAGTTGTCTTACAAACCTTAGTTGTAAAGGCAAAGGCGCAGTCATACTTGCAGCCTGAAATAAAAGAAGAGTTGTGGATGATGATGATCTCTGGGTGAGAGTTGAGAAAAAGAACTCATGAATGAAATCATTTATTGATTACAGCTGTAGAGTTAAATGAGCCTCAATTTCTCAAAATATTCACAAACTTCAATATGTTGGTAGAAGTTCTTATTGGGAAACTACCGTTCCTTACACTGCAATCTGCAGAAGAAAGGTCAATCTTATCTAAATTCCAAGCCAGGAAGAAATTCATTGTTTCTTGTATTAATCTTGCAACTAATCTTCTTGATCCAGCAGTACAAGATAGTAACCTGAAGCCTATCGAGTTGTTGTTGTTGTTGTGGTCTTGAGTTCTGAGACTGGTTTGATGCAGCTCTCCATGCTACTCTATCCTGTGCAAGCTTCTTCATCTCCCAGTACTTACTGCAGCCTACATCCTTCTGAATCTGCTTAGTGTATTCATCTCTTGGTCTCCCTCTATGATTTTTACCCTCCACACTGCCCTCCAGTACTAAATTGGTGATCCCTTGATGCCTCAGAATACATCCTACCAACCAATCCCTTCTCCTAGTCATATTGTGCCACAAACTCCTCTTCTCCCCAATTCTGTTCAATACCTCCTCATTAGTTATGTGATCGACACATCTAATCTTCAGCATTCTTCTGTAGCACCACATTTCGAAAGCTTCTATTCTCTTCCTGTCCAAACTATTTATCGTCCATGTTTCACTTCCATACATAGCTACACTCCATACAAATACTTTCAGAAACGACTCCCTGACACTTAAATCAATACTCGATGTTAACAAATGTCTCTTCCTCAGAAACGCTTTCCTTGCCATTGCCAATCTACATTTTATATCCTTTCTACTTCGACCATCATCAGTTATTTTGCTCCCCAAGTAGCAAAACTCCTTTACTACTTTAAGTGTCTCATTTCCTAATCTAATTCCCTCAGCATCACCCGATTTAATTCAACTACATTCCATTATCCTCATTTTGCATTTGTTGATGTTCATCTTATAACCTCCTTTCAAGACACTGTCCATTCCATTCAACTGCTCTACCAAGTCCTTTGCTGTCTCTGACAGAATTACAATGTCATCGGCAAACCTCAAAGTTTTTATTTCTTCTCCATGGATTTTAATACCTACTCCGAATTTTTCTTTTGTTTCCTTCACTGCTTGCTCAATATACTGATTGAATAGCATCGGGGAGAGGCTACAACCCTGTCCCACTCCCTTGCCCAACCACCACTTCCCTTTCATGTCCCTCAACTCTTATAACTGCCATCTGCTTTCTGTACAAATTGTAAATAGCCTTTCACTCCCTGCATTTTACCCCTGCCACCTTCAGAATTTGAAAGAGAGTATTCCAGTTAACGTTGTCAAAAGCTTTCTCTAAGTCTACAAATGCTAGAAACGTAGGTTTGCCTTTCCTTAATCTTTCTTCTAGGATAAGTTGTAGGGTCAGTATTGCCTCACGTGTTCCATCATTTATACAGAATCCAAACTGATCTTCCCCGAGGTTGGCTTCTACCAGTTTTTCCATTCGTCTGTAAAGAATTCATGTTAGTTTTTTGCAGCTGTGACTTATTAAACTGATAGTTCGTTAATTTTCACATCTGTCAACACCTGCTTCCTTTGGGATTGGAATTATTATATTCTTCTTGAAGTCTGAGGGAATGTTGCCTGTCTCATACATCTTGCTCACCAGTTGGTAGAGTTTTGTCAGGACTGGCTCTCCCAAGGCTGTCAGTAGTACTAATGGAATGTTGTCTACTCCCGTGGTCTTGTTTCGACTTAGGTCTTTCAGTGCTTTGTCAAACTCTTCACGCAGTATCATATCTCCCATTTCATCTTCATCTACCTCCTCTTCCATTTCCATAATATTGTCCTCAAGAACATCACCCTTATATAGACCCTCCATATACTCCTTCCATCCTTCTGCTTTCCCTTCTTTGCTTAGAACTGGGTTTCCATCTGAGCTCTTGATATTCCTGCAAGTGGTTCTCTTTTCTCCAAAGGTCTCTTTAATTTTCCTATAGGCACCCTCGTGAGATAAGCCTCTACATCCTTACGTTTGTCCTCTAGCCATCCCTGCTTAGCCATTTTGCTCTTCCTGTCGATCTCATTTGTATTCCTTTTTGCCTGCTTCACTTACTGAATTTTTGTATTTTCTCCTTTCATCAATTAAATTCAGTATCTCTTCTGTTACCCAAGGATTTCTACTAGCCCTCGTCTTTTTACCTACTTGATCCTCTGCTGCCTTCACTATTTCATTCCTCAAAGCTACCCATTCTTCTTCTACTGTATTTCTTCCCCCATTCCTGTCAGTTGTTCCCTTATGCTCTCCCTGACACACTCTACAACTTCTGGTTCTTTCAGATTATCCATGTCCCATCTCCTTAAATTCCCACCTTTTTGCAGTTTCTTCAGTTTTAATCTACAGTTCATAACCAATAGATTGTGGTCAGAGTCCACATCTGCCCCTGGAAATGTCTTACAATTTAAAATCTGGTTCCTAAATCTCTGCCTTACCATTATATAATCTATCTGAAACCTTCTAGTATCTCCAGGATTCTTCCATGTATACAACCTTCTTTTATGATTCTTGAACCAAGTGTTAGCTATGATTAAGTTATGCTGTGTGCACAATTCTACCAGGCGGCTTCCTCTTTCATTTCTTAGCCCCAATCCATATTCACCTACTACGTTTTTTTTCTCTTCCTTTTCCTACTGTCGAATTCCAGTCACCCATGACTATTAAATTTTCGTCTCCCTTCACTACCTGAATAATTTCTTGTATCTCATCATACATTTCATCAATTTCTTCATCATCTGCAGAGGGCATATAAACTTGTACTACTGTAGTGGGCGTGGGCTCCATGTCTATCTTGGCCACAATAATGTGTTCACTATGCTGTTTGTAGTAGCTTACCCACACTCCTATTTTTTTATTCATTATAAACCTACTCCTGCATTATCCCTATTTGATTTTGTATTTATAACCCTGTATTCACCTGACCAAAAGTCTTGTTTCTCCTGCCACCGAACTTCACTAATTCCCACTATATCTAACATTAACCTATCCATTTCCCTTTTTAAATTTTCTAACCTACCTGCCCAATTAAGGGATCTGACATTCCAGCACTGATCCTTAGAACGCCAGTTTTCTTTCTCCTGAAAACGACGTCCTCTTCAGTAGTCCCCACCCGGAGATCCGAATGGGGGACTATTTTACCTTCGGAATATTTTACCCAAGAGGACGCCATCATCATTTAATCATACAGTAAAGCTGCATGCCCTCGGGAAAAATTACGGCTGTAGTTTCCCCTTACTTTCTGCTGTTCGCAGTACCACAACAGCAAGGCCGTTTTGGTGTATTACAGGGCCAGATCAGTCAATCATCCAGACTGTTGCCCCTGCAACTACTGAAAAGGCTGCTGCCCCTCTTCAGGAACCACACGTATTTGAGGCAATAATCTTTGTTTGTGGCACAGTAAAGAGCACTGAACTAAATTCAAGTTAGAGAGAACTTGGCTGATTCTAGGGGAAACAAGGAATTTGGTCCAGACAATGTTTGTGAGGAGGAGTGGGGGAGATAGACAATATCACGTACATCGTTTATTGTAGCGGTGAGGCGTAAGATGAATTTGTGAATTGTTAGAAGTTGTCATAAAAATTCTAGGCGCACCAGTTACATCTGCTGCTACCGTGTGTTCCTTTAGCACTTTTAGATGGCTTTAGAGTATAAAAAAAGAAGCAGACTTTCGTCAGAGAGCTGCAAAACTAACATACATATCCTATAGCTGGAAGTTGATGAATGAAACAGGAGCATGACCTAATCCTGTTGATGCCAAGGAAAAACTCATATTGAGCAGTCCATGCAAAAACAAAATGGAAAGGAACCCAGTAATCAGTGAGGAATCACATTCAGAAGAATCTGAAGCAGAGTCGGAACTCCGTAATTCTACTTCAACTTATAAAGATCATGAAACTGGCAGTGAACAATGTTTTAATTTTTTGCAGAAGTATAATATAAGCAAAAATATTACATATTGGCCAGCTACATAATATAAACTATACTATACTTCAAAAATTACTTTTAAACTTGAGTGTTTTTTTTTTAAATGTACTACCTAGGAGTTGACCTTGTTGAAGATGCAAAAAGTTTGACCTTGCTGAAGACGCAAAAAGTTATGTTGACAGTTCTATTTATTTCCCCTGATAACTCTCTGCATACTTTCAAGTAGCTTTTTCAACTCGTTTAGTTAACCACTGAAGAAGCAGTATTACAAAAAACCTGTTCCAAAATATCAGTTTAATTTTTTTATATATGTTGCTTATCAATTAATCTTTAAAATGCATAAATGCGCAGGCATTTATGACTTTTGGGCATTTGCCCAGGCATTTATCTTGGGCATTTGCCGTAACTTATAAATGCCCAGGCATTTTATATCACTAGGGAGGGGGATTCTTAAATTTAAAAAAAATAAACACCATAAGGCTACAGCAAAAGCCCTTTTGACACATATTTCCAAACTGAGGATATCATTGTAATCCTAAAGTTATTGTCTTTCAAATAAAAAACAAATCAATAAAATACCTGGGACTGTTTCAGAGGTGCCATCTTCCGTGGACTATATTTTGGACTAGAATTATAAATACAAAACAAATAACTGGTTTCTTTCTTTGTCCTGAATTTTAACTTATATTAAGTTGAATAATACCTGAAACTATGAAGGTAATAATATTTCTTAGTCTTCTTTAATTGATGTGGACTATGCAAGGGGTATTCAAATGAAAACAAGACATGGGAAAAAGTAAGTAAACTCATGTTGAACAATTGCATTTCTGCCAGTTATTCATGTCTTTCTTGCACAATATTTCAACTGTGTGACTCACAGTCTTCTCTAGATGCTAGACAGCACCTGAAGAAGACTGCAAGTCATGCAGTTGAAATATCATCCAAGATAGATGCAAATAACTGGCAGAAACCAGACTGTGCAACATCACGATGCCAGGAAAACCTGAAGAATTACAACAAGTAAACTGTTTGTTACTTCAAAAGTAGTCACCATAACTATTAATATATTTACCACACTGTGAAACAAGACGGTCAGCACCTTCATGGAAAAATGTTGGCAGTTGCCTGCAGAACCATGATTGTACCCAGGTAAGCATCTCTTTGTCTCAAGCAAGTCGACGACCAAGAATGTCTTTCTCCAGGGCTAAAAAAATAAGGAAAAATCATGGGAAGATATCGGGACTATGGAGGATGTGTAAAAGCTTCCCAGCAAAACTCCTGCAGTGTAGTTGAGACAATATTGGTAACGTGGTTTTCATTGGAGATTGTTTTGAGTACACTGCAGAAGTCTGACGGGGAAATGCTTATACATTCTCGATCACACCCTCTGCAATTTCAGTATTTTGGTGGCCTGGAGAAAGACATTTGTGGCTGTTGATTTGTTTCAGGCAAAGAGGTGCTTGCATGGGTACAATCACTGTTCCATAGCCAAATGCAAACTTTTTCCACTGACCATGTTACCTGTCAGTAGAATAAATGTATTCACAGTTACGGCGATTTCTTTTGAAATAATAAACGGTTTACTTAATTCTTTTCATCTCCCTCACTTTCACCTGATTGCCCCTCATACACACATAAATTTCAGTAATGTATGGAAAGTGGAAATTGATAGATCAAAGATAGGAATGGTTTCGGGGAAAAGTTATTTAGAGGAACTATGTATGCAAAGAAATGAACAGAAGTCATGTCCCCAGTTGAAAGCAGACATAAATCCAAAGGTTCATTTGACTGTTGCAACACTTTATTTGGTAGGCCTATCATGGTAATTGAAGTAGTATAGTGTGACTTTCATCCAACCCGAAAAGATGCCAGCCGTTTTAGTAGAGAGGTCTCTGATTTAATATGGAGTCGGAACCATGGCGGAATTAGAGGTTTTTTGCATACAAAAATTATCACCAGAAGCAAAATTCACTTTAACTGGCAAAATATAGGATCAGCAGGAAATCCCAATTCTTTGTATGATCTCTATATCATAAGTTCCAATAGCACACTGCCCAACCAATGATTACACCAGGAAAAAGCTGTACTTCCATTTGGACATCTGTAGCCTGTTTATGTATTGGTTACTGGCAACATTAGCCTGGGTTGTGGAAGTGGTGGCAGCAGCAGCACCGATGGCAGTGGCGACACCGGTGGCAGTGGTATTCAGTCCAAAAATCGGTTTCACACAGCTCTCCAACCTAGTCTGTCCTTAATAAGCCTTTTCACCTTGCATAATTGCTGCAACCTATAACATTTTTTCCCCTTTTCTTCCCCTCCCCCTCCTCAATTTGAATCAGTGGGCTTACCTCTTGTTTAGCCATTCCATTTATCCATTTAACTTTCAGCATCCTTCTTTAGCACCACGTTTCATAAGCCTTGATTATCTTCTCATATACACTGCCTTGTCCATATATAATTTCCATATAAGTTTACACTATGGACTAAGTTAGTTTCATATTCCGTGAATCATTTGCCTGATAAATTGTGATGGTGTGGGTTGAGTCATTTCACATTCACACCCCAAATTAATTTGTGATTAATTATACAGATGTGAGTTTTTTCCTACCCCTCACCTTTTTCACTTTACAATAATAGAAATTCTTCTACAGAATAGAAGGGGTTGTCAAGGAGAAACTGTTTTCAGTTTGTTTTCAAGTTTTACTTTGTTAGGTAGAAAAAATAAAAAAAAGATTACCCACTTTTCAAACCACACTTAAAAATCAAAACAAATTTGGCTCATCATATGATGGTATAAACTTTAAAGAGCCATGCCTCTCAAAAATTTGCAGTGAGTAGTACTTATTTGTAGTAATTCACAGGGAATTACATTTAGCCTGTTACACACTTAAAATTGTGGTACATCGCAAACACTGACAGCAGTGAGAATTCCTCCAAATGGAATTGGGCAACTAGAGCCATTTTAATTTTTACAGACTGCCACAACTCATGCTTGTGTCATAAATCAGTTTTTCCATACCACATGAATGTCATCCGAAGTATTTTTTTCTTTCTATGAAATGTAGTGTTTTCATCCAAGAAAGTTACCTTTTGGCTTGATGGCTGGATACTGCCATCTATTTTGCAAACAAAGTGACATAGAAATGTAGAACCTAAAGAACAAAACAGAAACTTTATTAAACTGTCATAAGCATATAAGTACTGTTGTTAATGATTAATCAGAGGATCTGAGTCATCATCACTCGATTCCTTGTTGCTACTGTTTTTGTGGAGAGCATCATTCTCTGTGCCATTAAGGGCTTATAAACACACCGTTTTTTTAAATGCATAATGGACACTTTTATTTGGGACACATTTCCAAGATTGGTCATTCAACCCACTCACTTGAGATAAGTGTGCATGCTTAATGTGTCCTGTAAGCATTAATTACCTACCTTCTTTTACTTGCTATTGCATGTACATATTTTTAAGTTTGTCTCTAAATGTTTTATTTAAACAAACATCGAATGACTGTAGAATTGACATCATCCCTCCTGGAACTACAGCCAAGTGCATTCTGCCCTCTGCCAATTTTCTCTTTACGGCTGGAGTAGTATGCCCTGCGTATGACTCTAGTACAAGCACATTGGCAAACTTAGCAAGGCACCAGAAACGACATTCCCATAGAAGGTTAATCTACTCTAATACAACGTCCTCTGTGAACCAGCCACTTTTGCTAGCAAGTAACCAATAATGTTTTTTGTAAATACCTAGGACTTAAGTAACGTATTGCTTTTAAAAACAGTGAGCGGTGGCAGTTTATGGCCATCCACTGCAGAGCAAGCATGACAGATATGCTCTTCACCACTCGCAGACAATATCTTGACATCGCTGTTCCCTTTTGCTTCTACCATGTAATTTGTTGTCATATTAAAATACACCAGAGTTTGGTCCGCATTTCCATCTGAGTAAGAAGATATTATTTTCAGTGCACTGTTAAATTATGAAGTGTTAAAATTCAACGAGTTTTTCCTTGTAGTTTTCTGTCAGCTTCTGTGCAATTGAGATGCACCTACAAAGAGAAAATCTCCAATATTTCATGAAATGAGCACCCCAATTGCAGCTTCCTTTGAAATTTGTGGTTTTCCGCTGTTTAGCAACTACATGTGCTTTAACTTCGATAATTTCTGCTCCCATGGGTAAGCACTTCTGTCACTGTTCCCTAACAAAATCATTCAGCACAACTTCTAACATACAGTAGCAGCTGTGTTTTGGTCCATAAACTGTTTTTCTACTGCTGGAACAAGTTAAAAGGTGTTCGTTTTTCTGTCCCTATCATTTCACATTACTCTCATTGATTCCATGTTTTCTCAGTGAGAGAAATCACTTCTTTTTTCGACTTCACAGTACAATGAATACATTTCATCATGGTAGACTAAAACCTGACGCTTTACAGAGGTACTAAATTAGACTGAAGTAAATGGTGAAATCCAAATGTACCATCTGCAAACGTTGTAGTGAGCACTGCTCTCATTGGCCTTGGGGTCAGTAGGAGAAACACAAATGAAGTTGGAGGGGGGGGGGGTTGTTTGGTTGGTGTGCTGGGAGAGTTTCACCCATTGCGTGAAGCACAAATAACATATGGTTCATATTGTTCATCTGCTATAGTAGTTATCTCTCACGGAAGTAACAGAGTTTCATAAAAGCTCATGTTCAACACCTTATCTGTACTCATGAATATGAAATTAAATTAAAGCAGTGAAACTACTACTTATTGTTACATCACAAATATTGGCAGCATTTAGAAATGGCTCAATGTACATCAGCGTGTGCCGACAGCTTCCGAATGCAGCTGGAGCTGTCGAAATGCAAGACTCTTACCATACTAGTCACCTTCTGCAGTTTCTTAAAAATGTTCATTTTGATGGTGTGTATGTGAAGAGATTTACTTTCATTGCTATGGATATTTGCAAACTGCTGAACCCAAAGGTGAGCAGTATTAGATATGAATTTCTTCAGGATAAAAAAATTAACATTCAGTACTTAAATAACAACACAACAGGGTCTGTGGCAAAAAAAACTAATTACAATGATTTCTAGCAGCATTTTTTGGTAGTTCCTTAAGCTTCTTCCTGTAATGAAGCCACAGGCACATTTTTGGGCCATGAGAATCAGAAAAAAAGATCGGCTTAGGTAAATACAGTACTCTTGTTCGACATTTGTAGATTTTCATCGTATCTTTTATTTATGTATTAATCCAGGGATTATCTCACAATGATATACTATAAACCATCCTGACATTTGCCTGAAATGATTTAGCAAAAACCATAGAAAATGTAAATCACGATGGCTGGATAGAGAAAATTTTATCATCTTGAATATGAGCTTAGTGTCCTAACAACTGCACTGCCTCACTTGGTTGTCCTCTATTTTATGATATTCATTGATTCACACAAAATTTTCTCCAGATACTTGTGTTATAAAACACACATTTGCCCTTCTTTGCAGCATGCACTAAGAGCACTCGCTAGTAATATGTTGCCACGAACATGTTGCTATGCTCCATCCGCTAACTCCGTAATTTCAGGCCGCTCAGAGAGCGACACCAGTCCCATAAACATGCAGCTATGCCCCATTCAAACCTTCTATCCTCCTCTCCGTTCGCATGAAAAACTGAATCAGCAACCCTCCTTGATGAGTGAGATGTTTAGCTCAGGAGACTGACAAGACATTGTTAACATCATGATTTTCTTGCAAAATTGTTGTATTGTGGTCATTTATTGTAATATGACAAGCGTCTGTAGTTGTTTGTTGTTGTGGTCTTCAGTCCAAAGACTGGTTTGATGTAGCTCTCCATGCTACTGTATCCTACGTGAGCCTCTTCAACCCCGGATAACTACTGCAACCTACATCCTTCTGAACCTGCTTATTACTGTATTCATCTTTTGGTCTCCCTCTATGATTTTTATCCTTCATACTTGCCTTCAGTAATTGGTAACCTGTAGTTATCCCCTTTCATTGTTAACCACTACTCAGGAGTTCTCAGAGTAATCCTTAAATGTGTAGTACGCATTAGTTATGAAGAATGTTTCAGCTGCCTTTTGAAACAGATTCATTTTAGTGACCTTTTTCATTGCTTTGGGCAATGTATTATGCAGTCCTATTCCCTGATAGAAAATGCTGTTTGGAGTTTTGTGTTTGTTTTTCCCAGGTAAATGTAAGTCCAGACTGGCTCTTGTTCCATGATTATACATAGGAATAGTAGAGAAATGGTTTCCCTTGTAGGCACGGCAGATTGGTAGAGGTACTCACTTGGTGTATTAAAGATGCTCATTTTTGTAAATTAGTTCTTTACAATGAGTCCGACTACTACTACTAGTTATTATTCTTATGGATCTTTTGTGTGTTTCATGCTTTTGATTCCCATAAAACAATCTCAGGGCTAAGAATTGGTTAAAAGCTAGGTATTGGCAACATAACCTAGGCCTTGCACTGTACTACTGATCAGTCTACCACCACCACCACGATTTCGGTGACAATACCACACTTTAACCGAGAATTGCGTATGTGTAAGAGTAGTATGTCACCACAAGACACTGGCTGTTAACAAACTGATGATAGAACCCTAATAGTATAACATGCTGATGACAGTCATGTTGCCAATATCTTTACCTCCTGCTGGTTCGGGGGTAAGAATAGGCCTGGGGTATTCCTGCTTGTCGTAAGAGGCGACTAAAAGGAGTCTCAAACGTTTTGGCCCTTATGTGATGGTCCCCTCTTGGGTTTGACCACCATATTTCAAAATTATTCCGAAGAGCGAGCCAATTGGGGAGGGGCGCCTTACTTGGCATTGTGTCCATCGTGCATTGAGACCTTAGCCAGCTTATTCATCGTTGCATTGCAGTCCCGCTTGCTCTCCATCTCATGAACGAAGATACATTCCTGGGTGCAATTTCCTCCAGGCTCTCTGCAGTGTCGGTTTCTGCGCTGATGACGACCATGGACCACTTGCCACCTAATATCCAGCACGGTAGCCAGTCCATTGTGGTGGGGCCGCCATGTACCCTGTTGGTTATAGCCTCCTGACAACACAGGGATTGCTCTACTGATGCCTGCGCTGTTAACTCTCCATGTATGCCAAGGAGTAGATGCCTATCTCCCTGGGGCATCGGGACTCCTGGCAATGGCCATCCTGCCAGGTGGCCCTTGCTGTGGCTGGGTGGCGCCCGTGGGGAGGGCCTTTGGTCGGAGTAGGTGGCATCAGGGTGGATGACACGCAGTGAAGCATGGCAAATCTTCTCCTGCTAGTGGCCAACCACCAGCAGTCTCTAAGCGTTCAAGGGCTCACTTTAATGCAAACATGTATGACCCCAAATCGTTCCCCTCCCTGGCCACACCATGGGAGGAATGCAGGAACAGAAGGATATGAATGACAGCGAGACGTATTCGCCCCGGTATCTAGTCTGTACGAGAGCTGATGTGGAATCCTTTGTGTCCATGAAGTCTCAGTTCTTCATAGAGCATTTAGAGGACAAGTTTGGGGAGGTGGAGGGCTTGTCAAAAATGCGGTCCGGGTCAGTCTTGATAAAAACAGTATCCTCCGCCCAGTCACGGGCATTACTCGCTTGTAAGAAGCTGGGGGATGTTTCTGCTACTATCACACTCCATAAAAGCTTAAATATGGTCCAGGGCATTATCTTCCACAGGGACTTTCTTTTACAGTCCAATGACGAGCTGCGCACCAACTTAGAACGACGAGGTGTCCATTTCATCGGGCACGTCCATCGGGGTCCGAGGGATAATCAGGTTGCCACTGGTGCCTTCATCTTGGCCTTCAAGGGTGACACGTTGCCCGAGAAGGTGAAGGTGATGGTCTACTGCTGTGATGTCAAGCCATATATCCCTCCCCGATGCAGTGCTTCAAGTGTTGGAAGTTCGGCCATATGTCTTCCCGCTGTGCTTCCAGCCTCATATGTCGCAATTGTGGTCGTCCATCCCATCCCGATACTCCATGTGCCCCACCTCCCATCTGTGTCAACTACAGAAGGAATGGAAAATAATGGAATACAAGACCCTGGAGTGACTGACCTACACTGAGGGTAAACGGAAATTTGAACGGCTTCATCCCGTGCACACGACGTCATCTTATGCTGCCACTGTCACTCCTGTTACAGCTCCATCCATTGCACCACATACAGTCAGCTCTCAGAGCCAAACGACCACATCTGCCAGTTGATGGTGGGGGCCACTTCCCTCCCTGTTGCTCCCGCACCACTACCTCGGGAGTATCACCCTCCCCCAACCATCGGGGACACCGGTCCCCACTTCTAAGCGGGAGAAGAGTAAGTCTTCTTTGGCTTCTCTCGCTAGGAAGGGATCCCTCGGGTCACTCCCTTCCCAGGTTCCTTTCAGTGGCAAACCAGACACTCGCCAGGGGCTGAAGAAGCCCCAGGTAGCTGGTCGTAGGGCTTCGCAGTCCTTTTCAGTCCCAGAGACTGAATCAAAGAAGCCCTCCCAGCAAGGGCAACCAAAGGAACAGCGTGAGAAATCGAAATCGAAGACCCCTAAGACCAAGGAAATTGTGGTGGCACCCACTCCACTGCTACCTACAAGCTCTGCATCTGGGGATCGGTGGAGATTCTGGTGTCCACTGAGGACCTAGATCTCGCCGGTCCCTCAGACACCATGGATGTCGCTCCCATCGGTACTCACTCCATGGCAGCAGGTGACCCAGCACCGTAATCTGCCTCCTCTGTCCCTTCACGCCTATCTCAGCCATGGACAGTGTCATCCTCCAGTGGAACTGCAGCGGTTTTTTCCACCATCTTGCTGAGCTCCAACAACTTCTCAGCCTTCACCCTTTCCTCTGCATTGCTCTTCAGGAAACTTGGTTTCCGGCAGTGTGAACCCCCGCCCTCTGTGGCTATCGGGGTTATTACAGGGTCCGGCATAAAAAACTCCCTGATTACAAAGTAACGTGCAGCGGACAGTAGAAGGAGCAGAGTGGTGGAGGGCGCGTCGTTAAGTAGCTGCCTACGTGCCGTTTTCAGTGTACGCCATGGCGTGGTCTGGTGAACATCGTGCCTTCGTAGTGGAAGATTTTATTCAAAATGGCGAATCGCCTATTAATACTCAACGTGCTTTTCGCGTTCGCTTTGCGCTCGGACGACGGGACCCTGTTCCCGATAAGAAAACAATTTATTCTTGAGTTGCTAACTTTCGTGAGACAGGTTCCGCATTAAAAAGGAAACCACCTGGACGACCACGGACTGCAACAGGCCCCGGAAATGTTGATGCAGTTAGAGCTTCAGTTCAACAGTCTCCTCGACGATCCGCTAAAAAGCATGCGGCAGCATTACGGATATCTGATCGAAGTGTGAGAAGAATCTTGCATCGAGATCTTAAAATGCATCCTTACAAAATTGTAACTACGCAGGAACTGAGTGAACGAGACTGTGGTGTCCGTGTAAGTTTGTGCCAAGACCTTCTTCGGAACATTCGTCCCAACGATATTGTGATTTTTTCTGATGAAGCACACTTTCACCTTGCCGGAACAGTGAACAGCCAAAATTGCAGGTACTGGTGTGAACACAATCCCCAAGAACTTCATCAACGACCACTTCATAGCCCTAAAGTAACAGTATGGTGTGCTGTTTACAATTCCGGAGTGATCGGTCCTTACTTTTTCGAAGAAAATGACAGGAATTTAACCGTCAACAGTGAACGCTATTGTGCCATGCTCCGCGACTTTCTCCAACCGCAACTAAGGGAGCTTTTTGGTGAAATAGAGAACGTGTGGTTCCAGCAAGATGGTGCTACTGCCCACACAGTGCGGCAGTCACTGGCATTGGTGAAGGAAATGTTTCCTGGACATGTGATCTCGTTGCGTGGAGACATTGGCTGGCCCCCACGATCGCCGGACTTAACGCCCTGTGATTTCTTTCTTTGGGGCTATTTAAAAGCAAAAGTTTATGAACAACGTCCACAATCTTTACGAGCCCTGAAAGAAGCAATTACACAAGAGGTTGAAGCTATTCCACCTGAAATGACTCAAAGAGTAATGAATAACTTCAGGGATAGACTCAAACAGTGTGTCGACAGTGCAGGAAGCCATTTAAGGGATGTTTTATTTAAAAAGTAAGACCATAAGAGTATTTTCTAAAATGGCATAATATGTACTTTTATTTAGTATAAATAAAATTGTTCTACCTTATTTGGTTTTGTTTTTATTAGCTTTCCTTAAAGGGGAGGTTTTTCTGCCGGACCTTGTATAAGAACCGGGCAGCTTATGAGAGGGTATCTGGTGGCGTCTGCATCTACGTCCTTCACTCTCTTTACAGCAAGTCTGTCCCTCTACAACACCTTTAGAGGCTGTCGTTGTTCAGGTGTGACACGTCAGGCTGTTACTGTCTGCAGTCTCTCTCTTCCATCAGATGGTGATGTCCAGCAGCATGTCTTGGCTGCACTGATTAGCCCAATTGCCGCCATCTTTTCTTATGTTGGGCAACTTCAATGCCCATAACCCTGTGGGGTGGATCAGTGGCAACAGGCTGAGGCAGCATCATTGAGCAAGTATTGGCACAGCTCGACCTTTCTCTGTTAAATACTTGTTTCTTCTCACATTTCAATGTGGCACATAGCACGTAATCAGCCATCGACCTTTTGATCTGCAGCCCTAGCCTATTTCCATCTGTCCAGTGGAATGTGCATGGCGACTTGTGCAGTAGTGACCTCTTTCTGATCTTTCTGTCACTGCCGCAGCGTCACTCTTCTGGGCACCCCTGCAGATGGGCTACGAATAAGGCTGACTGGAACTTGTTCACCTCCATTGCCACTATTGAGCCTCTTTCCAATGACTCCATTGATGCGGTGGTTCACTCGCTCACCACCGGCATCATTACTGCTGCAGAATTTGCCATTCCCTGTTCTTCTGGGTCCCCTTGGCAGAGGACTGTGCCTTGGTGGTGCCCGAGATCACTGAGGCGATTAAAGATCACAGGCGGGCACTCCAGCATCACAAGCAACATCCCTCATTGGCACACCTCATCACTTTTAAACGGCTCCATACGCGAGCCCGCCACCTCATTCGCCAATGCAAGCAGGAGTGCTGGGAAAGGTATGTCTCCGCCATTGGCCTCTGTACCTCTCCATCACAGGTTTGGGCCAAGATAAGGCGACTCTATGGCTATCGGACTCCTATCAGCGTACCTGCGCTTTCGCTGAATGGAGCAGTCTGTACTGACTCCGACACAATTGCAAACCGCTTAGCGGAGCATTTTGCTCAGAGTTCCACTTCTGCAAATTACCCACTGGCCTTCCGCTCCCTGAGAGAGCGGTTGAAACGTTGGAGCCTTTCATTTCACACGTGCCACTCTGAATCATACAATGCTCCATTCAGTGAGTGGGAATTCCAAAGTGCCCTAGCTGCTTGCCCTGATACAGCTCCCAGGCCAGATCGCATCCACTGTCAGATGCTCAAACGCCTCTCGGTGGACTGCCAGTGACTCCTCCTAGACCTTTTCAACCATATCTTGGTTGAGTGTGAGTTCCCGTTGCTATGACGGGAAAGCATCATAATCCCCGTGTTGAAACCTGGCAAGAACTCCCTTGATCCACTTGCTATTCATCCTCATGGCTACAAGACCCACACACTTCCATTTCATTTTTTTTACAGTCATAATCACATTTTCCATTCCAGTCTCTTCCCTGATACATTTGTTTGTTTACCTCTCTCGCCTAGTAATTTTCAACACACATCTCACCATTACACACTGCAAACTTGAGTTTCTTAATGGTGTTTGGCCTAAAGTCCAACTGCCATAACTCACAGTAATTGCAGACTTTCCATTTCAGGCATATTGGGAACTTTTTTCAGAATGTTATTCATTTTTTTCTGAAAGCTCTCCAAACAATTTATACTCTTCTGTTATTTGGTTTTCTTGTCTATACAATCATTGTCCTCAGTTGCTCTAAATACAGTAACTTATTAGCTGATTCTATGGCATCATTGTTAATTTGCACAATTTTCTTTTCTGTTTGTTCATTGCACTTTTTTATTGTAATTGATTTCTAGGCATGGTTACAAATTTGCTGTATCCAGTTACCCCATTTGTTGTTAAAGTTTACCTTGAATGAAACAGGAAGTTTACTTTTACCAGTCACTGTTTATTATTCTCCATAGCGCGTTTCAAAGGTTTAAACCTCCATCATCAGATGGATTTAGATTTGGTAATATGACGTGTGTGTGTGTGTGTGTGTGTGTGTGTGTGTGTGGTATGATTTTTTTGGAGGAACAGATGACCCTGTCTAGTGGAGAAACAAAACACTATATCAGAATATGGCTCCTTTTTTTTTAATGGTAAAAATAAAATAAGTGAAATAGAGTACCTCCAGTGGCCACAGGTTCCTTTCACTGTCGTAACAAATCATATGTATGCTGTCATATTTTGTAAACAAATATGCGATCTTGGAACTATTAGACGCAAGAATCATATAGCAGAAGCGAAACATTGTCACAAAGTACAAGGAATATACATCATAACAACATTATTACAGAATAAATTTTAAAGTATTTTGCAGATCTTTGTTTTGAAGTGTTGAATACATGCATTGTAATAAATATTTCAGGTGGTATATAAATTCAGTTTTATCAAGTTTATATAGCTTAAACCTCATACTCATTTATATAATTAGGCGACATGTTGCAAACCTTAAGTACAACAATTATGTTGGCTCCAGTGGTAAAATTATACATAAATAGCAGTTTTGGTTGGGGTTCACAGAAAGGAATGAAAGGCTGAAGGCAGGGGGAGGGGAAGGGAATGAGAGATACAGAGGAAGGGAGAGGGTGGAATGAGTGATTGGATGAGAACAAACTTTCAAAAGCAAGGGGGTTCTTAAGGTTACATCTGTTACATGTAATAACTGCCTAAAGGTTGGGGTAATACATTGGTTAATGCTTTAAAATGTGCAGATAGATGCACAGTTTGTGCCATAAGTTGATGTACCTATAGTTTCAAGCTGAGAGGGGTTACAAGCTGTTGTTGAGGTGGTATATTTGTATATGAGGTTAGTCTCTTGTACATTTGGGGGATGTCATGGTAACATAAAATATTAAGGTATGTGTGTGTGTGTGTGTGTGTGTGTGTGTGTGTGTGTGTGTGTGTGTGTGTGTGTTGCTGAAAACAGAGATGATGCTATTGTAAATATTGTCATTTTTGTCGTTTATGATGGATTCAGGTTGTTTTGTTTGCTATTTGTATATCTGGAGTGTTTCAAGGATGTCTAGTTTTTTGCCTTTAGGTTGGATGTGTTCTTAAAATGGTGTTTTGTTTCACGCAGGTTGGTGGCTGTTGCTGAATTGTGATATTTTGTGTCTTTTAGTGCTGCCATGTGTTCTTTGAATCTAATCACAAATGACCTACCAGTCTGGCCTATGTAGAAGCAGTCACAATGCAAACACTCAATTTTGTACACACCTGTACGATGAAGTGGATTTTGTGTGTTGATGTGAGGTAACTTCTGTCCAAGCTTGTTGTCTGTAATAAAGGATATGTTAACGCCTTTTCGTTTGAAGGCATTGTCAATCTGATATGAAATAATACCTAGAAATGGGATTGTATGGAAGATGTTGTTTTCTTTTTGTTTTTTGTGATGTGATTATTTTGCCACTGTTGAGTGTTTTAAGGTGTCTACTATGGAGCTGTTATAACCATTTGCAATAGCTGTTTGTTCAGAAGAGGCACTACTCTGCACAGGATTAAAGCAGGATGTTCAAGCTCCACTGGATCAAAAGAACCAAGATAAGCTCGTCACTAGTGTCACACAGATTCAGCCACTGCCTTTAAGAAGCAAAATTATAGAATAGCAGCATGCCACAAATTAAGGAAATAATTGAGAAGGAAATTGCAAAACCATTCCCAGCATACAATAAAATGTAGAAGCCCTTACATGTACTATTAAGACTAAATTAAGCATGTGTAATGCAATAATTGTAAGCGCTGACAAGGGTAATACAACTGTCGTAATGAACAGAGCAACAAACATAGAAAAAACTTTAGACTTCTTCCGAGCCAACAACATAACAGAAATACTTGAAGATCCAACAGCCAATATACAAAAATAGATTAAACACATTTCAAATAACATAAACATTCTACTCACCATCCAAGAAGCAAGAAACGTTGTAACAATGAGCCCACAAGCATCTTGCCTTAGATCACAACCAAAGAGACACAAAAATGGGACCCCCATCAGGCCTATAGCGAGCTATAGGAACAGCCAAACATTCAAACTCAACTAAATGCCCTTCAAAATCCTCAAAGGAGCATACACATTCAAAATTAATGCCAACCTACAAAAGCACAAAAAAATTCCTTCGACTGATATTGCTGAACTAATGGACTTGCTTGAATTCACACTTCCACACAACTATTTCAAATTCAACAATAAAATCTACAAACAAGCAGATGGCCTGGCAAAGGGCTCAGACCTTTCCAGATTGTTAGCTGACATATTTATAAGTAATTTAGAAGACAAAATCCTGAATTCCAATCACCACCACCTCAAAAATATCATCTACTACTACAGGTATGTAGATGATACCACCATTTTAATCACTGGCCCAGGTAGGTGATTTGTGATTAGATTCAAAGAACACATGGCAGCATTTAAAAAACAAAAAATACCGCACATCAGCAATAATCACCCACCTGCATGAAACAAAACATCATGTTAACGACACAAGTATCAGCATTTTACAGATCCAACCTAAAGGCAAAAAACTAGACCTCTTTGAAACACTCCTAATATACAAACACCAAACAAAACAATCTGAATCCATCTCAAATGACAATATTTACATTAGTATCATCTCTGTTTTCAGCAATTGCCTACATTATTAAATTTGCAATGTGTGTGTGCGCATGTGCGCGCACCTTAATATTTACCATAAATATTTAGTTATGTTACCATGACATCCCCCATGGAATTGACCTCATTGATAAGTATGCCACCACACCAACAGCTTGTACTCCTTGTCAGCTTGAAACTATAGGTACATTAACTAATGACACAAATTGTACATCTATATGCATATTTTAAAACATTAACCAATGTATTACCTCAACCTTTAGGCAGTTATTACATGTGACAGATATAACCTTAAGAACCCCTTGCTTTTGAAAAGTTTGCTCTCATTCAATCACTTGTTCCACCCTCTCTTTCCCTCTGTCATTCTCTTTCCTTTCCTCTCCCACTGCCTCCATTCTTTCATTCCTATCTGTGAATTCCAACCAAAATTGCTATTTATGTATAATTTTAACACTGGAGCCAACATAATTATTGTACTTAAGGTTTACATCATGTCAGCTGATTATATAGATGAGTATGAAGTTTAAGCTATATAAACTTGACAAAAATGAATTTATATACCACCTGAAATATTTATTACAATGCATGTATTCGACACTTCAAAACAAAGATCTCCAAAAGCCTTTAAAACTTATTCTGTAATAATGTTGTTATGATGTATATTCCTTGTACTTTGTGACAGTGTTTCTCTTCTGCTATATGATTGTTGCATATAATGGTTCCCAGATGCCACATTTGTTTCCAAAATATGACAGTATACATGTGATGTGTTATGACAGTGAAAGGAATCTGTGCCACTGGAGGTGCTCTGTTTGACTTATTTTATTTTTACCATTAGATATATGTTTAGTTTTTGTCACAAAAAAAACAACACCAAAACCATGTTCCAAAATAGTGTTTTGTTTCTTCACTAAACAGTGCCATAAGTTCTTCCAAAAAATCATCACACACACACACACACACACACACACACACCATGCTAATGTAAATCCATGTGATGATGGAGGTTTAAACCTTTGAAACACATTGTGGAGATAAATAAACAGTGACTGGTAACAGTAAACTTGTTTCATTTGATGTCAATAATAGTCATGGCAAAGCCTAACCTAAAATGTTCACATTTAAAGATAAAGTGTTGAAGTTTATTTGTCCTAGAGGCAGACAGTACAGTGTCATCAGCAAGATGAAGTTGGTGAATGTTTGCTCTATTTACAGGCACCCCTTCTTTATTTTCTCAGTTCAAGGATATAAAATGTTCTTTAAGCCTGCTGAGAATAGTTTTGTTTATAAAGAATTTCGTTGCCTGTCTCCTCTTTCCATTCTGGACTTCTCGCTATCATGAAGAAGTCCATAGGTCAATTAAAATTACTTGATAGTTGACACTTCATGCATTGTTGCTTGTTCCGTTCAGTGAGAGCACTCAACGTGACGCCCAAACCGTTCGCCTTTGCCCAACTGCCACAACTAGTTCACTTTCAATCCTTTGACTGTCTTTCTTCTCTGATGTGTTTAGATCAGCTTACATTAGATAAGTTTCACACGCCATTGCATGAAGCCAAATTTTTGAAGGCTGTCCTATCAATTAATTGTGGTGACTGGGTCACCAGAGTCATAAATACAGTGTAATGGCATAGCGTAGTGGTTAGCTTATAAATCTGACGTTCAATAGTTCGAATATTGTCAAATGCAGAGAAAATTTGTATTTTTCTAATTCTAATCTGAAGACTTTGATTATAATTTTTATTCAGTTAGTTGATTTAAATGTATTTTTTTATTTCTAATACTTTTTTATTTGCTCTGATTTTTCATCCTATCATTCTTTGTTCATTAGGAATCTGCTTGTATTGCCTATAATCTGCAACCAAGAGCAAACCAGGACTGCTTATCAGTTGGTAACGCAGCTTTCCATGTAGCCAGTGTGTGGATAGTTACAGGTAGTTAATGACAGTAAGAAATTACAGTTTGCTTTTACTGCTGAAACTGAAACTTTGCTGCTGAAGATGACAATGCAAACAAATGTATTATGAATTTTTTCTGTCTTGAGTTGTCCCATAGAGGTTAGCCTTAAATGCCGTGTACAAAGCGATCGTAATTTTAGTTCTGCCGCAGACTTTTGACCGCCTATTTCCTGGATACATTGCACAACACTAGGTTATGGGTAGGTTAGGACACGAATTTAAATTCAAGACTACAAAACCCATTGTCTGCTGCAGTTTATTCGTTGGTTGCTTAAAATTAGCTGTAGACAGAGCATCTTCCATTCCCGTCATGGCTGCTGCCGACATTCCACCATGTCACACAATACGTGAAGTGATTTCCTATGTTTGTGTGTTGCCTATAACCGAGTAGTAGCCGGCAGCAGACGTGGCAACACTGTAGCATCAGGTGACAGACGTCAACTATTGAGTAATATTATTTGGATTATAACGGAACCTATTTTCTGTATGATTTGCTAAATGGGGGCTAACTACAGCAAACAAGAAGATAAGGAGCAGGGAAGGTCACACAGAAATGCCTTCCACGTGGAGGTGGAGATAAAAGAGCTTTGACTGTGTGGGTTTCTGTGGTTGAAAGCTTACATGAGAACACACCAGGCAAGTGGGAATGTTCTGTCTGTACTGGTAGTTCAGCCCTTCAACTCAAGAGGGAAGTAAGCTGGAGCACCGTAATGTAGTAACTGCATTACACTTCGTACATCCAAAGGCTCATTTCCCAGCAGCGAAGGTAGGGTCGGCCACAGGAAGGGCAAATACGCCTCTCATATGAGGCATTCTGGAAGGGTAACTGGCCACAAGAGGCTGTCACCAATAATGCCTGCCTACACATTGATGCTGAACTGGTGCCGATGGTTCACTGTCACCGTACTGCGGGGATTCTTGATAGTTCACAGTTTGGTATTGTGAAGGTTGACAATAACGCCTCATGGAAAGGTGGCCCTATCTTAGAATATGGTGGATGGCTGAAATTCCAGCACGATGATACCCTGTGATTCGAACCAGTGACAGAACTGTCATTGTGGAGGCAAGTCTGTAGGTAATAAGACCTGCACATGTAAATGGTAAGGATAGTGGCAGTTGTCGCTGGAAATATGTAGCTTGCCCCATGCTACCAAGTCACCTGCCTGGTGATGATAGTGGGGTAACTGTCAAAAGATATTTTGTCTCTGCCTTGAAGTTCTCTACCTTGAAGTGGGTGACCTCCCTTGAAATGCATTTGTGGCCATACATCCACATAAGCTTTGTCTTTTCTCCTTGTCCTCCGAGGGGTCATTTCCTTCAGTTCATCCTCAATTAGCAATATCACACACTATATTCTACAGTATATTAACATAGGTTGTTTCTCTAAGGTTGGTAGCATACAGGGTGATTCAAAAATGCATGTAAATATTTTAAGGGTGTATTTGTGAGGTAAATATAAGACAAAAATGTTCTATAAATGTTTTTCCATAAACGTTTAATTCCAGAGTTATCGTTAAATACGAAAGTCATGTCCGTATCAAAACGACGGCAGTGCAAGCAGCAGGATGCCATATTCTGGTACGTAATTCACGTACGTATCTCCCAACAGTTGATTCGAAACTGCATGAATAGTGTTTGTTTTTGTTTGCACGTGATGTTTACTCCTACTGTACGGAAGATGGCGCTGATGTTGTTGGTAACGGAAAAGTACGTCCTGTCGTTCATTCATCGTCGGAAGGCTAAAGGTTTCGTGCACATGATGTACTGAAACAGTGAGTATGCTGATATGCACCTTGTGTATGGTGCAGCAGATGGAAATGCACTTGCAGCAAGACGAAGGTACAGTGAGCTGTTTCCAGGAAGACGGTTACCAAGTCATCAGACGTTTGTATCTGTGGACAGACGTATGCGGGAGTATGGCATTCGTCCTGGGCCACATTCAGGTCGACCACTTGAGCATGCAGTGAACGTCGAGGAACATGTTTTGGACCAGGTAGACCAAGATCCATCTATCAGTACGAGACAAATTAGTGCAGCTGTACGACTTCCACAATCTACTGTATGGCGGCTGCTTCGGAGACAACAGTTGCATCCATTTCACCTGCAAAAAGTGCACGAATTGACACCTGAAGACTATCCTCGCCGTCAGCAATTCTGCCAGTGGTTAGAAGAGCGTCATTTGAATGATCCAATGTTCATTCGGCGGATATTATTCACAGATGAGGCCATGTTTACTCGTGCGGGTGTAAACAATTCGCATAATATGCACCAGTGGGCTGTCGAGAATCCTGGCGCGAGAATTGTGCGTGGATATCAACATCAATTCTCCATAAACATTTGGTGTGGTATTGTGGGGAATTACTTACTCGGACCTCATGTTCTGCCTCCAAGGCTGAATGGGCACGCGTACTGCGAATTTTTGGAGGGAGAATTGCCTGGATTGTTACAGGATGTCCCTCTTGCAACACGAGCCACCATGTGGTTTATGCACGATGGTGCTCCCGCCCATTACAGCCGCAACGTAAGGGCGTACCTCAATTCTGCGTATCCACATCAATGGATAGGTCGCGGAGGACCAATTGCTTGGCCAGCCAGATCACCTGACCTGAACCCTTTAGACTTTTATTTATGGGGCCGACTAAAGACATTGGTGTATTCTTCTGCAGTACCGAACAGAGAAGTGCTACAACAAAGAATTGAAGGTGGTTGTGAAATTATTCGTGGAGAGTTGAACGGACTGTGTAATGTGCAGAGATCATTGATGCGACGAGCACGGGTCTGTCTGCAAGTTCAGGGACAGCATTTTGAACATGCATTGCATTAAGATTTGTGCAAATACAGTACAGTACAGTACAGTCTGTAAAATGCTTCAATTTTCCTTAGTTATTGTGCATTGCTGTAGTTCAATCAACAGGACCTAAATTAATACAGTGTTCGCGAGGAATTGTTTCAGTTTGTTACTTCACGTTTATTTATCAGTTTGCGTTGTTAGTCCAAATGCACTGTAATTAAACTGTGAACTCTGGGAATTAAATACCTTACGTTGTATTGAATGTATTATCCTGTTTTGTTCATAACTCTGTAATAAGCCAAGTATGGAAAAAATTGTATAGAACATTTTTGTCTTATATTTACCTCACAAATACACCCTTGAAATATTTACATGCATTTTTGAATCACCCTGTATATTTGATTGAAACTTGAATCAAAAGAAATGTATGAATACAAAACTGTGTGATAATTCAGAGTCACTATTCCATTGTATAAATTCATTCCCAACTTGTAAATTTGCTGATTCGAGGCATGCCGCCTCAGGATGTTAGGTCTGAAACTGCTCATAATGAGGAAATTTCATAATTGTTTATTTTGTCTGTCTCAGTTGCACGAATATACAATTTTGCTTGCAGAGTTCTGGTTTTGGGCTGACATGCCCATTCTCAAATCACGCATCTCGTTATAGGAATGACTGATGGTTGTTGTACAATATGGTACCAAAAGGCATGACTAGCTACTGTACAGATAGCCAATCTGCAGGCAACAAGTACTTTCATTGATAAGTTAGACTTTGTGTCATACTGCTACACCTGGTAGTGTCACTCAAGTTTAGCAGCGTGACACATAGGCTAACTTATTAATGCGAGTACTTTTTGCCCACAGTTTGGCTTCCTGTACAGAAGCTATTCATGTCTTTTGGCACCATATTGTATATCTAGTTATGCTTAATAACAAAGTGTACATTTTGAGAATGGGCATTCCAGTTCAAAATTGGTAAATCAGACCAGAATTTTTATCACTCATTTTGCAATATTTTAAACAATATCTTGACTCACTTGTTTGGTATTGGAGGCTGGAAAAAGGAAATGCTTTTGGCTGTCCAGTCATCTTGAATTTCCTCATGTATAGTGTGGGAGAGTATGAAGGGAGAAGGAAGTACATATGTTATTCTACTGGTTCTTAAGAGATTTCTCGACCATCAAGAAAATGAGTTACCTGATCCAACTGTCGCAACTTGCAGGGACTACAACAGGACTTATGGTGCTGTCATCTCTTGTACACTTACTTGGTTGTTGAGGAGATATAAAAGGTCTGTTCAGAACATTCTGGAAAATTCTTAATTTGGAAAGAAATGGGGTTGGCACTTCTGCACACACTTGTGTTTAATGAGTAACTGCCGTAAGTTTCAGTGTTGTATGTCTGTTAGTTATTGTTCAGTGCTGTATTGAGTAGAATGTTGTCGCACTGTTTGCGAATTTCAAGATGGCAAAGTTAGAGTAGCAACCCATCTGCATTAAATTTTGCATGAAACTCAAGAAAACCTTTACAAAGATACACCAGATGATGCAGGAAGCCTATGGTGATGACTGCTTAAGTTGTACTTGGTGTTGAATGGTTCACATGGTTTAAAAATGGCCTAACAGAAGTTAATAATTACCCTTGTCCATGATGACCTTTGACGTCTACTGATGACGTTCATGTCACGAATGTCAATGAAATTGTGCATGCCAATCAAAGACTCACTGCGCAAGAGACTGCTGAAGAATGTAACATTTAAGTTGGATCATGTCATCTTGGAATGCATCATGTTGCCGCCAAGTTCTTCCCATGGCTCATGAGTCGAGACCAGAAAGACAGTCACCTCGCAATCTGTGAAGAGCTTTTGGATTGAGCAAATGAGAATGAGATGTTCCTTAAGAGAATCATAACTGGTAATGATATGTGGATCTACGATTACGATGTTGAGACCAACGTTCAGTCTTTACAATGGGTCGGGAAAGGTTCCCCAAGACGAAAAAAAGCTCATCAGGTCGGGTCAAATGTCAAAGCCATGCTGATAGTTCTCTTTGACTTCAAAGGATTAGTTGATCATGAATTTGTGCCACAGGGGCAAACTGTTAATCAATGGTACTATCGGGATGTGTGGCGACACTTGCGAGAAAATGTGAGAAGGTAACAGCCTGAAATGTGGCAAGACAATTCATGGCTCTTGCATCACGATAAAGCACCCACACATTCAGACATGGCCCCTGCAGACTTTTTTTATTTCTATAATTGAAAACCCCATTGAAATGAGAAATATTTCCAATGATAAAGACGATATATAAGAAAATTCACAGATGGCACTTCACACGATCCATCAAGTGGAGCACCAAGACTGCTTCCAGAGGTGGAAATGTCATTGGGAGTGGGTATGATTTGTTGAGGAGAGTATTTCGAACGAGATCATGCGTAATAAGTTAAGGTAAGCATAGAAAAAATTTGTGGGTGAAGTTCCGGAATTTTTTGAACAGACCTTGTATTGTGGGCCACAGAGCAGCTTGATGTTCCCAATGACATATACAACTCGTTAAATCATTACTGTAGTCATCAAAATCTCAAATAATTACACTTGTGTGAATAATGGGTTGACTCACAATTACTGTATGTAGTGGAAAGGATAAAGAGTTTTGTGGCATTTGTAAAGCTCAAGTTACAGTTCCAATTGCATTAACTAAATACATTTTATCATCCTTCATGAAAGCTGGCTTGCTTTTGGTTGCAAAGAATCTTTTTCATGGCTGTTGATCAGAGTGATATGTTTTAAGAACTAATGTGTCAGCTACAATCTTCCTGAAGTTGAAACTGTTTGGCAGAAGCTGATAGCATGCGTGTGCCTAGCATTTTTTGAGTGATCAGTAAAACATAAATAAATTTCTCACTATTGAAGACAGTTGTTTCTGTGTTCATAACTGTGTTTAAAGCTTTTGTCCCCTAATAATGAAAGTACTGAGTACCCCAAAACACCAAACATGACCAACACATTCAATATGATCCCCACAATGCACTGGCCAACAAGATTAACAGAATGCCCAGATTCCATTATTGACCAAATATTCATCTCAGAAACAGATCACAGTTTCACAAGCAAAGTACTGAGCATGGGTTATAGCGATCATGAGGCACAGCTGCTGTGTATAGAAATGCCAACAAGTAGTAGCAGTTCCGAAAAAGTAGTTGAAAAGAGAACCTTTTCTGAAGATAACATTAGAATTTTTAATCTCTTACTGGCGAAGGAAAACTGGGAAAGCATCGCCACTCAGAACAAAGTTGATAGCATATACATGAGTTTTCAGAGCATCTTTCTTCACTATTTTAATGTAGCATTTTCAAAAGTAGTAAAAACAGTAAAACCTAACAATAATAAGCAATGGGTAACTATAGGCATAAAAATTTCCAGTGAGAGAAACAGATTTCTGCAGTACTGTTGTAAGAAATATAGAGTAACCCAAGAATTCGCAGATTATTCAAAAGCCTACAATAGAATCTATGGTAGAGTAGTCAAATAGGCAAAAATTATGTGAAATGACAATTTGATAAGAAACTCATCCAACAAAATGAGATCCACGTGGAGCATTATAAAGTAAGAAACTTGTAGTTCAGCTCCAAAGGAAAAGAATGTATCATTAACACTATAAGGCTCAAAAGTGACAGACCCAAATTCAGTTGTGGAAAAATTCAATGAATACTTCACTTCACTTGTTGAAGACCTCATTCAAGTACACTGTCAAGGACCAGTCCCAAGTTTCTCCAGCAAGTCAGTGATCTCGACTGCTTCCATGTATGTTTATGAAACAAACCCAGTGAAATTATAAATAAAATTAAATCATTAAGCAATAAAATGTCAAGTGGTCTTGATGAAGTACCTGATTTCATATTAAAAGCATATGCTCACCACATAGCAAACCCCTTGGCAAAAATTTTCAACCTCTCTTTAAAAACTGGTGTATTTCCAGATATTTTTTAAAATAGCAAAAGGTTCACCACTACTAAAAAAAGGTTCTTCTGAAAAAATATCGAACTACCGACCCGTGTCACAGTTAAGTTCCTTCTCAAAAATTCTAGAAAAACTCTTCTATGACAGGCTTTTAAGTTTCATAAATAAATATGCACCTCTTACAGTACAACAACATGGTTTTAGAAAGTCTAAATCTACACAGACAGCAATTTTCGAATTCTTAGATTGCATTTTAAAATCCCTTGTTCAACATAAATTAGCTGCAGGTATTTTTCTAGATCTATCAAAAGCCTTTGATGTCCTGGACCATAACATTCTGCTCGAAAAATTAGATAGGCGAGGAGTAAGAGGTGTAGCACATAGCTGGTTGTGTTCATACCTAAAAAACCCGCAGGCAGAAAGTATCACTTCAGTATGAATTCAACAAAATGAATAAAACAAGAAACAACTCCTTTCTTTCTAGTCAACTACCAATAAAATATGGTCCACTACTCTTCTTGATTTATGTGGATGACTTAGTTGAATATATGAGTCCCACAAAAACTACCCTGTTTGCTGATGACACCAGCATATTGCTCACTGGATCCAGTCCAGAAACTTTGCAGTCCACAGCTGAAAGTTCTATGAAAAGACTTTGAGTGGTTCACAAAAAACAAACTCATTATAAATACTGAAAAAAACTGTGTGTGTGGATTTTCATTTAATTACTAATTACTAATCAAATGTCTATTCAAGCACAATTAGAAAATGATCCCCTAGAAAACGTGCCACAAAATTTTTGGGTCCATGGGTTCAGCAAGACTTAAAGTGGGACACACATATAAATAACTTGTCTAGAAAACTATCATCTGTGTGCTATGGCCTAAGAATTTTAAAGTCTACAACAAGCAAAACAACAGTACTGCAGGCATACTATGCACAGTTCCACTCACTAGTCTGATATGGGATCTTTTTCTGGGGATACTCAACTCACAGTTTAAAGGTTTTTAGAATGCAAAAAAGAGCTCTAAGAATAATTTGTGGCCTTAAAAAGATGGAGTCCTGTAAATCCCATTTTACTGAACTTGGTGTTCTAAATGTTCCAAGTTTATTCATTTATGAAACTATCTTGTTCACTAGGGACTACCTCCTGAAAACAGGCAAACTGTTACAGAACAAAAACGTACACAACTATAGTACCAGAGGGAAATCAAATATACATAAAAAATATCACAGAACAACCACCTATCAGAGGAGCATAATTAACATTGGTGTAATACTACACAATAAGATACCAGAGGAAATAAAAAATGCTACTCATCCAATATTTAAAGCTAAATTAAAGCCATTTCTAATAAAGCACTGTTTCTATTCTGTCAGAGAATTTCTGAATGCGTAACAAAATTAATTGTAATAGGTACCTATTTTTAATTTGCCTACTATTTTGCTAATACTGTGTATTGTTGTAACTTATCTTGACCTGTCCAATATCAATTGTACAATTTGTGCTGTATGATAAAACTGGACCAATAAAAAATCAAATCAAATCAAAGCAGTCTTCTGTAAATGCTTCATTGTTATGTGACATCATAATTTGTGAACTCTGCTTACGGTCACCATTAACTTTCTGCTAGTATCTGTTCCTGATCGTGCAATGAATTCAGTATGGTATGCAATTAGTGCTTGATCACTTTCAATTCTCTCTTGTAAAAGACATTCAATAATTGTCTGCTATTGCATCGCACCACAATAACCATGTAAATCCAACCAGCTACAATTAAAGTGGTGCCTGTAGACAATATCAGAATTAGTTTTCTAGTTCTCCATAGTTTGATAAGGGCAGGATACAATCATTTCCTCTGCACCAAAACATTTTATGATTTGTTCCTGAATATGTCTTGCGTATATAGATAGTATCTATGTTTTTAAAACAAATATCAATAAGATTTCATTAGACTGTATCTTCTTCATAACTGAAGATAGAAACTTGCGGTGAATTTTAAAACTGACCATTCAGTTTACAAGGCTATATCTTCTACATGCATGCACATACAGCCTTGGAGTACATTACATTTAAGGTCAAAAGTTTCATTTATATGTTGTAAATGTTCAGAGTGCCCTCCACCAGACATACAACAAGCATCCAGACATTGTCTTACTTGTGTGAGCATGTTGCTGTGCAGCATCACAATTTGCCCAATATTGTTTGAATGAAAAAAGCACATGATGAACTATTTCACAATCCCCAGCATCACAGTTTACCCAAAATTGTTTGAAGGGAAAATCATGTGATGGAGTCTTTCACAACACTCCTCCCCCAGAAAAAAAGGCAACTCATTGGCACCAAATTAAACTTGTAGTTTCGATGCATTACTTAAAATGTATCCCAAATTTTTATTTTCGTTTTTGAAGAAGATACAGTCTTGTGAAATCGAATGAGTCTATGCGAAATACCTTCATACAATAAGCACCTTGAACATGGACTAATGTAAAATATTTCTGATTATATATTTCACTTGTATTTGTCTTGCATTCGAGTTTGTCCAACGCTGTCTCTGTAGAAAAGAGAATTCTCCCTAAAGGCCTTTCCCAGAGTGCCAAAATATACCTCCGTGCATCTTCTCCCAGCTTAACAAGACATGTTTTTCATACATGCTTGAAAGTTAGTCTCTCTTGTATTTAACCCTTTAGTACTAGTGGGGTCAATATGACTACATAAACACATTGGAAATATGCAGCGTGATTCAAAAAGCATACCACAACTTTGAAAACCAAGAACTCTGCAAAGAAGAAAAGGAGAGCTACATTCTTTCTCTCTTTGATTGAAGGAAGCTCTGAAGTTTCATTTGGTTGCTCATTTGGTCACTAGGAGTGCTGTTGGCCACGTAACCTTCATTTCTGTTGTCAGTGCAAAGACAGCATCTGCTCAACGAAAAGCTTTGTATGTTATCGAGTACAGCATAAGTGAATCGACGACAGTTGTTAGCCTGGATTTAGAACCAAGTATGGTGTTCGACCTCCTGATAGGTGGTGTATCATATGTTGGTATAAACAATTTACAAAGAAAGGATGTTCGTGTAAAGGGAAAAGTTCTGGACGCCAGTGCACGAGAGAAGAGAATGTTGGCCACATTCAGGAAGTATTTGCTCGCAGTCCAGGAAAATCAATTCACTAAGCTAGCAGAGAGCTGCAAATTCTGCATCTGACCACTTGGAGAGCCCTTAGAAATAGGTTAGTAATGAAACCTTATTATCTACAACTGGTTCAAGCTCTTTCTGAAGTCAATAGGGTGAAAAGAATCGAATTCTGCAAGTTTGTCCTTGAGCAAATGGAAACAGATGACTGGTTCATTTCGAAGCTAGTGTTTAGCAGTGAAACAACATTTCACACAACAGAGAAAGTCAGTTGGCACTATGTCTGTGTATGGAACACTGAGAATCTGTGAGAAACAATTCAGTATGAATGTGATTCACCTAGGGTGAATGTTTTCTGTGCCATTTCAACCAATAAAGTTTTCGACCCTTTTTTCTTTGAAGGTGCAACTGTAACTGGGCAAACCTTTCTGGAAATGTTACTGAACTGACTGTTCCCTCAACTTGAAGAAGCACATCAATTCGTATTCCTGCAGGATGGGCACCACCCCATTGGCCCTTATCTGTCCGTGCCAATTTAAACGGAAGGTACCCATGGCACAGAGCACTTCATAACTGGCTTCCAAGAAGCCCCGACCTCAGCCCCTGTGATTTTTTTCTATGGGGCTATGTTAAAGACATGGTGTTTTGACTGCCTGTACCAGCTAACTTTGAGGAACTTACAGAAGAAGTAACTTCAGCTATCCAAACTGTTGCGCCGGAGATGGTACAGAGAGTGTGGAACAAGTTCGAGTATCGGGTTCATGTTGGTCGAGTCTCTGGAGGGGATCACATTGAACATTTATGAACTTATTTTCCATAGAAAAAAGCTTTGTTAAGTACTCTTCACATTGATTACTTACCCAAGGTTCCATAATGTTTCTTTGCTTAAATACAGATTTTCAAAGTTGTATGGTATTCTTTTTGAATCAACCTGTATATTTCCGTGGGTTTCAAAACTGTTACTCTCAAAGTATGGCTTTCTCTGTCTGAGTCAGTTGTATCCAATGATGTTTTGTACCTTTTTAGGCTTCCATACCTCAATCGGTAAACAGAACCCTTGTAAGATCACTTTGTTGTCCATCTCTGTGTCTCTCTGTTAAGATCCTTTATTTCTCAGGAACAGGTAGAGGTATGAAGTTGAATTTTATGTCAAATACCAGGGTCTGCAATCCCTTGGCAGTGTAAAAAATTGTAGCTTGTTAGTACAATCAAAAGATATGGGCATTTCCATGTTTTGATACATCACAAACTCACTTATTAAAACCTATAGGGCTAGATGAACAGAAAAATGTATACACTCTTTTTCAGGACCTATCGAGATATCGATATTGTCATTTGATTTGAGTTATGAGTGTGTTGCAGTATGATCTTTGGCTCAACGGATGTTAGTACTTTCATCTCGGTATTGAGAAAACAAGATGGCTGGAGCATGCTTGACATTCGAGCAACAAAAATTTATTGTGAAGTAGTTTTTCAAGTTTGATAATGCCGTTGAAGTGCAACGTCAGTGGAGGCGGGAGTGTGAAACAGAACCGCCAACCTGTGCAACAATTAAATGCATCGTTGACAAGTTTGAATTGTATGGAACGATTTGTGATATTCACAAAGGAAGCTCAGGAAAACAGCATACAGCTACAAGTTCTCCTTCGTCAGCTCTCGTGTTGGAAACGTTTGTTAATTCTCCAAAGAAGTCTGCTACGCAGTGTGCACGTAAAGTGGGAGTTGGCAATAAAAGTGTACAAAGAATTCTGAAAGCTGCAAAGTGAAAAGTTTACATTCCATGATTACTGCATGCGATTAATGATGATGATCCTGATAGCTGAATGCAATTTTGCGAATAGTATCAGCAAACGGTAACTGATGATGAACAATTTGTGATGAAGGTAGTGTGGAGTGACGAGGCACAATTTAAACTTAGTGGAACCATGAATTGGCATAACAGTGTGTACTGGGCACCGGAAAATCTGCGTGCTTATGTGGATGAAGCGGTCAATCTACCAGGGGTTCATGTGTGATGTGGACTATCATCTAGGGGCTTAGTAAGACCCTTTTTCTTTGATGCTACTGTCACTGGAGATGTGTACCTGGAAATGTTGTGCACATCAGTTTTGCCAGGTATACGTGCACTTTACAGAGCTGATGAAGAGGTCTTCTCCCAACAGGATGGGGCACCACTACACTACCACCTAGCTGTAAGAGCTTTCCTGGATGGCAGTTTTCCGGGGCATTGGATTGAACGAAGAGGGCCCATTGAGTTCTCTCCATGTTCACCAGATCTAACACCTATGGACTTTTACTTGTGGGGAACTGTGGAAGATAACGTCTATCGAAGCAAGCCACGCATGCTGGAGGAACTTCAGCAAGAGATTACAGCGACATAGGCAGCGATCTCCACTATAACGTGGACTGATGTAGTTGCGGCGACCTCTCGTCATTCTGTTATGTGTATAGCTGCCAGTGGTGAACATTTTGAACATTTAAAGTAACCATGAAGGTTGTACAACATGTGTGATCAATTATTAAATGTAAAATAAGTAATACTTTTTGTTTCTTAATTTGCATATACGTTTTTCTGGTGAACTCTGTATGCGCAGCAGGCTTGGTAGTTAGCGGTAAAGTATGTGCCTGGGAACTGAGAGGCCATGGGATCAAATCTTAGACAGATTATGGGTGAAAAATCTTCAGTATATTGTAGCCTTTGGCTCTCAACCACATGAGGAGTTGACAGAAACAATATGTGGTTCAGGTTCCATATACTGTATCTATACACATACTCCACAAGCCACTGTACAGTACGTGACAGAGGATACCGTGTACCACTACTAGTCATTTCCTTTCCTTTTCCACTCGCAGATAGAGTGAAGGGAAAATAGCTGTCCATATGCCTCCATATGAACCCTAATTTCTCCTATCTTTGTGGTCCTTCTGTGCATGTAGGTTGGCAGCAGTAGATACATTCTGCAGTCAACGTCAGATGCCGATTCTTTAAATCTTCTCAATAGTATTTCAGGAAAAGTGTGACATCTTCCCTCCAGGGATTCCCATTTGAGTTCCCAAAGCCAGTCACGTTAAACTGTAGGTCCCTTTTCCTGGGTTGGATAGCTGGGGTAAGTTAGGGACATGCAAGTCAGCGAAGTGGAGTCCAAATGAAAGACTCGCACCAGTACACTGAGCCAAACAAAATTATTATCATCATCATCATCTGTATACATAGTTATGTTTGTACAGAACCGTCAGAGCATAAGTCCTACTACTTGCTCTTGTCCAGTTTTTATATTTACAGTACTTTAAAATTTATTTTTAGTATTTGGCACTGAGTACCACTGGTGTCAATATGACTCCAGTTTAAATTATTTGTTTGTCTCTTGAATGTGAAATTTATGGAAACTGAATGATGACTGCTACATTGAACAGCTATAATTTATGTTGTTATATCAGTTCATTAAAAGATTGCCAATACAGCCCACATAAATTACATGGGGTCTTTATGATCCCGAGTGGTAGTCAGAAACAAAAACGTCCCAGTAGTACTAGTATTAATTTCTATTTATCTGTGTTATTTATGGTCACCTCTTTGTACTGTCCCTGATGCTTTCCTACTGTGTTATAATGTGACCTCTGTTCTCTGATCCCACATTAGTTTCACGAAATGGTGCAGTATTGGCTCAATCATTATATTCATCTTGTCAAGTCCATTATATCTTCTCCATTTTTGTGTGTGTGTTTTACTGGAGTCTTTCATTGTGTGTACATGTGCATACCATGTCAAATTTTCTCTTTAGCTCTGAAGTCTGAGAATATACTTTCAACTTGTTATTTTTGGTGTTGGTGGTTGCAGTTGTTAAGGCACAGTTAGTGTTTCCAGGGAACACTCATAAGCAAATGATTGAATCACATATTAAATAAAAACCCATTGGCAGTTTACAGCATAATCTACTGATTGGAAAATATGGTTACATAAATACATTGTAAATATTTGTGTAAATGTTGTTCTAATAATGAAATTTCGAAGTGTGACATGGAACAATCTCTTACTTGGAACAAAGCAGTTGCATTCCCATAAGAAAGAGTGTTATTAATTTTGGCATTGTTAGACGTCTTAGCAGTCTTGCTTTGCTATAAGCATAAGCAGTCTTGCTTTGATATAAGCATAAATTAAGAGAATGTTGCAATCAGTGTATAATACTTAAATATATAGTTTATAATATATTTGTATGTTCTCTGCTTTATCATTTTTTTTTTTTTTCTTTCAGATCACGGTTGGTGTGTGCCTCATGGCTTATGTATTGACAAAAGCTCGTCAAGAGTTAAGGAAAGCACTATATAGTACATCGTATAGTCAGGTGGCATGATTCTTGTTAGGTACCATTGACACACATGGTACATTACACCATAGCACTGAAATCAAATTTTTGAAAGAAATAATCAGTATTGTTTTATATTTATTGATTTAGAACTGCTTTTTGCTTAGTTTTAATACAGAACGAATCAGTCAGTTCAATCTTTCTGTTGTATAATTTTCTATTTCTTTTTTATTTATTTTGCCATTAAATGTCACACTTTGGTTATTTATATGTAAGCTATGGGGATATTGAAAAAGTATAGTTTTACACGAATTGCATGTATATATATTCACAACTTCTGTGTTTTCACAGAAACTTGTTATAAACTGAATGCTGTTAAATCTGTACCTACTCATTGCACTACATGACGATTGGTCAGACACTGATGACATTTTTATTTTCAGTTAATGTTTCAGGCAGCTTGCTGATTGAAATATTTTAAGGGCTGTGATTGTGCCAAAGATAGGTCAGGTATTAATTATGTCCGGGAAAACATTTTTTATGTATGTTTACTTACACAAATACAAGTATTTACAAGAAGACATCTTATAAATCCTGTTATGTTGTCTTTTGTTATTGCAGCATAATTTTATGGATGTATTAGAATGTGATAAAATCAAATTGATAAACACGTGTTACATAAAAATGTTTGTTATAACTATAAAGGGAAATAAATTTGTAGACTCATAGGATGAGGTCAAAATGATTGTGCCATTTTTGTTTGTAGTTCAGTTTTTAGTGCTTTGTTTTTTCTACATATTTTGTCAAAACTTTGTCGAGTACAGAAATTGTATAATCTACATCTTCTTTGGTGATGCACATCGGTGGTTTAATGCGGAATACCTGCGAACAATAAGATATGATTAGAACACTATTTGTGAAAGCATTTAATTACTTTGTGCCTTCAATAAATGAACATATTTATTGTTAATGGATTATTCTTTATTCCTTACATTTCCTTGGGCACCTCCTTTCCCAATAATTATACCGTGTTTCTTTATTTCTTCCCAAATATCTAAAATGTCAGATGCAGCCATTGGTTTCATTTGATTTTTGTCCTTTACCATTTCAACACCAATCATTAGACCTTTTCCCCGAACATCACCAATGCAGTCAAACTTGTCTCGTAGTTCAGAGAGTTTTGTGAGCATATATGTTCCCACTATCTTGCAGTTTTCTTGTAACTTTTCTTCTTCAATGACCTTGGAAGAAAAGCATTGGTATTTAAAGTGAATTTTCAAATAAGAGAATGATTTTAAAGCTTTATAACTCTAACACCATATGAAGCAGTTGAGAACTAAGATAAATTTTCATTTGTTTCATGGAAATAACACACCTCTTGCATGTCATATACAGTACAAACAAAACATTATTTACTGCTAGTCAGAAACTTACTGTCTTTTTATTACCAGTATCAAAAAGTACTTTTACACAATCTGAAATGTGATATATTTATGGCTATGATCTGGACATCCCTTATCCTAGATATTGTAGCTTAGTTAACTCGTAGAACTACCCTCGAATTGGTCTATGAACTGACTCTAAATTATGTAGCACTGAACTAAGACAGCCCTTGTATTTGACATGTTATTGTGCCAGATGTGTTGCAGAATGTCTCTCTGAATGCATGTCATTGTTTTTAAGTTGTTTCAAATCAACCCCTCTTGTTGGTTTCAGTTCATATTCAAACATCCAGACAGTTGATTGCTACTTAAATTCTGGCCCATATGAAAATATCCAAGTTTTTGTCTCCCGTTTAAGATGTGTACAGATTTCCCTTTTCCTCAGTCACATTTTTCTAACATTGCCTTAAACCATGAAAAATAATCTGCCAAAAACCTACATGTGAAATTTCCATTTTTTTCACAACACTATTTCTCTAAATGCTCAGAACAAACAAGCTACTTGCCCAGTTTCTAAGCTGCCATTGTTTTAAAAATAGCAGACAACAGATTCTAAAACAATAGTAGTGTCACATCTCAACTGCATCACCTATAAGTTGGTTGTTTAAAATTAAAAGATTACCTTTTATAAATCTAATGTGGCAAATGAAGATTTGTTGCAGGACTGGGCATCAAATCTGGATTTATTACATTTCATCAGCAGTTGCCTTAACAATTCCATGAGATTTGGAATTGCAGTCAGTTAATGTCAACTCTTGCAAAAGTATTTCAACTGACAACCTCAATATTACTATGTCATTATCAGCCAAAATATGGCAAGATGTCAACATCATCCAGTTGCAATCTTGAAACCTCATAGAATACTCATTTTGCCAGATAAACTTTAAGAATCACAACAGCGATTTCACATCTCAACAGTATCATTTAGTGGCTGCTTTTTTAAAAAACTTCAAATGCGACCATTGTAGATAACAGCATCATCTGTGAACAATTTCACGGAGTGTCTAATACTATCCATTACATAAAATACTGAAGCACCCAGAAGACAAGGCTGGACATCAATGTAATCTTTTACACATACACACTATTGGCAGGTATGTAAATGATTAAAGTTGCAATTTTCCCTGACTGGTTGAACAGCCATTAGAGTACACTAGTGTTGGTGTTTAGTGTTGTAACCAGGACAGGTAGGATATATAAGGGGAGTGATGAATGAACACTGTTGATACCACGTACTCATGTGAAACAGTGTTATCAGAACCTGATAGAGTTTCATTGTGGGTCTCCATTTGGCCAGTTGGTCAAATCGTGCAATATCCAAATTTGTGGGGCATTCAGGTATGGCAGTGGCCCACTGTTGGGCTGCACAGGAATGTACGGGCAGCCATACTTGTCATCAAGGTTTCACTCGAATACATCTTACCACCATAAGGGTGTATCATCATATTGTGCACCAAGCACATTGTTGCACCTTCACATCTGTGCATGCCATTCGAGAACAGGTAATGGATTCCCTGAAACGTTCTGTGTCATCCTGCACCATTGATTGGACACTACCAGCAGTCAGACTAGGGAATTACTGTCCCGTGTGTAGGCTGCCATTAACACCATAATACTAATGGTTGTATTTCAAGTGTTGCTGTGACAAGGAAGCATGAATTCCTGTTAATAGGGGTCATGTTGTGTTTAGAAATGAACAGCAGTTAGGCACTGTCATGGGTGACCATCACTGGCGAGTGTTATAGAGAGGTACAGTGGTAAGCCATTGGATATGACTTAAGGTCATGGCTGATAAGTTATGGGAAGTCTGACAGCTATATGGTAATCCTGTCTCCTCCTGTGTTACCTGTCACGTGACTTGTAACTTGGTACTGTCTTTCACAGGACATTCTCATCCATATGTGGCACATGTCTCTACAAACTGAAGTACTCCCATGGCCGGCAAGACCCCTACATTTGCCCCTGATAGAACATATGTGGGGCTAACTCGGTCATCAACTCTGTGCCAGGCCAGTATCCAGGATATCAAGGACTATTTACAACAGTTGTGGGCCAACTTTTCATATGGGAGGATGCACGGCGGCTTTGCAGTACCCTTCCCAATTGAGTCAGTGCATATAACCAGGCCACAGAGGGTTCAACAGCAGACTAATAAGTGGGTGCATCCTACCAAGTTCTTTGTAAATTTGACTGAATATTGTAACAACTGAAATAACATCACACATGCTCTCTCAACCTGTGAAGTTTCATCTTGCTTCCTCCTCCCCTTCTGGTTGCTTCACATTTTTGATCAGGCAGCATATATTGTACATGATAATGGTCCTATAACACTCCTTCCAAAGTTACTTTTACACCCACTGATTTTGTCCCACACATTGTGATGTTTCAAATTGTGTCTGCTATCTGGCTCCAGTCTGAAATGATCCAATACTTAGTGAGTTCACACTTTTCTCACTAAACAACAGTGGGGATCTGCATACAGTGCCTTCCTTGAGGTTAGGATTTTGGCAGCAACCTGGGAACCAATGTCTATGGTGCTCTGGATATTATGAACAAACAGAACAAGCAGAGTTTCACAAGATCTCAGTTTGTTGTAATTTGTGTTGTTTCATTCAGAGGAGATTTTTGTTCCCCAAGTAGGTTATTGAGTGCAAGCATAGAACATGTCGCACCCTCCTCCAACACATTGATGGTAATGATGTAGAGGTGTAACTATGTACATCTGTCCTATGGCCCTTTTTGAAAATGGGTACAACCTGTGATTTTTCTCAATCAGTATGCTTCATTGCCCCTAAGCTTCATTGCTTCGTAAGCTTCGTTGCTCTGGTGGCCTACAATAATCTGCTGCTAGAAGGAGAGCAGTTTCTTTCTCATAATCTGTACTGACACATTCAGGTACTCCATTAGGTCTTGATAAATTCCCACTACTTAGTGATTTCTAACTGATTTTTTTATTCCAGTGTCATCTGCCTCAATATCTGTCCTTTCAGCATTTGTACAATGATTGTAGCAAGGAACTGTGTTACAGTCTTCTGAAGTGAAACGATTTTGGAAGATGCAGTTCACTATTTTGGCTATCTGACGATCATCCTCCATTTCATTGCCAGTATGATCACTGATAATATAAACAGATTATCTTGATCCATTTACTGACTTTAGCCAAGACAACAACTACCTAGGAAGTTTAGCCAACTGGCTGAATATATGTTACTTTTCAATTCACTGAATGCCTTCAACTTTGCTGCTCTTGTCCTCATTTTGGCTCTGTTCAGCTTTTGTTTGCAAATGAGGCTTTGATTTCATTTGAACCTGTGGTGAAGTTCCCTCTGTTTTTGCAGAAACTTTCACCGTATGGTCTATCCAGATTTTTCTCCCAGACACTAGCTTCCCAGAACTCTGTGGGTAGGTACAGTAATGACAACATGTCCTTGGTTCTCATCACCCACCTGGCTACAATTTACATTAATTTCTTCAGTCACAGAATTTCTTCTGTGACAATCCCTTTCTTCATTCCCTTTAGTTTTCTATACATTTTATTTTCTGAACTGTCTATTTTCCCCATCTCCCACTTCTACCACATACAATGCAATTAGGTTTCTGTTCTTATTAAATCTTGTATGATGTTTTGTCAGTAATCTCTGTCTTGTTTATTATCCTATCTTCCACCTATAAGCACTGAGGTTTTCAAATCTCATATGGTGTAGTCCCCAACAGTCAGTCTTTCCTTCTTATACTGTCCTGTAAGTCTCCCCTGACTCAGGGTTCCGGTCGACTTTTTCAAACTCGCCCTAAACCTTGCCAGTCCTTCTTCTTCGTGTGTCTTCTTTTCCCTTCAACCTTTCTGCCAGGAGAAGGAACCACTGGCTCCACAAGTTTGCAAATTTTGTTAAACTTATGTGTGTGTTTTCTCCTGTTGCCATTTGGTGGGTAGATTTTTTTTATCTATCCAATTACATTATATTTTAAAAATTGAAAATTTATTATTTTCATTGCAATAATAATCTCATTAGATATTTTGCATTCTTTATGGCAATAAACATACCAGCATCATTGGCGGCTAGCCAATGCTTGCAGTATACAAGGGTTGGAACTTAAATAGTGGCAGCTATTTATTTACAGTTCGTACAAAATAGATAAGTTTTCAAAATTTTACTGACCTTCAAAGTAGTCACCAGCATTTTGTATAACCCATTGCCAGCGATGTGGAATTCGTAGGATACTCTTAGCAGTGCCAGTTGTGTTGACAGTTCGAGCGGTGCAGTCTGTTGCCTGATGAATTTGTAGCAGTTCTGAAGCGAATGCCGTGAAGTGTTTCCTTCAGTTTAGAAATCGAGTTGGACTCACGAGGGCTTAAGTCAGGGGAGTGCAGTAGGTGGCATAGCACTTAGCAAGTCAATCAGTGAAACAAATCAGTAACAGCTTGCACTGTACATGCTTGAGCATTGTCCTGCAAAATTATGTTCAGGTCCTGCAGAAAGTGTCAGCACTTCTGTCTCTAAGCTGCTCGTAGGTTGTGTTCCAAAAATGAACAGCACGACAGAAGTGCTGACACTTTCTGCAGGACCTGACCACCAGTTTGGAGGACAATGCTCAAGCACGTACAGTGCAAGCTGTTACTGTTTTGTTTGACTGATGGGGCTACTAAGTGCTATACCACCTACTGCACTCCCGACTTAAGACCTCATAAGTTCAACTCAATTTCTAAAGTGAAGGACACACTTCACGGCATTCGCTTCAGAACTGCTACAAATTCCTTGGTCAATAGACTGCACCGCTCGAACTGTCAACACAACTGGCACCGCTAAGGGTATCCTACGACTCCCACATTGCTGGCAACGGGTTATACACAATGCTGGTGACTACTTTGAAGGTCAGTAAAACTTTGAAACACATATTTATTTTGTACGAGGTGTAAATAAGTAGTTGCCACTATTGAAATTCCAACCCTCCTGTATCCCAGCCTGAGTTTAAGATACTGCTGCTATTCACTTTCAGCTTCCGCCTGCTTTACATTCCTTGTATAGTGTGGGCATTATTACTTTTGACTTACTGTGACCTTACAGTTTGCTAATACCATATTGTCTGATCTGCAGTAATGGTAATTCTCCTCTGTGGTTAACATGGCTGATCTACTCCTTTCTCCAATTATAGAAGGCAATTTGTCATTGACCCTATGGAACCATTCCTTTAATGACTATTTTTAAAAAAATGCATAACCCACAGGCTCTATTTGACAAGGAGGTTAGGAGAGCAACAGAAAGTGATAGTGCAGGGTGTGGGAAGGATACTAGGGAGAGATTATCTCATTTCAGGACTTGACTTGAAAAGAGTCTAGGTGACAGAGGATTTAGGATCACTTTGCAAAGATTTCACTAAGGAAGACACCGTGGTTATAGTGGGTGAGGCAGGTAACAGTATTGACAGAGATCCTGGGTACAGTATAGAGTGTGACCTGGCAAAGATTGCATCAGCATCGAAGCATACTAGTGTTGAGTTTGTATCTGTTCTTGGGCGCCATGACCGACCTCATTTGAACTCTTCTGTCAAGAGAGTTAATTTGGAGCTGGAACAGCTGCTTATGTCGGGTGCAGGGTCACAAATTGGTGCGGTTCCTGTTGATTCTCTCAATAGGCATGGCCTTCACCTTAACAGGAAGGGGAAGGGTAAACTGGCTGGGAAAATAGCAGGAAAGTTAAAGGGGGGAGGCACTGTCATGAGTGGTAAAATACCAGTGGTTATAGGGTTCAGAAAAGACCCTTTTTTAGGGTAGAGAGGACAGAAAGAAACCAAATTTTAAGAGAGGTTAGAACTGAGACAAACCTTCAGTTTGAGAAAGAAACTAAAAAACATAATTCTAGCTTATTACATCAGCATAAACAGCTATTGGTTAAGAATTTTCAACAGTCAGCAGATATTTTAACTCTACCCAATTTTAACTCAGTCAATGTGAAATGTCAGCTATCTTTATTGCATCAAAATATTAGAAGACTGAGAAATAAAATTAATGAATTAACTATCTGCATAGATGAATTAGAGTCTTCAAACCCAGATGACATAATCTGCCTCTCTGAACATCATGTGACCACTGGTATAGAACTTTTAAGTGTTACGGGGTTTAGCTTAGCATCTCACTTCTGTAGAACAGAAATGGAGAACGGAGGAGTTGCCACATTTATCAGGAACTGTCATAAATTTAAGAACATAGACATTCAAAATTTTTGCCTAGAACAGCATATGGAAGCATGTGCAACAGAAGTAGAATTTCACAAAAAATCCTTCATAATATTAAGTGTATATCGATCACCTGCAGGTAACTTTAATCTATTTGTAAACCACTTTGAAGCTGTACTGGCCCATTTAACAACCAAAAACAAAGAAATAGTGGTTTCTGGTGATTTCAATGTAGATTTCCTTAGAGACTCTCCCAATAAGAACTTATTTGAGTTAGTAACACTATCATTCAACTTAATTCCCACTGTAAAGTTCCCCACTAGGGTAGCCAATTGCTCACAAACAGCCATTGATAATATCTTTATAGAAAAGTCCAATGAACAAAATTATGTTGCAAAACCAATAATCAATGGTCTCTCAGACCATGACATGCAGTTCCTTCTGTTAAATGTTAATACTGAACAGGATATAAAATCTGTTAAATCTGAGCTCAAGAGGGTAAACAATAAGCCAAAAATCGATTATTTAAGGACACTCCTCAGAGACATTCACTGGACTGATGTTTACAGTGCTCATGGCATGAATGAAAAATATAACACTTTTTGCTAATAACGTGCTTACCTTATTCGAACACTGTTTTCCCCCCAAAACTTACCAGGGATAGAGCAAAGTCTACAAAGAAGCCATGGATTACTCAAGGAATAGGGGTATCTTGTAAAACAAAAAGAAAACTATCTGTCAATCCAAAACAGTTACGATGTTGATGCTATAGCACATTACAAGAAATACTGCAAAATATTAAAGATTGTAATGTGGACATCAAAGCAAATATTATAAGGAAAAGATAGTCATATCAGATAACAAAATAAAGACAATATAGTGAAGGAGGAGACCGGCAGAACCGGATTTCCATCATAAAATCTTTAAAATCAAAAACATATAGTGGGTATGAAACTTCCTGGCAGATTAAAACTGTGTGCCCGACCGAGACTCGAACTCGGGACCTTTGCCTTTCGCGGGCAAGTGCTCTACCAACTGAGCTACCGAAGCACGACTCACGCCCGGTACTCACAGCCTTACTTCTGCCAGTACCTCGTCTCCTACCTTCCAAACTTAGTGGGTATGATGAAATATCAACAAAGTTAATTAAAGAATGTGATTCTGAGCTAAGTAACATATTAAGCTATCTGTGTAACCAGTCGTTTATCAGTGGAATATTTCCTGAAGGGTGGAAATATGCTGAAGTTAAGCCACTGTTTAAGAAGGGAGATAAAGAAATAGCATCAAATTTCCTTCCAGTTTCACTGTTGCCAGCATTCTCAAAAATTTTAGAAAATGTAATGTACAATCGGCTTTATAACCATCTTATCTCAAATAACATACTGTCAAAGTCACAGTTTGGATTTCCAAAGGGTTCTGATATTGAGAAGGCTATCTACACTTACAGTGAAAATGTGCTTAATTCATTAGACAATTTCAGGCAACTGGTATATTTTGTGATCTGTCAAAAGCATTTGACTGTGTAAATCACAGTATCCTTTTAAATAAATTAGAATATTATAGCGTAGCAGGAAATGCTGCAAAATGGTTCAAATCTTATATCTCTGGCAGGAAACAAAGGGGGTTATTAGGAAAGAGACATGTATCAAGCTATCAGGCATCATCTACCTGGGAACTAATTACATGTGGGGTCCCACAAGGTTCCATTTTGGGGCCCCTTACTTTTTCTTGTGTATATCAATGACCTTTCATCAGTAACATTACCAGATGCCAAGTTCGTTTTGTTTGCTGATGATACAAACATTGCAATAAATAGCAAATCAAGTGTAGTCTTAGAAAGATCAGCTAATAAAATATTTGTGGACATTAATCACTGCTTCCTAGCCAATTCTTTGTAACTAAGCTTTGAAAAAAACATACTACATGCAGTTCAGAACTTGTAAGGGGTATCCCACGAGTATATGCCTAACATACGATGACAAGCAGATAGAAGAAGTGGACAGTGTTAAGTTCTTGGGATTACAGCTTGATAATAAATTCACCTGGGAGGAGCACACCACAGAACAAATCTCTATTTGCAATGCGAATTGTGTCGGACATAGGGGATATAAAAATGAAAAAGCTGGCATACTATGCTTACTTTCATTCCATAATGTCATATGGGATTATTTTTTGGGGTAATTCATCAAGCCAAGCTAAATTTTTCCGGGCACAAAAACGTGCAGTAAGAGTTATATGTGGTGTGAACTCAAGAACATCCTGCAGAAGCCTGTTTAGGGAACTAGGGATACTAACTACTGCTTCCCAATATATTTATTCCTTAATGAAATTTGTCATTAAAAATATATCGCTTTTTCAAACCAACAGCTCAATTCATGGAATCAATACTAGAAATAAGAATAATCTTCACAAGGATTTAAAGTCACTTAGTCTTGCACAAAAAGGTGTGCATTATTCAGGAACACACAATTTCAATAACTTGCCAGCAGCCATAAAAAAACTTAACAACCAAGCAGTAATATGTTCATTGTAAATGTGTGTGTGTGTGTGTATGTGTGTGTGTGTGTGTGTGTGTGTGTGTGTGAGAGAGAGAGAGAGAGAGAGAGAGAGAGAGAGAGAGAGAGAGTACAATCTAACTTCTGCACCATTCCTGTGCAGTAATGTGTTCATTGTAAATAAGTATTATAGTAGTTGTATTACACGTTTATTACCTTGTAAATAAATGAAAAAACTTTTTTATTTTAAATTCAGTGCATTAGTATTTGTAAAATGACTCTTTGATATAGTGATCATTAAAAAATGACGATCATTCCACTTGGGACCTGTGGAATGGCACATTAGCTTATTTGTTTTAGTTGTAAATATTTGTCATGTATTTATGTTTTTCTGACATGTTCTACATGCTGGAGGACCTCCTCACTAAGGATCAATTGGAATGAAAGTAAATCTAATCTAATCTTGTACTTATGCATTCGGGGCCTGTTCCAATTTGAATGCTGGAAGGGAACGTCCTCTCATTCACTACACGCCACAGAGAATCCTATAACGGAGTGGGAGCTCCTCAGTGCCCTCGCACATTGCCCCGACATAGCTCTTGGGCCTGATCGGATCCCCAACTAGATGATTAAACATCTCTCATCTGACTACAAGCGACACCTCCTCGTCACCTTCAACTGGATCTGGTGCGATGGCATCTTTCCATCGCAATGGCAGGAGAGCACCACCATTCCGATGCTCAAACCCCATAAAAACCTGCTTGATGTGGATAGCTATTGGCCCATCAGCCTCACCAATGTTCTTTGTAAGCTGCTGGACTGTATGGTATGTCAGCAGTTGGGTTTGGTCCTGGAGTCACGTGGCCTACTGGCTCCATGTCAGAGTGGCTTCCGCCAGGGTCACTGTACCACTGATAATCTTGTGTCCCTCAAGTCTGCCATCTGAACAGCCTTTTCCAGACAGCAACACCTGGTTGCCGTCTTTTCTGCCTTACGTAAAGCATATGACACGACCTGGCGACGACATATCCTTGCCCGCTCCCGATTTTTATCCGAAACTTCCTGTCACTTCATACTTTCCATGTCCAAGTTGGTGCCTCCCATAGTTCCATCCATATCCAGGAGAATGGAGTCCCGCAGGGCTCTGTATTGAGTGTATCTCTATTTTTAGTGGCCATTAATGGTCTAGCAGCAGCTGTCGGGTCCTCCGTCTCACCTTCTCTGTATGTAGACAACTTCTGCATTTTGTACTGCAGCTCCAGTACTGGTGTTGCTGAGTGTCGCCTACAGGGAGCCATCCACAAGGTGCAGTCATGGGCTCTAGCCCACAGCCTCCAGTTTTCAGCCACAAAGTCGTGTGTCATGCACTTCTGTTGGCATTGTACCATTCATCCGGACCCAGAACTTTACCTTCATGATGATCCACTCACCATAGTGGAGACATATTGATTCTTAGGACTGGTTTTCGACACTTGATTGACTTGACTTCCTCACCTTCGTCAGCTTAAGCAGAAGTGCTGGCAGCACCTCAACGCACTCCGTTGCCTGAGCAACACCAATTGGGGTGCAGATCACTCTACGCTGCTGCAGCTCTACAGAGCCCTTGGCAATCCCGAATTGACTACAGGAGTGTGGTTTATGGTTCAGCAGCACCCTCAGCATTGCATTTACTTGACCATGTGCACCACTGCGGGGTTCGACTAGTGACAGGAGCTTTTAGGACGAGTTCGGTGACCAGCGTACTGGTGGAGGCTGGGGTCTCTCCATTGCAGATCAGACGTGCATATCTGCTCACCAGTTCACACATTCATAGTTCTCCTGAGCATCTTTTCCCGTCCACGGCAGTCCATCTCCCGCATCGGCGGCCCAGGTCACGGCTAATGATTGCTGTTTGCGTGCAGTCCCTTCTCTTCGAACTGGAGTCCTTCCCTTTACCACCTCTACTTGCGGTCCGTTCACATACACCTCCATGGTGTACGCCTCGGGTGCAGCTTCGTCTGGACCTGTCGCGTGGCCCTAAGGACTCTGTTAACCCTGTGGCTCTCCACTGTCACTTTCTCTCGATTCTTGACGTGTTCTGGGGCTCTGAAGTGGTTTACACTGACGGCTCAATGGCTGATGGTTGCATAGGCTTTGCCTACGTTCATGGCGGCCATATTGAACAGCATTCCTTACCCAAAGGCTGTAGTGTATTTACTGCAGAGCTGGTGGCCATTTCTCATGCACCCTTCATGCCCTGAGGAATCCTTTCTTCTGTGTACTTACTCCTTGTGCAGCCTGAAAACTATCAACCAGTGCTGCCCTCGTCATCCTTTGGTAGAGTTCATCCAGGAGTCCATCTATGCCGTGGAACGGTCCAGTCGTTCAGTGGTGTTCATCTGGACCCCTGGTCATGTCGGAATCCCAGGAAATGAACTTGCTGACAGGCTGGCCAAACAGGTTTCATGGAAACCACTTCTGGAGATGGGCATCCCTGCAGCTGACCTACATTCGTTATTACGCTGCAAGGTTTTTCAGCTTTGGGATACGGAATGGCAAAATATCAGTACGCACAACAAATTAAGAGCCATTAAGGGGACCACGAATGTGTGGAAGTCCTTGATGAGGGCCTCTTGCAGGGTCTCCGTGGTTCTCTGCCAGCTCCACATTGGCCATGCCTGGGCAACCCACGGTTACCTCCTGCACCGTGAAGACCCACCTCAGTGTTGGTACGGTGCCCAGTTGACAGTGGCCATTATTCTTCTGCTCCGTCCTTCTTTGGCTGCCCTGCAAATTCATATTCGGTTGCCGGACTTGTTATCATTGATTTTAGCAGACAAAGCCTCATCAGCTGATTTGGTTTTACATATCATCCATGAGCGTGGGTTTTATCATTGATCTGAGTTTAGCACATGTCCTTTGTCCCTCTGTGTCCTCCACCATAGTGCTTTTAGGGTGGAGGTTTTAGTGTGTTGCAGGGTGGCTGGCTTTTCCTTTTTATTTTCATGGTCGGGCAGCCAATGTAATCTGCTTCCTTGTTTTACTCTCTTCTAACTGTTTCTTGCATCTCTCTGTTGTTTTCTTGTCCTCTTTTGTTCCTTTTAGGGTTCGTTGCCTTTCCTTTGTTCTTGTGGTCTTTCCTTTCTTTCCGCTTTGTGTTATATGTCTCGTCTGTTTTATTTTCACACTGGTGGCATTGTTTTATTAGGAACAAGGGGCCGATGACCTCGTAGTTTGGTCCCTTTCCCCCTCTTTTACCCCAACCAACCAACTAAATTTGAATGACAAGTAGTGCATCAAAATTTCCCATCAGGAGCTGTATTTGTCGAAAGGTGAGAGGAGGAGATTAGGCAAGAGCTTTGTTTGTGGACACAATCTATGGGGTAGTTGAGCAAGAAGTTTTTATATAGATGTTGAGAAATTTGATGTTGGAGTTGATACATCTGCCATGGATTCATAGGCTGTAGGAAAGGGAGTGTTTGGTGTGGAACAGGTGACAGTTGTCAAAGTGGAGCTGTTGTTTATTGATTGGTTCTGTATGGAATGAGCTTTGGATTTGAGCTTAAATGAGATGGAGGTCAACTTCAAGGAAGAAGAATTCAGATTTGGAAAAGGTGCTAGTGAAATTGAGTTGTAAAAAGGAGTTAACCTGTTGCAGGAAATGGAAGAGTTCCGTGTGACTATGAGTCCAGACAAAAAAAGATGGGGGATGGGGATGGATATGAGATGTTCCAGGAAACGGTTGGTACCTTTTACGTTGACAGGAGGCTCTGCATGAAGTGTTGAAGGTGCTAGTAGTAGGAACTTTGAGCCTGCTACAATGTGACAGTTGGAATGGTTGTTCATATGTATTTTGAGAATATGTGGTTGCACTTGTCAGAAGGGGTAAAGAGTTCATTGGAGGCAGTTGTGAGTTCTTGAGTAAAAGAGAGAAAAGAGAGAGAGAGAGAGAGAGCGTATGTATGTGTGTGTGTGTGTGTGTGTGTGTGTGTGTGTGTGTGTTGTGGGAGGGGGGAGCGGGGGGGGGGGGGGGAATTGTTTGTTTCTTAGAGTTCCAAAAGCTAGCACAGTTTTTTCATATGTGTCTACCTGTGTTACTTAGTCCTGAAGCTAATTGCTGGCCAACGATTCTGATTTTTTGTAAAAATTCAATCAGTTTCATAAATGTAAAACACAATATTATGGATGTTCTACAGGTTTAATTTATTTGTTTAACCATGTTTAGCCCTACAAGGCGATCGTCTGAGAAGTTACTATGTTTTCACACAACATTGGAATAGAAGTTACTCTTCTAGACAGAAGCACGGACACATGCTAAATACCATCTTTGGCAGTGCAGCAATAATAACTGGCCACAAAATATCAGATTTTAGCACCAAGCCACGGATATTTCTGTCTGCAGCTAGTGGCTAGTGTTGCTGTCTCTGTATCACGGGGTCCGGGATTCAGTTCCCAGCCGGGTAGGGGATTTTCTCTGCCCGGGGACTTTGTGTTTGTGTTGTCCTTTTCATTTCATGATCATCATTATCATTATCATTATCAGCATCATCATCATCATTCATGACAGTGGGTAGATTGGAATGAGTAAAAAATTGGCCTGTGTAAAAATGCGGACTTTGTACGGGCGCTGATGACCGCGCAGTTGAGTGTCCCACAAACCGATCATCATCATCATCATCATCATCATCATCATCATCATGGATATTTCTATTGGATTCTTGAACATCACCAGTCCCTGCTTGCACATTAGTGAATATATAATCTTCTGACTGGTAACTGCAGTACCCGGACATGGTAATCTGGCTTCTCAGCAGATACACAAACACAGGGAATTTCACAATGGGCCTCATTTAGGAAGTCCGTGAGTTTTCAGCAAGCCAGTGGCTGAATTGTTGCTCTGGTAGACTGTGTAGGCTTCTTGAAAGAAGCATAAAAGGGGGTATAGGGGAGGAGTTGTATAAACTGACACTATAGTAAGTGCCAATAAAACATTGCTTATAGCATGTTCATTGTTTTAGGCTGTTACCCGTAACTGTATTATGTCCATTATTTTACAGTTATTATGAATTACTGTACTTAACAAAGGTTCAAGAATGCCCTTTCACTAGCATATCGAATATTCATATCAGAGGAATGCCCTTAGATTCTAAATCAGATCTGTATATCTGGAATGTTGCCTTTCAGCAATCCATTTTTTTACAAACTGCCACAATTTTCTTCCTAGCATTGTACATACTTTCTCTCAATAATATAAACTATTTTCAAAGTGTGAAATGTCTTACAACCAAATAATGTCTCAAAAACGCCATAATGTATGATGTACTTTTTGGGCGAGACGTACTTGTGTCTCCTGAAATCTGTCGCCCATGGTCTCTGGCCTGTCACGCAAGCAACACAGTCCTGGCTAAAAATCTGCCAATTTGCTCCCACACATAAATGGACCTGGTCTGTGGGCAGCTCGGAAAGACTAGACATGACAGCCATGGCCCATGCATCAGTGGGAAATGACAGGTGTCAGATGGGTAGGCTAGGCTCATGATGAGAGATACCCATGGAACTGGGTAGTGGATTAGACTCATCACGGAAATCTGCTCATGCATGGACAGCTAATACAATTGAAAAGGTAACTCATTGGACAGTAAATAAACATAACGGAAGCAAACCAGGAAAAGCATTAACACTAAACTTGAAAATAGTGGCTATATAACAATTTAAGTTAATGAGCCAAATATTTTTTTTTTAATTTTACAAGAGTACAAAGGATTACTTGTAAAGGTAATATATATGTAAAATGATACATAAACAGAGTAAACGATAGAACTGACAATCATAACAATAGAATATATTTAGTAAATGGCCAATCATAATAAATAAATACAGGAAAATGGGGGAATAGACAGGTGGGAAGCATTTGGAAAGCAGTGAGAATTAAAAAGTTTAAAAGAAGGGAAGCATTAAACTGCATTTGGTCATTTAATTTTAAATCAGGACTGTTGTTGATTTCCCAGGCTTCTAACAGGTTGAGTCTTACGCTTTTGTTGGCTGAGTGGAGGACATGGGACTGTGACATAGTTGAGACCTTCACTCAGTTCGTGCTCAGAAAATGTGGAATCATTGTGCTGCAACCTCCACCTGCAATCGTATTCAGCCAACCTAGCTTAAGTGTCTCTTCCTGACTGACCAACACAAAACTTATTACAATCGGGCAAGTAATTTCGTATACTCCACTGATCACCAGTAATTAGGTCTTTTGTTTGCTTATGAAAATACACTGTGCTGTGGAGTCCTCACATAGCAGAAAATCCTATTGTTAAAGCAAAAACAAAGATGATTCATGGGACATAGTACCGCAAAAAAAAAAGCACTGATCTCACAAGTAACTGAGATTATGAGTCACATAAAACACCACTGACTGTGCTGGCAACCATTTCATCACCCGATGACGGCTGCTGCTACATTGTGTGGCAGACAGGCACTGGCGAGCCGTTGCGGAAGTGATGAGAGGACAGGTTGGTGCGCCATCCCCCCACTCGTCAGATGCCATAGGACAGGACCAGGAATGACGTCTCCATAGTGACGCCCTCATCGCAGTCAGTGTCAGAGACTTCAGCAGGGGCATTGGAAACAGGACCCAGCAATACATTTGGTCTCACCATGAGACTGAGGATGAAATGGGGGAACTGTGAGACGGCAAGCACCACTAGCTAGACAAAAAGATGTAAATTCTTGAGAAACAAACTGGGGGCCATTATCGGTAACCACGATACATGGAAGGTCCTCAATGGCAAAAGTCTTAGACTGATGAAATAGTGGCCACCATGGACATGGACGGACAACGTGCCACATAGGGAAATGGAATAGGCATCCACTACAATGAGGGAATACTGATTTAGGAAGGGCCCAGCAAAATCAACGTGTAGATGCTCCCATGGGCAATGCAGCATCGGCCAGGGGAAAAGATGCCTACGGGGTTGCCTGTCCCATACATCCTCCTACGACCACCTACTCCAGTCCGGTCACTAACATCACCTACCCCATCAAAGGCAGGGCTACCTGCTAAGCTTTAACCACTGTGCTGTATTCTATGTAGGGATGACAACCAGTAAGCTGTCTGTCCACATGAACAGCCTTAGACAAACTGTGGCCAAAAAACAAGTAGACCACCCTGTTGCTGAAGACGCTGCCAAACATGATACCCCTCATCCCAATGACTGCATCACAGCCTGTGCCATATGGATCCAGCTTTTCTGAATTGCACAGGTGGGAACTTTCCCTGCAATACATCCTATGTTCCCATAACCCTCCTGGCCTCAACCTTCATTAGTCACTGTCCTCACCCATCCAGCCCCCTCCCTGTTCCCATACCAGCACTACACAGCCGTCATTTCACCGCCACACCCAGTCTCTTAATTTCTTCTTATTTTTATTCCTCTCCTTCCACTACTTACCCCCTCCCCCCTCCGCACCTTCTCTCCTGCCCTCCGTCTAAACTGTAACACTTCACTGTCCGCCACTCCCACCATATTATCCCTCCCCCTGTCCGCCCCAGCCTCCTCCTTACCCCCACCCAGTTGCCACTCCCATCATGCGCTGGTGCTGCTGCTTGCGGTGTAGTTTCAGCTCTCTGAGACTGCAGACGTGTGTGCAAGTTGCGTTTGCGTGAGTGTGTGTGTGTGTGTGTGTGTGTGTGTGCGCGCATGTGTGTATGTGTGTATACTGCTGACAGAGGCTTAATGGCCGAAAGCTATGAGTATGTGAATCTTTTTATTGTGCCTATCGTGACTCAGCATCTCCACTATATGGTGAGTAACAACTTTCCTCCTCTGGTACTGTTACATCCCATCCTAGATTTTCCATTGTTTGATTAGTTTATGCTTATCTATACATGTCACACTTTTGTTATCCCATTTCTTTCACTCAATCACTCCCTCCCTCACTCCCTCCCACCATTTGACTGGGATCAAGTGGACTACTTCTTAACTTACCCATTTATACCAAACTTCAACATCCATCTATTCACCAACACTTGCACAGCTGTGACTGCCTTCCGGTCCAGCATCGGCACCATCTCGATATAACAAGAAGAGTGGTCTGTTACAGTTAGCACAAAACAATTCCCTGCTGGAGTTTGTTTAAATGGGCCAAACACATCCACCCCAATAACCTGAAATACTGATCGACATCACCTTTTCTTCCTCTCCACCAGTATTTCTCTGCCATCCTCTGATTCATTGCTCTGCACCCTTCATGGCCAGACAAAATATGATCATGCATTTCTCTTAGCACCTCTTCCCTTAGCTTCACTGGCACAACCACTTGTCGCCCCAATCTCATCTCCTTACATAACAACTCATCACACATACCAAACTGCTAGTGCTTACTGTACTGCTCACATTAAACTCAGCACTCTGTGCTGCTTGCCACTCAGTTAAGTCTTGATCCAGTGCCCTGCCCGACCTTCCTGCTTAGTGTGTCCACATTTCCATATTTCTTCCTGGTTTGTGGAGTACTTTGTACCCAAATTCACTGAGTTTTAATGGCCACTTCTTCAGTCTACTGGATGGGTCCTTCAAACTTGGTAACCACCTCAAAGCATCGTGGTTAGTCACTACTTTAAACTTCCTCCTATACACGTAAAAATGGAAGTATACTACTACATACATTAGGCTAAGCATCTCTCTCTCCATGGTAGAATAATTACTCTCAGCTCCATTCATTTGTTTCGATGCAAAAGTAGTAGGCCGTTCTCAATTGACCTGGCTCAACACACACCCAAGAGCATGGTTCAATGCATTGCACAATAATATAAATTCTGTCCAAAAGTGCATGAATACCAACACTGCACCTATTGTCTATACTTACTTTAACCCTTCAGATGCTTTCTGACACTCCTCAGACCACACAAATTTGATACCTTTTCTTAGTAATTGCACAAATAGTTGTGCTATGTCAGACAATCCTCTCACAAATTTTTGATAATAATTTGTGAGGCCCAAGAAAGACTGGAAGTCTTTGCTTTTTCCAGGCAGTGGGAAATATTGCATCACCTGTATTAACCTCAGATTAGTCTTCACACCTTTCTTACTAAGTACATGACCCAAGTAATTTATTTCTTCCAGTGTAAAATGACACCTCTCAGTACTCAGTGTTAAATGTACAGCTTGTAACCTCGTTAGCACTTATCTCAGTTGGTGGTCTTGCATATCCCTTGAAAGAACAATTATGTCATCCATATACGCCAAATGTTGATAAGGCTTTCATCTATTCAAGACTCCCACCAACCAAATGCTGGAATGTTGCTGGTGTATTTTAAACCAAATGACATTCTTTTACACTGGTAATTTCCACAAGGTACTGAAAACACAGTCTTCTATCTATCCTCTGGAGCCACCTCCAACTGATAGTACCCACTCCTTAAGACCATCATCGAGAAATACTGGCACTGCCCAAGATTTTCAATGGTTTTGCTGATATCCAGAATGGGGCAAGCATCTGTTACTGTCTTACTGTTCAAATGGCAGTAGCTGCAGCGTAATCGGTACTTCCTTGTAATGTCTATAGACTTTTTCGGCATATGGATAACTGCTGCTCTTCTGCTGTTATGCTAGCAGCTAACTGTTAGTAGACAAACTCTTCAAAAATTGTCTACAGAGACTGTGGCATCCTGTACAGCCTCCAGTACACTGGTGCTTTGTTCCCCTCAGGAATCCTGTGTTGCATCGTGTGCATTGCAGGCAATGGCCCACATGGAAAGAACAAGTCTTTAAACTCCAACAACAGTTCTTCTGTCTGTGTCCTTTTTGTTCCCCTCACATGCTTAATCTTCCCACGTAAAAAGTCATCCACCCATTCATCATTTTTTTCCTTACTCTTCACAAGATCAACAGGTTTAAGAACATTCATGATAATCAGCTGCCCTGCAGGAACAGGTTAACTATCCACAAGCCTGCTCCACTCTCTTTCAGCTTCCTCCTTCCTCCCTTCTGCTTTTCTTTTTTTCCTTCTCTCCATAATCAACATATTCCTCATGTCCCAAGACCCATTTTCAATCAACTAATCGTAGTGCTCTCTCTGAAACTTCTCTCCATACTTTGGAGTTTTGCAATAAGCTGTACCGTTCTCTTCAGAATCAAGTGCTGTTTAATCTCTTAGCCACCTCCACATTCTTCACTCAAAATTTATCTACTTCACCTATTAAAATTTTAAACACCTCCCTGTGGTGGCCCCTGACAGTACTGACAGACCTGCTCCCTGTGGTACTGACCACAAAGTGATTACCTCTTATCAGTCACACAAACACAAATGGAAGAAATACTTCAAACACACCACTATCCCAAACCTCCCACTACTTTACATGGCTAAATATCCAACCATATTCCTTGCTGTGCACAAAACAAAAACAAATTACTAGAACATTTAACTGTAACACAATTGTATCATTTCTTAAAATAACTCAACTACTCTTGCCTGATTGACTGCTCATAACCACTCCTAAGCACTGAAACAATGACTAAACATAGCTTTACCTCCTGAATCACTGTACATGGCCACAGCTTATATACTACTAGACAGTGAGCGACACTTCTTGCTCATGACATCCATATTCCCCGTATCAACCAGGTAGAAACTAACACTTATATTTACGTCACCTCGAAATACCATGTGTGTTCACCTGTCGCATACTGATCTTACAAGCACAACTCAACCACTGACAAAAACAACTGACTTGCCATGACACTCACAAGCAGAACAGAAAAAAAGCTGAAAGACTGCACCCATCCCACCATGAGTCGATGAAACTGCACATCCACAGTGGTCAAGTCATCATCTCCACCCACAGATAGCAGTTGTAGGATACAGATCAGACATCACGCTGCGGGGGTTGATACACTCTCCACTGTCCACTGTTCGTGACATAACTCTCCCGACACAATTCTGCAGGGTGTGGCACTGATTTCAGGTACTACTCTATAGGGAAAGCAGTGGAATGATGGACCAGTGGGGCCAAGTGATGGACTGGTTTTAGAGTGAAATTTTTTATTAGACTTCAGTTAAACATCTTGTCGTTGACAAGGTGAGGCAGACATGCCCTACTCTGATGCAGTAAGCCAGCAATGGCCAACAGATAGCTGACATCAGCCCCAGCAAAGAGGTACATGCGCCAGTGCCCTGCGATGCTGACATCAGTCTGGCAGAAATATAGTGGCCCATCAGTTCACTGAGACCTTGACATCAGCAGAATTCTCCTTCTCGTACTGTGACTGCTTTCATCTGCAGAATACCTGTGCCCAGGTGACTCAGGCCAGGCTAGTGTCCACCATGGTGACGAGGGAAGACTGTGTGCATGGGACATGACGTGCTGCCCCCTAGCTGGAGGGTGATGGCAGCAGGTGGACAGCACTGTGGCACAAAGTCTGACAGGGTGGACTTAATGCAGAAGACAGTAGCTCTAGCCCGATCTCGAACTGATAGCTGCAGCTGGCAGTGCCCAGTTGTCTCATCGTGTAGCATAGCCCTGGCACTGTGGTGGTGCTGCTTGACTCTGAATGAATCTGCCTCAAAATTCACAGTTATTTACACAGTGCCAGGGCGTATTTGTTGCTCTATTACCCAGCCCCCCATCACATAGCTCATAACATGGTTCTTGTCCTGGAATGGTGACAACATCTTGCTTGCTCTGGCTATTGCTGCTGTACAGCTAGTTTGTTTCACAATCCTTTCGCATACATGTTGCTATAAGCTATATGTCCCCATACTATGCTTACTGGCCTGCGGTAGCTAGCACAACACTCCATGGCAGCTTTCACTTTAAACTAGATAACAACGCTACATTGGTTCAAGTATGATGTTACCTGCATTTGAAATTACACAGTGATATATTATTTGTTGTTAAGTGAAACATTTACTCTATGTCACATATCCCATTTGAAGTGTGAATAAAAGTAAAATTTCAGAATGAGATTTTCACTCTGCAGCAGAATCTGCATTGATATGAAACTTCCTGGCAGATTAAAACTGTGTGCCAGACTGAGACTCGAACTCGGGACCTTTGCCTTTCGCGGGAAAGTGCTCTGGAAGGTAGGAGACAAGATACTGGCAGAAGTAAAGCTGTGAGGGCGGGTCGTGAGTCATGCTTGGGTAGCTCAGATGGTACAGCACTTGCCCACGAAAGGCAAAGGTCCCAAGTTCGAGTCTCAGTCCGGCACACAGTTTTAATCTGCAAGGAAGTTTCAAAAGTAAAATTATATCTTGAGCAGAATTGATATTTTACCATACCTCCAGAACAGCTGTTCCGACAGCACAGGCAAGTGGATTTCCACTGAATGTGTTGAAATGCAGGGATTTCGTTAAAGATTGTGCAATTTCTGTTGTAGTGACGACAGCTGCCAGTGGGAATCCATTTCCAATACCTTTTGCCATTGTTACAATGTCAGGCTGCACATCATGTCCCTCAAATCCCCAGAAGTGATCTCCTGTTCTTCCAAACCCAGTTTGCACCTGTTGAAAGTAAATTATAGAAACATTCAGATTTCTGTTGTTGATCCACAAAAAGTTATTTTCAGTAAGATGATGCAAACTATTTCCTGTTTTGGCAGGCATAATTTCTTTTGTACAAAGCAATGTGCTGAGGCTGCTGACACATATTAAATGTACAAACCTGCACCACTTAGGATATTTTCAAAAAAAAACATAATATTTGTACAAAAACAGTTTAATAATATTGTTTTAGTCTATAAATTTGTAAAATAATACTAGTCTTGAATTACTTTTTCAAATCTTTTGCATTTATATTGGAAGTATTTTTAAAGAGAAATGTTGATATTCCTTACCTTTTTTGGACATATTTTATGTTCAGTAATAACATTTCAGTGTTTGCATGGTAAAAACAAAAAAAATGTAAGTTTTTTTTTTTTTAAGTCAGAATTAAAATTATATGTCAGAGACTCAGACTCAGAGGATCTAACAGCATCAAGACCGGAGTTACCAATGACTGCAAGGGGGCCCATACAACAGTTTTGTTTTGGAGGGGGTGGGGGGAGCTTGGTGTATCGAGTATTTTTAATATTTTGGAAGATGAATGGCAACATACAAGTAGCTATAAGGTAGGAGGGGTGCTCGTGAATGACTGTATCTCTGCTGATGTAGTTATGATTTAAATTTGTTATAAAAGTTGTGAAAAATAACCATTCTTACTTTGTAACAACAAAAATAATAAATCATTGATAATATAATGTAAATGATATGAATATAATTATATTCATATCATTAATTTGAAGCCAACAATCACGTTTGTTATTGTTATCGTTATTGTTATTGTCACTGTACATTTCGAAATCTTTTCTGTCGTCTTATTTCCTCCTTCTGTTTTTGCCAGCAGTTTCACTTTCTATTCACCTTCTCCCTTTTTTACCGTAATCCAGTATACAATTTTATCCCGTCGATATACACTCAATAATACGTAAATCACTTCGAAACCATAACCAAAAAAATTTTTTTTTCCCGCTTTGCTGCTATAAAATCCACCGTTTCCAGTCCACAAACAGTTCCTTTTAGCTATTAAACAACCCTTTCGGCAGTTTTAATAACTTTTGCGTTATTTCCATTTCCGTTTTTCTCACATCACCGATCATTTTTAGCCGCTTCCCACAGGTTTAAGACATCTCTGCCCAAACTCTTTGCCTTTACAAATGTCTGCTTGTGTCTGTGTATGTGTGGATGGATATGTGTGTGTGTGCGAGTGTATACCTGTCCTTTTTTCCCCCTAAGGTAAGTCTTTCCGCTCCCGGGATTGGAATGACTCCTTACCCTCTCCCTTAAAACCCATATCCTTTTGTCTTTCCTTCTCCTTCCCTCTTTCCTGACGAGGCAACCATTGGTTGCGAAAGCTAGAATTTTGTGTGTATGTTTGTGTTTGTTTGTGTGTCTATCGACCTGCCAGCGCTTTTGTTTGGTAAGTTTCATCATCTTTCTTTTTAGATATATAATGTAAATGGATAGATAAAAAATCTACTCACCAAGTGACAGCAGGGGAAAACGCACACAAAAGAGTTTGACATTTACAACCTTTTGGGGCCAGTGGCTCCTTCTACTGGCAGAAGAGTTGAAGGGGAAGGAAGAGGAGTGAAGGAAAATGACTGGAGAGGTTCAGGGAAAGGGGTGCAGTTCAGAAAAGTCACCCAGAACCCTGGGTCAGGGGAGACTTACCTGATGGAATGAGAAGGAAAGAATGATTGTTGGGGATTGCACCAGACAAGATTTGAAAACCTGAGAGCTTAAAGGTGGAAGACATGGTAATATGCAATACAGAGATTACTCCTAAACATCAAGCATGAGTTAATAAGAGTGAAGATGTTTAGTAGTAATCCCTGTCTTCCGTATTACCCTGTCTTCCACCTTCAAGTTCTCAGGTTTTCAAATCTTGTCCTGTGCAGTCCCCAATAATCAGTCTTTCCTTCTCATCCCATCTGGTAAGTCTGGGTAAGTTCTGGGTAATTTTTCTGAACTTTACCCATTTTCCTAGACCTCTCCAGTCCTTTTCCTTCGCTCCTCTTCCTTCCCCTTCAACTCTTGTGCCAACAGAAGGAGCCACTAGCTCCAAAAGCTTGTAATAGGCAAATCCTTTTGTGTGTGTGTTCCCCTGCCACTGCTTGGTGAGTAGATTTTTTTATCTATCCATTTACTTTACATTCTTACTTTGTGGTATTTAAATCTCACCTAGATAAGTTATACCTCAGAAAATGTAAATCATACTTTGTGGAGAGTTCAGTGTGGGGGATGTTTAGGATATTAGTTGAGGATGTCAGCTGATAACTAATATTCATTTACTTTACAATGGAACTCCACTGGTAAATCTCACATATAAACATTGGAAAAATGGGGCAAACCGGAGCCTATAAAACACAATACAGTAGAAAAGAGAAAAGGCATCAGGAAATGTGTGAAGTGATGATGTGGTTAAGAACTCGGCTTTTCATTGAAGAGATGCAGCAGTTCAAACCTTCATCCAACAACATTGACATGGCTTTTCCACGACCTCCCTTAATAACATGCAGTAAATGCAGAGATGGTTCCCCAAAAAGGAGAATGGTTCATTTCCTTTTCCACCCTTATTCGTCTTAGGTAATACCTCCATCTGAAATAAGCTCAATTTCAAGAAAGTTTTAAACTCGAGACTCCCCTCTTTCCATCTCACATTAAGTATCTACTATCATTTGGAAATTAATAAAGATTGCTGAAGTTTTCTCCACACTGTAAATGACAAATTTATGCTCCCAAGTGTGAATTCGGTATAGAAAATCAAAACAGTAACTTCTGTTTTCTACAAGTTCCATGGTACCCAAAGTATCTTTATTAAACAAATAATTATTTGTTCTGAATTGAACTTAACACCACAGCAATAATTTTGTATTTCAAGTGTTAGTTAGCACCTGGGGGCATCTTGGCAAAGTTATGAGGAAGGAGCAAGAGCAAAGAAATGAAGTGAAGTAATTATATTTCAGAGGTAACTAAAATTTGCAAATAAATTAGATTCATGAGCCCAGTCCACTCATTTTATAAATGATGTATACTTGACAACACAAAAAGTAGTGGTGGCTGAAATTTGAATTGCCCCCCATGTTACACAGAAGCCAATCACATCAACGAGTGTACATTACTGCTCATAAAAGTAAAGGACCCTTCTTGTAAATGAAGGAGTTACACCTTTTTGTCATTCAACACGAAGCATTCACTCTGCAAAAACACACAAGAAAATCTGCTCCTTGTCATTCTAAGGAAACAACAATAAGAAAACCTGAATATTGCAGCACTTAGCATAGTGATTTCATCAGTGGTGTAATTGATAGACTGAAAAGCATCTGCAAAGTGGCAAGGTATAGGTCAAATCCCATTTTCAGCAATCGTATTTTGTTTCACTGGATTAATTTGTTTAATCTGCTGAAAACACAAAATTATCAGAGTGAACAGTTCACAGTTCTTAGCAAGAATTATACGGTCCTTAAAAGGGCATAACGTGTGGTTCCTTACCACTTAATATCCTGCTCAAAGTTCTTCCACTTCAATGGATCTCTGAATCTTGTGAGGACAGGATGTATGAGGTGAGTAATAAATCTCTCATTATCTGCAGGCTTCTCTCAAAAGATTATTTCCGGATGATATAGTTGTCACACTGATGGACTCTCAATATGAGTGTACTGGACAGCATAAAGTCAGTCATCTATGCTGTGAAACACCAAAGTCCACGGGAACACACCCAGCCCCTGGCCACCAAAGACACATGGCCACTGCTAGATGACTCATGGATATATTTTGGGTAAAATGGAACCATGCAGCCTATGTATTTGTACTGGACTAGAACTTGCTGTGAAAAATACTGATTCATTCAGAAATATTACATTTTGCAAGTCACAACAGATACTTTCCTCAGCAAATGCTAATCAATAGAGTTGGTAATAATCACAGAGCTTCCCCATACAGGTTACAGGTTTTGCCTTGTAGTCCAGGCTCTCCAAACTGGCACCGAACTGTGTCAGCCAACCTTGGAAAAGCAGTAATGTGTTTCAACTGCACCAAGTTTAAAAAGGATTGTGCTGTGGTGCATTTACAGACTAATTATCCTGGACTGGTGTTTTTTCATGCCAATGACTAGCCCCACACACCTACTGAATTCTCCAGTATGACAATATCATGTCATCCTTTATTGCGCATTGCACTCAGTAACAACATACCGTGCCCCAGTCTCTGATACCATCAAATTTCCTTCTTCTACACCAATGACACGGTCATGAATAGCCTGTTGACAATGAGGCATGGATCATGAATGGAGTGAGTGGACATAAAGTGATGTTGTTCAGGTATCTGACTTTGAATCATCTACTGCCATTGAGAATTACAGAATGAATGGTTTAATGTAAATAATTTTGAGGTAAAGTACACACACACACACACACACACACACACACACACACACACACACACACACTTGTGATGGCATGACATACAATGTGGGAATGGAATTATAAAAATCATGCACAACCATGCTGTTTGTAGCCAGTGATGCGAGTCCATTTCAAAGGCAAGAAGGAAAATGTTGGCAAAGATATAGACAGACAATAGGAAGAGACAAAGTAGGCTTAACCTATGAGACAGTAACATATTTTCCTTCTTGCCTTTGTTAGGTACTTGCATCTCTGGCCCAGAGGAGAGTGGTCGGGCATGACTTTTGTGACTACAAACTAAGCACTCTGTGTTGAATTCTGTGTGTGTGTGTGTGTGTGTGTGTGTGTAGGTGCACACACGTGTTCCTTGTCACAGAATTTCCTCTGAAGGCTAGCAAGTTTTTATCCTCTTTTTGTGTGTGCCTGTCGACAATCAATGCTTCAGCTATTCAGTTCAGTTAGGGACCCCCTTTATTCCTAAATTAATGTTTTTATACATGGGTACTTGGCTTTAAGCTTTTAGCCAAAGTCTTCTTCAGAAAAGAAAGTAAAGCAGATTCACACAAACAGGCACACCTAATGCCCAAGTTAGCCTCCAGCTGCTATAATCGGGCTGCAGCTGTTGCACTGAAAGAAAGAAGCAGTCAGGAGTGGGGCAGAGAAGGGAGATGGATAGCGGAATACAGGTAGGGGACAGAAGAGCGCTGTCTGTTGGAATGTACAGGGACTGCTGTAGAAGGTGGTGGCACAAGGCTGCCAGAGGCAGCATCAGAAGGCTGTGGGAGTGAGGAGACAGGAAAGGACTAGTTGACGTCACGGCAGAGAGTGAGTGCAGGGAGGGTGAGGGAACATGAATTGAGGGGATGTTATAGGACAGGGGGGGCAGAAACTGTTGGGTCGAGGGTGTGGGGACTGCAATTTACTGTAGATTGAGACCGGCATGATTTTGGGAGCAGAGAACGTGTTGGAAGGATAACTCCCATCTGCCCATTTCAGAAAAACTGATGATGGAGGGGAGGATCCAAATGGCCCAGGTTGTGAAACAGCCACTACAATCAAGCATGTTGTGCCACAGAGTGGTCTACCCAACTCTTGGCCACTGTTTGACAGTAGCTGTTCATCCAGACAGGCAGATGATTGATAGTCATATCAATATCAAAAGCTGTGCAGTGACTGCAGAGAGCTGGTATATGACATGGCTGCTTTCACAGGTGACCTGACTGCTGACTCGGTAAGATAAGCCTGTGACAAAACTGGAATAGGAAGTGTAGTGGGTGGACTGGTTAGGTCTTGCACCTTGGTCTTTCACAGGGATATGATCCCTGTGGCAAGGGGCTGAGATTCAGAGTGGCACTGGGATGGACTAGGATGTTGTGGAGGTTGAGTGGTGATGGAACACCACTTTGGGAGGGATGCAAAGGATCTCAGGTAGGATGTATCTGATTTCAGGGAATGATGATTGATAATCAAAGCCCTGATGAAGGATGTAGTTCAGCTGTTAAGTCAAGGTGGTACTTGATTATGAAGGGGGCTCTCATTTGTAGCTGGTTCTTGGGGGTAGTTGGAGGATTGAGTGTGTGTGGGGATATGGCATGGGAAATGTGTTTGTGGACTAGGTCTGGGGGATAGTGCCTGTCTGAGAACGCCTTTGTGAGTTCTACAGCATACTTCCACCTTCTACAGTAGTACCTGTGTGCTTTGCAAGACAGTGCTCTTCTCTCTCCCTGCCCATAGACTACTATACCTCCCCCTTCCGTGCTCCATTTCCGACTGCTGCTTTCATTCAACGAAACAGTTGCAATCAGGCTTGAGCAACCAGAGATAGGGGTGCTGTGTGCATGAATTCTGCCTGTTTGTGTGAATGTGCATGCATTGTCTCTCTTTGGAAGAAGGCTTTGAACAAAAGCTTATCATTTAAATGTCCTTTCGTTTTGCCTGGCTGCAATTCAATGTGCCATCTTTAATGTGAGTAGCAATCTTCCATTTCATAATTGTTCATAAAGCACATAATTTTGTATTATCATTCAGACAATCTTTTTACCAGTAACTAATTACATAGAGATGTGTTTTCATTGATGTAATGTGAGTTTGTTTTCTGATGACTATTAGGCAAAATAAATATGCATGCACCAAACTGTCTTTAATCTAAAATACTTGCTATTATTATTATTATTACTGTCAGTTATTATTATTAGTAATATCATTATTGAGAAGGTTTTGTTATATGTATGGTATGTGTTATTCCTGGTCAGATGTGTGTTTTAATGCTTTAATGCTTTTAATGCTTTTATGACATTTATTAACTGACAAACTGTCAAGGCAGAGTTCAAGAAAAGAGTGCCTGAAGAATAACACAAAGAAGTATACATTTTTATTATCTAATTTTTTCCCAAAACAAGGTCTAGTGACCTGAATCCTTTTATAAGAATTTCTTTTCAGTAGTCCTCAATGTGTTAAAGCACATCAAAAATGGTGTACCCTCCCTGTGACAAAATTCAATGAAATAATTGTTCATGCTGTGACTATTGTGTAGACTGGATGATCAGCTTTCAATAATTTTTGCCCTTCTGTTAGACTGTGATGGAGTTATTAATATGTTATTATTATTATTATTATTTCTAGACATCCAAACAGCAAATCTTGCTGCCAATTTTATCATACTTGCCACCACAAGTGATGCTCATTGATTTACAGCCTAAAAACTGTGGAATATTACCTGCAAATTATTGCAATAGTGGAGCATTTTCTGTGTAGTGTAAGCCATCATATGGAAGCGAAAAAAAGTTGCAACCTGTAATAAAGAACCTACATGTTGGCCAATAAGCTGCAGTGATGATAAGCAATATTCTCCCTGTTAAAGGTATACATACTGTATCTATAGCTAATAACAGCATATTTTGTCATTTAATTATTGCTTATTTAGCCTGACCAGGTTAGGGCCTTACGGCCCTCTCTTACATCTGACCAGGAATAACACATACTATACATATAACAAAACCTTCTCAATAATGATAATACTAATAATAATAGCTGACAGTAATAATAATAATAATAATAATAATAATAATAATAGCAAAGCGTGGTTAGAATAATATAGATTAGCTTAGCTCATTTGAAGCCATGTTTAGTATTATGGGAAGTAGAATAGATAAAGGAAGAGGGGAAGACTGGAATGTCAGTGACAGTGGCTTTTAGGAAAGAGTAAAATATACATAGAGAACTCTACCGACAACAGCAGGAAAAAGTCCTGGGGGAAGGAGAGCGATGAGAATGAGCGGCATTAGTGCAGGAGAGATGGCTATTGTGTCAGAAAGTGGGCCCTTTAGCTACACTTTGAAGTTTGGAAGGTATTTAATTTCTCCGATATTTTGAGGAAAATGTTCTAGAGTCTGGTTCCTGATAAAGAAAATGATTTTGAAAATATTGCAGAGCTACGTGTTGGAACAGAGAGAATTTTGCTTTGTTGAGAATGAGTATTTCTGTTGTGCTGTTCAGAAATTAGAATAACAGTTAGGACAAATAAGAGAGATTGCAATGATTGGAAAGACAGTAGAGCAAATATACGAGGATCACTCCAAAAGAAATGCACACTATTTTATTTTAAATCCATCTTTTATGCTACATGTTTGAAAGTTTTACAGTGTATAGATACATCCTTTAGGAACAATATTTTCATTTCTCCACATAATTTCCATCACTCTCAACTGCTTTATGCCATCTTGTAACCAGCGCCTGTATACCCACACGGTAAAATTCTGGACCAACCTGTCGGAGCCACTGTTTGGCAGCATGCACAAGGGAGTCATCATCTTCAAACCTTGTTCCACGAATAGTGTCTTTCAGTTTCCCAAAGAGATGATAGTCACATGGAGCCAGGTCAGGACTGTAAGGCAGGTGTTTCAGTGTTGTCCATCCAAGTTTTGTGATCGCTTCCATGGTTTTTTTGACTGACATGTGGCTGTGCATTGTCGTGCAACAGCAAAACATCCTGCTTTTGCTGATGTGGCCAAACATGACTCAGTCGAGCTTGAAGTGTCATCACATACGCATCAGAATTTATGGCGGTTCCACTTGGCATGATGTCCACAAGCAAGAGTCCTTCGGAATCAAAAAACACCATCTCCATAACTTTTCCAGCAGAAGGTGTAGTTTTGAATTTGTTTTCCTTGGGTGAATTTGCATGATGCCACTCCATTGTTTGTCTCTTTGTCTCTGGTAAAAAATGATGGAGCCATGTTTCATCACCTGTCACAATTCTTCCACGAAATTTATCTCCACCATTCTCGTACTGTTCCAAAAGTTTGCTGCATACCATTTTTCTTGTTTCTTTGTGAGCCACTGTCAATATCCTGGGCACCCACCAGGCACAAACCTTTTTTAACGCCAACACTTTCAGTATTCTGCAAACACTTCCTTCCCCTATCCCAACGTAGCGTGACAATTCGTTCACTGTGATGCATCTGTCAGCAGTCAGCAATTCGTTAACTCTCTGCACATTGTCTGGAGTGTGTGCAGTATGAGGCCTGCCACTTCGAGGACAATCCTCAATATTGCCGGGCCCGCTTTCATCACGTAACCTGCTTGCCCACCGACTAACTGTACTGCAATTGACAGCAGCATCTCCATACACCTTTTTCAACCTCTTGTGGATGTTTCCCACTGTCTCGTTTTCACAGCACAGGAATTCTATGACAGGATGTTGCTTCTGACGAACGTCAAGTGTCGCAGCCATCTTGAAGACATGCTGTGATGGCGCCACTCATGGGAACAGGTTGAACTAAGTTTGAAAACAAGCAGGAAGGATGTATCTACACACAGTAAAACTTTCACACATGCAGAATGAAAGGGGTAATAAGTCTTTTGTGAGTGAATAAGACTGCTTACATTTTAGGTGGATTAGGTTTCAAACTTACACTCAGTGCTAACAATGACAGGACAAGTAAATCAGCATTTACATGCAGGATGGTGTGTGCAGATTTGTTGGACTTGCACTTAGATACAACTGAATTTCATCAGCATGTAGGTGATATTCGCAGTGTGAGAGAATGGTTGTCACATTATTAACATAAAATGAGAAGAGTAATGGGCCCAATACTGATCCTTGAAGAACCTCTGATCCTACATCCCTCAATTATAACCTTTTTGTTCCACTCATTATGCACTGTTGGTGAGATGTAAGGTATGAGTGGAACCACTATACAGCTCTGTACAAGATATGTTTTTACTCATAAATTTAGCAAGTAGAATGCCAAAAACAAATGTCAAATACTGTGCTCAAGTCCAAAAAGCACATAATAGCAGCCTGTTGTTTGTTCATTGATTGTTTCAGTTTGTCACTCACTTTTATAAGAGCAATTGTTGTGCTGTGATTTTTCTCGAACTGGACTGATATTCATCTGAAAGGTGACCTGATGTTAAATAATTAGTAAGCCATTCATGAACAATGTATTGTAAAGCCTTGGGTAGTGCTGACAGTATGCAAATGGGCCTGTAGTCGGAAGGCTGTTCCTGCTTCCCGGTTGCTGGAAAGATGCTGGAGATCAGAGAGTAGTTACAAAGGTGCATCTTCATGCTTTTGTGGTGCAATGATTGACCCATTAAATTTTGGGTGAGAGAATACCCGTTGGCTTCAAAAACTCTCTTCAAGTGTTGGAGCTCAACCTTCAGAGCCTTCCTGTCAGCAATGACATGTGCTCTGTGAACTAAAGTTCTCAGGACACTGATTGTCTGCAAAGGATAGCGGCAACTATTTACACGATCTATATGCGTTGGTTTCCAGTATACCGTATGTGCCAATTTGTGGACATAAGCTTCTCGGTCTCAAGAAAATTTGGCGCAACGATGATGGCACTTTGAGACACAGTATATTGGAAACCAACACAAAGAGATTTATATTTATGTGCAGATAGCTGCCACCATCCCTCACAGATGATGAGTGTTCTCAGAACTTTAGTTCACAGAGCACACATCATTGCTGACGGAAACAATCTGCAGGTTGGGCTCCTACACTTGAAGAGAGTTTTTGAAGCCAATGGGTTCTCTCCACAGCAGATATATAAGGCACTACAAATGAAACCAGAGGTAGTTTTCTTGCAATATGTGGGAAGCCTATAGTTAAAAATAGGACTCTTCAGCAAGCACAAAGTAAAAGTGACTTTTCCTCTTCCACTGAAGACAGCAGAACTCCTGGGTTACGTTAAAGATGGTTTGCTGCTCTGGAAAGCTGGGGTTTACAAGATCCCATGGCCTTTCATGCATCGAGTAGATGATTCGTACAGTCCATGAAAGATGTACAGAGCACCACTGGCACACCCGCCCCTTACAGCCAAATAAATCAATTGTTGCGCAGAACACTATACTGATACTGGTCACTCTATGATGTACAAAAGCATTGAAATTTTAGTGTCAGCATCACCTTTTTGGGACTTGGTGGTGAAATATGAAACTGAAATTCACTTGGCAATGAATTTAATTAAGAGACAATGGCTTCAACTTGGACAAGCCATGGAATCCGGAATCCAGTGCTTTCTGTAATAAACTTACGAAGTCTTGTAACAGTGCAGCTCAGAGTGATGTACCAACATTTCTGCATGGATTGATTGTGCAGCCACAGACATAATTCAGGCATATGTGTACTACTTAGCCGTCAATCAACACCTCTGGGCCTGTGTATCTGTGGTCACATGTACAGTGGCATGGTCCCCAAGTTTAAAAGGCTGGAACAATTGCTGGAGCATCAGCCTTTTGATTCACTCTAAAGATGGCTGAATGACATACAGGTGAAATATTGGCAGAAAAAGTTGAATTTATGTGGCTGTATGCCCAAAATGTAATAGTTAAAAATGTCAATTTTCTTGGCGGTATAGGATTGATGAGAAGATTGATCATTTGCACTGTTAGACTATCATACTGTGCAGCTGGTGAACATATTTGTGCAATTGACTTTGGGATCTTGCTAGGGCTTAATGATGGCAGAGAACATTTTTCATTTGTACCACCTGCTGATACTTTAAGGCAATCAATAGTTTGTGCCCTTGTTTGTTGGTCAAGTAAAGATACCAGCGTGGCGAAATATTCATTTAGACCCTCAATAAGAACTAGATGTTTAGCTGAAGATTTGGGCTTGTGTGTTCGTAGACCTCATAGATTTGATGGCCATCACAGGATGGCAGGTCTGTGAAAGTCCTCTGTTAGCAACTGGGTATACCTAAGCTTTGCATTTCTCACTGATTGACTAACTCTGTTCCATAGTTGCTTGTAGGTGAGATGATTATCAGAGGTCAGGTGCTGTTTGTACGAGGGCTGTTCAAAAAGTAAGATGACTTTTCAAATTGCTTGGGCAATGTTACATTTGATCTTTTTTTTTGTTACGCTGGTACACCTGCCCCGAACATATGTTCACATTTTCAAGTGTACAGCATACTTCGTTTGCTTTGACAGATAGAAAGGTTAGACATATTTCAGTGTGCTTGGCGATTTTTGATTATTATAAAAAATGGAGCAAAGAATTTGCATCAAATTTTGTGTGGAAACAATTGAAATGTTGACAGTGGCATATGGTTAGTCTGCTCTAAGTAAAAAGAAGTTTAAAAGTGGTACAAGCTCTTCCAGGATGGCCGAGAAGATCCCAGTGACGAACCTGCTCTGGCCACCCCAGCATATCAACAACAGATGATAATGTCGAAGCTGTGAAGAAAATTGTTTTGGAAAATCATTGAATTGCCATAAGAGAAGTTGCTGAGGATGCTGGCAAATTGGCCTTCTCGTGTCATGCAATTTTTTCGGATGTTTTGGGCATGAATGTGTGTCAGCGAAGTTTGCTCCAAAACTCAATTCTGATCAGAAGAACAGTCGCATGAGCATCGCTAAGGAGCTCTTGAATGACATCAGTGATGATCCTGATGTTCAAAAGGGTCTTAACTGATGACAAAACATGGGCTTATGGTTATGACATCGAAACCAAAGCCCAATCATCCCAATGGAAGCATCCTAGAGAACCAAGATGAAAAAAAGCACACCAAGTTCGATCAAATGTCAAAGTTTTGCTCACTGTTTTTTCAATTACTGTGGCATAGTGCATCATGAGTTTTTGCCTTCAGGTCATAGAGTCAATAAGGAGTAATACTTTGACATTATGCACCATTTGTGAGAAGCAATACACAAAAAAGTCCAGAATTGCAGAAAAGCAATCCATGGTTTTCGCATCACAACAATGCACCTGCTCATTCATCATTGCTTGTGAGAGATTTTTTGGGCAGAAACAACATGACAATCCTGCCTTAGCCACCATATGCACTGGATTTGGACCCCTACAACTTTTTCCTGTTCCCAAACTGAAGAGACCTATGAAAGTATGGCGACTTTCAACAATTGAGGAAATAAAAACTGCATTGCCGGAAGTACTAAAGGCTGTACCGAAAAGTGCTTATGAGAAGTGCTTCAAGTATTGGAAGAAGCATTGGCACAAGTGTATTGTGTCTGAGGAGGATTACTTTGAAGAGGACAACATGAATATTGATTAATAAATACATATTTTTTCATAAAAATATAGTCACTTTACTTTTTGAGCACACATCATATATCCCGTCTCCTGTGTATTGTCTCTGATGCTCAGAAGGTGTTTGAGGTGCTCTGTAAGCCATGGTGCAGATTTTCTCCTTACTCTTACTGTTTATAGAGGTGCATGTTTCTCTTATAAATTATTGAGTCTCTTAGTGAAGTTGGATACTTCATTCTTTATGTCAAAGTTAGTTCCTGTCATTGTCTGCCAAGAAATACCATAGGCATCACCTGTAATCTTGGACATATTCATGTGCTTAAAATATCTAAAAGTCACCAGTGAGTAAGTCATGAATATTACATCATGAGCAGACAAGCGAGATGGTGAACTCCAATCATGTGAATTTCTCTATTAGGAGATTTGATTGCAAATAAATCAATAAATGTATGAATGTCTGCTTTATGGTGAGTAGGCCCAAGTGGAATCAGTGTAAGTTCTGAGCAGAAAAGTATGCACCTGAATTCTGATACAAAAGGAATGTTGTTTAGAACATTTATGTTGGTATCTCCAGTTACAGTTACATGTTCATACAATGATCCAAGGCTTGAGAGTGCAGATTTGAAGCTAGAGAGCTATCCAACTTTAGGTGGATTGTATATTACACAGGTGAGACTCTTTCTATTGAGCAGTTTAATCTCAGTGAACATGCATTAGGGTTGTGTGTACCCATTTTTTGATGGGAGCATAACCTTGGAGAACAAATTTGTGTGTGGATATGCTGCCACACCTCCCCCTCATCTGTTTCAGAAAAATGTGACCATCAAGGCTTATGGAACTGGGAAGGATACTCGGCTTCAGCCATAGGCTGACAGGAGTATAACATGAAAGCTGAGGTCCTGAAATATGCAGCAGAACTCAGTCAGGTGGGCTGGCAGGAACTGCTCATCTTTGTGAACAAGCTAAGGTGTAGAACTGTCACGAGTTATTTCCACTATTAGTTGTCAGGTTGAGGGGAAAGCTGTTCTGGAGTCAGTCATAGCCCATCGTCTTGTGGAATGCATTGGGCATGGGAGGAGGGAGGTGCACAGAGCTGTAAAAGGCAGGCAGAAAGTGGGAGGAAGCGGTAAGAGGAAGTGGAAGGTTCAGGATCAGGTACACTTGTCCAACACTGTGTGAAGGTTGAAGTTGAATGAGTTTTTTATAGATCGATAAAACACGGCAACAAGGTGAGCAGTGTATGACAGTATGAGACATTGATACTAAAAGCATGTTTGTACTGGAAATAATACTAATAATAATAATAATAATAATAATAATAATAATAATAACAAACTTACATGGAACCATTACAACAAGAGAAGTATTTCCATCAGTGCCAAATTACGACATCTCAGTACAGCAGTCTTACCAGAGGCATTGTATGCTCAGAAACAACAGTAAAGAAGGGGAAGAATGAAAATTAAGGAGATGGAAAAAAAGAGAGGAAAATACTGAGAAAGATTTGCAGGCCAGTTCAGACAGAGGGAATCTGGATAAAGAGAGCACCAAATGAACTGTGTGAACAGACAGAGATGACATCAGGAACAGAAGGGCAAAGTTACATGGACACATACATAGGATGAACAAAAATAAAATAAGTTGACCAAGAAAATTTGTAACATAGCGACAAGTAATACAGTGAAAACCAACTGGGTAAAGGAAACCATAGAAGACCTCAAGAAACTGAACATCTCTGTGCAAGACCACTACACTCGCATTCGGGTGGACAATAGTTCAATCCCGCATCCAGCCATCCTGGTTTAGGTGTTCCTTAATTTCCCTAAATTGGTCCAGGCAAATGCCGGGATGGTTCCTTTAAAAGGGCAAGGCTGGCTTCCTTCCCCGTCCTTCCCTAATCTGATGAGACTAATGACCTCACTGTTTGGTCTCCTCCCACAGAACAACACAACTCTGCAGGAGACGTGACAGACAGGGAAAAATACAGAGAAAAAATCAGAAAACAGAAATTTCAGCAAATGCCCAAAGAGAGGAAAACAGGAAAGAAGTGGACAGAAGAGAGGAAGAAGAAACACGGTGAATATATGAGAGGTTTTTGGGAAGAAAAAGGAAAGAGAGAGAAAAAATGCAATGAAAATTGATTGTGTTTCAGCACTTTCCTTAACGGGGAACTATCATTAATAATAATAATATTAATAATAATAATAATAACAGAGGAAACAGTAAGAGCAAAAGATTATATTTAAACAAGAATAAAATAATAATGTAAAATGTAAGAAGTCCACAACAAGTGGAGTCAACTGAGTACAAAGGGATTTAGAACGAAACAATATAAAAATAGAAGATATAAACAACAGAGAAGCCTTTCATGGAAAAGCTATTGAAAATGGAAAGATTCCAGGGCAGGACAGCTAAAAAAGACTGGTTCAAAATGGTCTGAGGACAGAAAGAAGAAACGTAGTGAACAAATTAAGGCATACTGGAAAAAAAGAAACGAACAGAGAACAAAGAATTTAAATTAGAATGTGATCCTCAGATGGCCTATTTGCAATAAAAAAATAAAACAAAAATAAAAAATAATGTAAAAGGGAACAGTAAGAGCAGCAGAGTAAGGGATATATCTAAGGTTATGTTATTAATGAATAAAATTATAATTTTGTAGCAAATTTATCCTCTGGATCAAAATCCCATGAGACTAGTGAAGTAATAGTGAAATAATGGTTATATTGGTATTTTAAGTATGAAAATTGAACAAAAATGTATAACTAGTACCAAAAGTAAACCTAAGCAAACAAATGCTAATAACACAAGACTGTTTTCAAGGAAAATACTACAAAATAAAATGTTTCTTTGTGAAAGATCAGTTTGGGCTTGCACAGCTTAGGCTTTGAAGTTCCATGTTGTTTCTCACTGAGTGCTTATTGGCAGAAAAGCTTGTGTGGCTTCTTGGAATAGAGTTAGAATACAGACAAGAACATTTTTGTGTAATATTTCAAGTAATATTCCTCTTTTGTATGTTCTCACTGTAATTCAGAAAAATGGCATGTTGCATTTCATTCATGTCACTGACTTTGACTCAATCAATCAGTCTCTTTATTCATCCATTAACAATATACATTGCATGGATGTCATCAATTACAATTTAATTTCTTATATTTAATTTGTTTCAAAAAACTTGGGTAATAAATACAAATATTTTATACCAGTATAGATAAATAATATTACTTTTCCATATTCATATATTCTTCAATGTTATAAAAACTATGTGTTAGTAAAAATTGTTTAAGATCTACCTTGAATTTGTGAAATTCTTTTATTTTCTCTATTGTAGAATGCAATGCACTAAAAAGTATTTTGGGCTGGTAGTTTGCAGTTTTTTGGTAGAGCACTTCTTTGTGGGTGTCTCTGTGAAAATCATCTCTATTCCTTGTCTCATGGTTATGAAACTGATTATTTAATGTTGAAAATTTGTGGTGAGTTTTCAGAAAGCAGATACATTCATAGATGTATAAGCTAGGAAGAGTCATTATTTTAAACTCTTTAAATATTTCCCTGCATGATACTCTAAAGGGAACCCCTTTCATTATTCTAATAGCCTTTTTGAAGTTTGAAAGCTTGTTTTGCCATACCTATATTTCCCCAGAAGATCACACCATACCTAAGCAAACTGTTCATATAAGCATAATAGGCACACAGCAATTATTCAGTGTTGCAACAGTCCTGAAGCATTCTTAGCACATAGCATTTCCTTAGGTTTTTACTCAAAACTTCTAGATGATTTTACCATCTCAAGTGCTCATCAACCCATATACCTAGGAATTTTGTGTGTGGAGGTTCTGCAATAACATAGTTCCCTAACTTAGCTTTCACTCTTCTTCTACCTCTACTTTTAATATTACTGAAATTCACCGATACTGTTTTATCCTTATTTATGATCAAAGCATTATTGCTAAACCATTTTCCTGTCTCATTTATTGTCCTAGAGACACTCTACTGTAGATTATTCTCACTGTATCCTTTTATGAAAATGCTAGTGTCATCAGCAAGCATCGCCGTTTCTGCAACTGTCAGGTGGTCTGGCAAATCTTTTATATACATCAAGAACAACAGAACATGGAACCCTGGGGCACTCCATATCTAGCGGTTTTTTTTTTTTTTTTTTTTTTTTTTTTTTTTTTTTTTTTTTTTTTTTTTTTTTTTTTTTTTTTTTTTTTTTGATCTGAAAGATACTCTTTGCCTTCATGACATATTTGTGCTTTCTGTTGTCTATCAGAGAGATAAGACTTGAACCATCTGTTGTCTATCAGAGAGATAAGACTGAACCATTTGAAGGCGAGTTCCCGGACCCCATAAAATTCTAGTTTGATAAGCAATAAGTCATGGCTGATTAGATCAAATGCTTTACATAAATCTAAGAATATCCTGCAGCTTAATTCATTCTTGTCCAAGGCATTTAGGACCATTTTCATGGATTGGAAGACTGCCATTTCTGTAGATCTCTTCTTTCTAAACCCATTTCAAGCATTAGTCAGTATTTTATTTTTATTCAGGAAGTCAGCTAGCCTTTCATGCATTACTCTTTCAATTACTTTAGAAAAACCTGACAATAATGACACTGGCCTATAATTATTTATGTCAGCTTAATATCCTTTTTGTGAAGTGGTTTTACTACGGAGAGTTTTAGTTTTGATGGCAACACCTCTGTCCTAAAAGATGTATTAATAATATCAGTTAGGTGAGTATCTATGCTGGCAGAACTATGTTTGATTACCTTGTCTGGAATTCCGTCAGTACCACAAGACATTTTATTTTTTAGTTTATTAACAGCATTTCTAACTTCACATTCTGTTACTGGGCACAGAAACATTGTCTTTCTACAAGTTGGTACTTTTATGTTTTTGTTGTTTGAATTGCATAGACTTTTAATTAGGTTCAGTGCTTTGTTCACAAAATGTTCATTGAATATATTGGCTATCTGTTGAGCATCTTCTGTCACTTTACCCTCACTTTTAGTTTTGAAATTATGGGTCTTGGTTTTACATTTTCCTATGTTATTGTTTCTAACCGTCCAAATCGATTTTGATTTATTGCTTCCCTTGTTAATGTATGAATCATTGCTTAGCCTTTTTGCTGCCTGTAAAACTTTCCTATAGACCCTTCTATATTTCCTTTAGTATGGTTTTATTGTTGTATTTATTTTAGCATATTTACTTAGATTTCTAAGAGTGGTTGCTGATTTTTTAATCCCTTGTGTTTGTCTTCTCACTGACTTTAATTCTTTTTAATGGGAATGCCACATCGTAGCAATATTTATAATCAGTAAGAAAAGCATCATACTTTTTGTCTACATCATCAGTTTGTTCTATGCTCCACTGCACCCTTTTTAGCATACTATTAAAAACCCTTATGTTATTTGCATTAATAAGTCTTCTTTGCACATATTTTTCTGTGGCTGTGCATTTCTTATTGTCCTCATTCCTTATCATCATTTTTAAAGCCATATGGTCAGAAAAGCCTATATCTGTTACTTCAGTATTGTACTTACAGCTTTGTTTGTTGGTAAATATCTGATCAAGTGTTGTTCAGACCCATCCTCATATCTGGTAATTTCCTGCAGCGTAGGTTCCATGTTGTGTGAGTTAAATAGATTTAATAATTGTACCTTGTTCTTATTACTTTCATTAAAATTAATGTTAAAGTTACCAAGAACTATTGTGCATTTTGACCTTCCTCTCAACTCATTTAAAAGATCATCTATATAATATAAGAATTGGGTAAAGTCACCTGATGAGGACCTATAGATGCAAGCAATGATAGTTTGACAGTCTGTAAGTTCACAAATACAACATTCAAAACCTTTTTCTTCACACTTCACTTTGCTAAGTTTTACCTTGATTTAACATTACTTCTAACATAGATGAATACACCTCCAAATTTATGTTTCGCTGCAAAAGCTACTTATTAAGTCAAACTCTGGTATATTTGCTGCACAAATCTGAGTGTCCCGAAGCCAGTGCTCATTGATACACAGCACAGAAACCTCCTTATGATTACAGTTTAAAATTACTTCCAGCTAGCACATTTTGTTGCCTAGTCCTTGTACATTCCAATACAGCAAAGTCAAGCCACCTAGAGTTGGTGCACAGCTCACCTTAGTATCCACTTCAGGTTGCTTGGTAAAAAAAAATCCTTCAAGTGTGAGGGTCTTGTCACTCTTCTTCTGATTGGCACTCTACTAATTGCTTCTACTTGACTGGATGCTGTTGTTGACGATGGTGGAGTGTCTACTGCTGCTGCTGCTGCTGCTGCTAAAGCTGACAGATTCTCTGCCTCTACTGGTGGTTGTTGTTGATCTGCAGCTGATAATGATGATGGTTCTGTTGCTTTTTGTTGATGTGCTGCTGCTACTGTTTCTGGTAACGATGGAGACTCAACTGTTGCTATTCTTCGTCCTGCAAGTAGGTCTGTTTTCTTATATGGTGCCTTCTTTCCTGCCACATCATTTGCCGCTTCTTCTAACTTTTGCACTGATCTCTTGGTTACGTTCATTTCTTGAGTACTTGTGCTCTCCCTAGATACAGTATTCACTTTTAAGGATTCTGATATTTGTCCAGGAGTTGCGTCAGTAACCATTCTCACTGATTCTTTACCTGAGACTGCAGTATCCTTCCATTTAAGCTCTATTGTTGTTCTGTACACGGCATGAAATATACTATGGTGTACTATATTCTCTTAGAAAACTATGATCAGAAAGGAAAATTATAATTGAGTTAACAATATGAGAGACCAGTCACTGTAATAACATGGAAACAGGAAGGAAATAAATGTTAAATGACAGACAGGATTTTGATATTTTTAAAACACTTTTTGATGTGCACATGCAAGGAAGGGAGGTATTGGGATTGGAACAGGAAAGGAAATGACCTGTTGTGTTACAAGGTACCTTCCGCCATGCACCAACCATTGGCTTGTGGAGTATGTATGTAGATGTAGATAAGTAATGCTGGAATAGGTGGTGAAGGTAATCTTATATAAATTATAAATACAAGTGTGTGTTTTTTAGTATGTTTGATACTCCTGCACGCTGAAATGGCTCGGCAGATTTGGATGAAACTTTTGAAACGGAGGTAGCTTATACCTTCAATTAACACACAGGCTACCTTACATATACACTGAGGTGACAAAAGTCATGGCATAGTGATATGCATGCATACAGATGGCAGTAGCATAGTGTACACAGTGTATAAAAGGACAGTGCATTGGTGATTCATGTGAAAAGCTTTCTGACGTGATTATGGCCGCATGACAGGAATTAACAGACTTTGAATGCAGAATGGTAGTGGGGGCTATATGCATGGGACATTCCATTTTGGAAATTGTTAGAGAATGCAATATTCTGAGATCCACAGTGTCAAGAGAGTGCCAAGAATACAACATTCATGCATTACCTCTCACCATGGACAATGCAGTGGCAGACTGCTTTCACTTAACAACAGAGAGCAGCAGTGTTTGTGTGCAGTTGTCAGTTCTAACAGACAAACAACACTGCATTAAATAACAGCAGAAATCAATGTGGGACATACAACTAACATGCTGTAAGGAGAGAGTGGCGAAATTTGACGAAATATGGCAGCAGACAACTGACGTGAGTGCCTTTCCTAACAGCATTTACATTACCTGCAGCACCTCTCCTGGGCTTGTGACCATATCAGTTGGACTCTTGATGACTGTAAAACTGTGGACAGGTCAGATGAGTTCCAATTTAAATTGGCAAGAGCTGACAGTAGGGTCCGAGTGTGGCGCAGACGTCATGAAGCCATAGATCCACACTCTCAACAAGGCACTGTGTAAGCTGGAGGTGGTTCCTTAATGGTGTGGGGTGTGTTTACATGAATCACTGTCTGGAAATGGTTACATTTGGCTACTTGGAAGCCATTTGCAGCCATTCATAGATTTCATGTGCCCCCCCCCCCCCAAAAAAAAAGAAAGAAAGAAAAAAAGAAGAAGAAGAAGGGAATCTTTATATCTTTATGGATGACAGTGCACCGTATCACTGGGACATAATTGTTTGCAATTAGTTTGAAGAACATTCTGGACAGTTCTAGTGAATGATTTGGCCACCCAGATTGCCTTATGTGAATCCTATTTAACATTTATGGGATGTAATTGAGAAGTCAGTTCATGCACAAAATTTTGCTTTGGCAACACTTTCGCAATCATGTACGGCTATAGTGGCAGCACGGCTCAATATTTCTGCATCAGTGTTTCAAAGACTTGTTAAGTCCATGCCACAGTGAGTCGCTGCACTACACTGGGCAAGACAAAGTTTGAGGTATCCCATGACTTTTGTCACCTCAGTGTACATACCTACTGAAGGGGCTGGAGGTGGGGGTGAAAAAGTAGTGTAGCCCACAATATGTTAATATCCATATGTTATTCATCTAGTATTTGAGAATATAATATCAAATCTTTACAAAATTTTCCCTGACAACCCCCACAAAATAATAAAATGGAAAAAGTTTGTCGCTTACTACATTTTTGCTGTTAATGCTGTAGAATTATGATGTAAAGTTGTTATAATTTATTGCTTCCTTACTACTGCCTTGTATTTGTGACACAATTTGGAGACAGTATTCCCATATAGAACTCAATGTACCAGCAAAATTATAACAGTGTATGACACACAGTTCCAGAGATATGTTGTTGTGAACATTGAGGTGCTTGAAAAAGTGCCACATCATCAGGGCTTATGACATTATAAACATTGATCTGTGTGAAAATAAAACTGCAGGGTGAAATTTGCTAGAAGTATGAGTGAAATATCTGAACAAATGTGAGTGAAATATGTTAAATATATATGAAATAGATTTGACATGCCCAAATTTGGGCAAAGCCATGGGTAAAAAGCTCATCCTAAACCCCTGGAATGATTTCAATCAAATGAGGTACACATATTAACTATAATTTGGAAAGAAATGCTGTAGGGGTTAGAGCACCAGGCTCCTAATGGGATGGGGGTGATAACGTGAAGAGAGAAGTCAGGGAAGGAGGAGGAGAGACATAGACAGGGGGCAAGGAGCAGATGAAAAGAGAGGGTGAGGAAGCAGGATATGGACAGAGAGAAGGGGAGAAGGGGACAGGGAGAGGGGAAAGGAGGAAAAGGACAGTGAGTGAATTGAGGAGAAGTTGAACACTGAGAACAGAGAGGAGAAGATGGACAGAGAGGCAGAAGTAAATCAATTGAGTGTAGGGGGCAGAGCAGGTAAACACAGTGGGGGAGAGGGAGGGGGATGAGATGGGCATAGAGAGGGGAAGGACTGAGAGAACATTAGAATAAATACAGACCTGGGCAAAGTCAGTATTCAGCTTTCCCTACAAGAGAAAACAAAGAATACAAAGTCTTGGAACATTGTTTACAGAGATTTATCTGTACACCCCAAGACAATTATGATTTTTCCCATGTGAAGCATGTCACAAACAGTCTTGAAATTGTTAACTTCCTTTTCCGACACATTTTATAATTCGAATATCATAGAGGGAAACATTCCATGTGGGAAAAATATATCTAAAAACAAAGATGATGTGACTTACCAAATGAAAGCACTGGCAGGTCGATAGACACATAAACAAACACAAACATACACACAAAATTCTAGATTTCGCAACCAACGGTTGCTTCATCAGGAAAGAGGGAAGGAGAGGGAAAGATGAAAGGATGTGGGTTTTAAGGGAGAGGGTAATGAGTCATTCCAATCCCGGGAGCGGAAAGACTTACCTTAGGGGGAAAAAAGGACAGGTATACACTCGCATACACACACATATCCATCCGCACATACACAGACACAAGCAGACATTTGTAAAGGCAAAGAGTTTGGGCAGAGATGTCAGTCAAGGTGGAAGTACATAGGCAAAGATGTTGTTGAATGACAGGTGAGGTATGAGCGGCGGCAACTTGAAATTAGTGGAGGTTGAGGTCTGGCGGGTAACGAGAAGAGAGGATATACTGAAGGGCAAGTTCCCATCTCCGGAGTTCTGACAGGTTGGTGTTAGTGGAACCTTCGTAACCTCTTAGTTCATCCCTATGAAATCCCCAAACCACCTTCCCTACCCTCTGGCTCCTACCCTTGTAACCGCCCCCAGTGTAAAACCTGTCCCATGCACCCTCCCACCACCACCTACTCCTCCAGTCCTGTAACCCGGAAGGTGTACACGATCAAAGGCAGAGCCACGTGTGAAAGCACCCACATGATTTACCAACTGACCTGCCTACACTGTGAAGCTTTCTATGTGGGAATGACCAGCAACAAACTGTCCATTCGCATGAATGGACACAGGCAGACAGTGTTTGTTGGTAATGAGGATCACCCTGTGGCTAAGCATGCCTTGGTGCATGGCCAGCACATCTTGGCACAGTGTTACACCGTCCGGGTTATCTGGATACTTCCCTCTTTCCTGATGAAGCAACCGTTGGTTGCAAAAGCTAGAATTTTGTGTGTATGTTTGTGTTTGTTTATGTGTCTATCGACCTGCCAGTGCTTTCATTTGGTAAGTCACATCATCTTTGTTTTTAGATACATTTTATAATTCCCTACTCAGTCATGTAAAAATGTTTTCTGTGAAGTAAACAAGTGAGTAGCAAGTGATATGAGTTTTGTCAGCTTTTTCCATCAACTTTAATTTGGTTAGTATGCCCCTCTCCCCTCCCTGTCCTGCCCCAGCCCTGATGTCATGCAGTTTGCTGGGCCACAAGTGGCTTGTGCTGTAAGACTTCCAAAAGATAACTCTTGTGATGTCGCATATGTATGGATAGTGAGTTTCAGCATTAACAGTTTTTTTATAAGTTACTGTTCAACTGTGGGCCGCAGCTAACTTCTCGTAATCCAACACAAGAGGCAAGCATAGTGGACAGGATATAAATGTGTTCAAGAATGGAGAGTTACAGGTGCATTTCAAAGGGTGTAGAAATTAATAAAGTATTAATAACTGAATAGATGTTTATGAGGTTAGCAAACAAGAGTTAAGAACGTTTTGACAGATTATAAAGAAGCTGAGAGGTCAAAGCAAAGAAACATATGCTGTGGAGAGACCAAACCAAAGAAGAGATGATGAAGAGAAGAAATTAAAGTGGATAGGGAAGTGATAGCAAAGAAAGTTTAATCCAGACTAATTTGGCAGATTAATGTCTGGAACAGCAAGAGGCGCAGTAACTTTGGAGGGATTAATTGAAGAGAGAAACTAGTTTGTGCTACATATTTATTGGAGATCAAACTCTCACATGTTGAGCTCTAAAGTGTCATATTGCTAAGAAAGGATATTCAAACCAGCTGGTGTGTGAAATGTACCTAAATCCTCATACCTATCACCAAGTGATTAAAGCTCTTCATTAATATGAGGAAAGAGAGAAAAATGTTCAAGTCCCAGTGAAGGTTTTCCATTTTTTCCTACATCACTACTATTAAAATTTTGACATGATTGCTCACTGAGTCCACTGGCCAATTAACTATCTGTATTTCTCAAAACTAAGGTTTTATTCAGTATCTAATGGACTAAGTGTAAAACGAATGTGCATCCCTATCAGAGAGAACACATTGTTACATTGCAGGGTATACTTTACCACAGGCTGTGGAATGCCACCATTTTATATACGAGGGGTGTTCAATACAATGCAACACTTCATTTTTTCTGAAAGCAGATGGGTTTCATTCAAGATTCCAATACACAATATCATCACCCACTCTTTTGGCTATGAAACCCTATTTTTCAACATTATCTCCCGTCAATGCAATGGCTTTATGCCACCTTACTGGGAGGGCCTGTCCGTCAAAGCCAACATTTCACTGCATCAATAACCCCCCACCATCCACATACTGGTTCCCCAAAGTGCATCCTTCATTGTTCCAAACAAATGGAAGTCAGAAGGTGCAAGGTCCAGGCTGTAGGGTGGATGAGGAAGAACTTCCTGATGAAGTTTTATGAGCTTCTCTTAGGTTCACAAACACATGTGACACCTTGTGTTGTCATGGAGAAGAAGTTCATTTGTATTATTTTTGTGATGAACACATTGAAGTTGTTTCTTGAATTCCCTGAGAGTAGCACAATACATTTCAGAGATGATCCCAGAAGACCATCACCATGACTTTTCGTGCTGGGGGTGCAGCTCTGAACTTTTTCTTTGGAGGAGAGGTTCTCTGTCACCACTCTGTGGATTGCTGTTTTTTCCTGGTTCGAAGTGATATGCACATGTTTCATTGCCTGTGACAACATTCGACAAAAAATTATTAAGGTCAGCCTCATAACATGCAAGAAATTCTGCACTGATGGTCCTTCGTCCCTCTTTATGCTCTTATGTTAGGTGGCGAGGAACACAGCGGGTGCACATCTTCTAGTACCACAACAGTGGATGAGTGTGTCAGCACTGCCAGCAGAGATAAGCAGTCATGTGTTTTGATTGTGATCTGTCTATCACCTCAAATGAGAGTGTATGCAATATTACAGCATTGCTGAAGTCACAGCTGTGTGTGACCAGCAGGCACACAGGACACGGAAGGTTTGCACGACCTTGTTGCGATGGTGATAGACACCTTACCCAATGATGCATCATGCTTTTGTTCACTGCCATGTACCCGTATAAATTCTACAAGTGCCCATGAATATCTGTGATGCTCTGGTTTTCCAATAAAAGAAAATCAATGACAGCTCTCTGCTTGGAATGCACCTCCATTGCAGACATCATTTTGAAGGCAATATATAGTGCCACCACCTATCAGAAACTATAGGGGCTGGAGCAGGAATATTCCACAATATCCCACAGCAAATTCCACACTTTTTCAATTGTAATTGGCCAAGAAAAGAAATTTTTTGCGTTACTTATTGAATACCCCTCATACTATGCAGATTCATTCTTTTCAAGATCTTTATGACTGTTTCAGTTTGGAATAGTGAAAATTAAATGTATTGACACAAATTTTCAGAACTGTGACTATACAACCTGGATTATTAATAAATTTTTGTTGCTGTAATTAATTACCTTAATTCATGTAACATATTTCTTTCAGTACCTGACTGATTCCCTAATGTTCATTAAAGAATGTTTGTTATAATATGTCCAGCTAACATTAACATATTCATGTCACAGTTATTGAAAAATCTTCTGTCTTGCAAAATATTTTAAGCAGATTGGATGGATCTCTCTTTCTTCTCTTCATCCCAAATGTACATTCAGCTGGATAGGTTCAAAGCTTTCCGCAACCACCGAGTTCCAATTTCCACTGATTTTCAGTGTGTGGCAGTGTTTGAGAGAAACATTGGGATGCAAAGAGACGATGTTATTTGAGTGGCTCTTTCTTCTCTTCATCCCGAATGTACATTCAGCTACCTGCAGTTTCTCAGTTATGTTGCACATATGCATGTCATTAGTAATCCTTGTACTGGTAGGTACTGGCCAGAAATTCTGTATCATAATGTTATAGTTTTCTACGGCAAATTTTCCTTTTGATACAGTTACACACTCTAATAAATCTCAAAATACAATCACAAAAACAATCAATTACTGACAAAATTTTCAAATCTAGTCTGATGCAGTCCCCAACAATCAGTCTTTCCTTCTCATCCCGTATGGTAAGCGTTCCCTGACCTGTGGTTCTGGGCAACTTTCCCGAAATCTTCCGCTTTTCCTAGACCTCTACAGTCCTTTTCCTTCACCCTTCTTCCTTCCCCTTCAATCCTTCTGCCTGAAGAAGGAGCCACTGGCTCTGAAAGCTTGCCAATTATAACAGTCTTTTATGTGTGTATTCTGCCACCGCTTAGCAAGTAGACTTTTTTAGTATCTACATAATTTTGTCAGAATACAATCAATATCTTGAAGATTAAAACATAAATTTCTTTGCATCATGTGGTTACATATTTCCTGTGCATATTCGGTTGACTGGTTATTAGTCTGTCATGTGTCAATGGTATCACCAGAGAAGATAACAACTATTTACTTGTAATGGTATGTGGCAGATCAAAGTACTTGTAGTTGGACAATGTTGTATATGGAGTACAGCAACCTGATGTTATATTTAGGTTAAAATCAACAGTCAAAATCACAATAATATTTGTTTATTTATCAGTTTCAGCTTATGTTAAAGCCATCTTCAGAATTTTTGGTGCCCTATGGTTGGTGTTGGCAGCTCCCCAGTTTTCTCATGGTATCACAAGACAACCATGCAACACAGCCATGACGTCGCAGGTGGTAGCAATACTCACAGAGATGCACAGAGGTGCCTGATAGCTACAACACCAAGAAGAATTGCTTCTCGGCTTTTGGCATGATCAATGTGTAGACTGGACCTTTTTTTTCCATGGAAGATAAGGAAATTATGAGTACTGTTTCTATAATCACCAGTCACTTTAACTTTTGCATAATTTCCTTGCCTTTAAACTATACAGTGATGGACTCATACTCATTTATTTTACAATGATTTCTGGTCATCACTACAAAAGGCATATCAGATGTGAAATGGGACTGACCCTTGTCCCCCCTGTACACCTTGTTTACTTGAAAGGAGAGATGTGCAGCTGCATGTGCAACAGCATTGTACAGCAACCAGAGATGCCACAGAATAAGAAGAGATTTAGGCTTTCTCACCTGGCAGTCTATAAGGCCACTGACAATATAGAAGTAACCATAAGTAGTAATGTGGGAGCGCAAGTTGTTCAGCAAGGGGCGTCTGTGTTTTGCGAATGTGTGCTCAACTTTACAATGGAGAAGAATGGTGCATCTCAACAAGGTAATGGTTGGATGACTGCTGCTATTGTGCGGTATCCTGAAGATATAGTGAAGGCTATTGCAGGACTGGAAGCTTTTAATAGCAGAGGTATTATTGCTTATCACACCTTTCAAGTAAACGACGTGTTGGTCCTATTTCATGTCTAATATGCCATTTGTAGTGAGGACCAGGAATCATTGTAAAATAAATGAGTGTTAGTCCATTGCTGTATGGTTTAGAAATCAAGGAAATTGTACAAAAATTAAAGTGCCTGGTGATCTTACCTTTCATTATAGAAACTGAAATAAATTACCTATCCTTTCTTTATTGCCCATGAGATTTTTTTTAACAAAAAAAAAAAAAAAAAAAAAAAAAAAAAAAACAGTCTACACACTGATCTTGCCAAAAGCTGAGAAGCGATTCTTCTTGGTGTTGTCCAGTTGCGATAATGCTGTGTCCTGGATGGCACAGTGGTCACCGCACCTGTCTAGTAAGCAGGAGATTCCGGGTTGAAATCGTGGACCAGTACACATTTTCGCTCATCAGTGCCTATTCTGCTTACTATCCCATTGCAGCTGATACCAATGATCCAACTTCAAATTACATATAGTGTTTCACAGCTGCAGGATCTGCATGGTGTCTGTTATTTCACAGGAACAGTCACCATGCTTTCAAATAACAAAAAGAAAATATTTCAAAAGTCATCAAAAAATAAGGAAAACCTGTTTGGGAGGAAGAAGTAGTTTTGAAAGTAAGGAAGAATACTTTCAAAAACTATATGAAGGACAGGATGAAATAAATGCACATGATGGTATAGATGGAGACAAAAAAAATATTTATTCATCCATGACATCATGTTCATGTTATGGAATATAAGTTATAGCAATACAAATCTGAAGGAGCATAAACCTTTTTGTTACAGGGATTTCTAAATATACATGTACTTTAAAGGACAGAATATACATAAATTTACATTACTACAGCTTTTAAGCAGCAATCTCCATTTTAAAATATAAATTGGACATGACAGTTATTATTATTTAACCACCTTTGGTTAATACATTTTGGACAAAACTGAGTAAAATTCTTCCTGAAAGAGTTTTTTATTATTTTGACTGAGCAAGGTAATTTATTATAGACTATGCCGCCTATGTGCCTCACACTGTCATAGCATTTACCCAGTCTCTGATATGTCAGATGAATGTTACTATCATGATGATCATGCACATCATTATTTGTTTAAAAGAGATTCTTATTTATTCTTAAGAGGTATATGCATTAGACAGGTAATATTGCCTGTTCTTTAAAGACTGGTTTGGTAGGTGCATGTAATCAAATCATGATCTTGTCACTTTGTTTTTGCATAATAAATATTTGCTTGTGTATTGACCCCCAGAAAGGAATGCCATATGATATGACTGAGTTAATTAGTGCAAAGTACACAGAAAGTCTCCCATGAAGAACCCTAGAATGGACAGAATCTTGACGAAGACTAATTGTAAGACCACAGTGGAGAAGTCATGTGAAAGATGATGTGAACCGAAGAGGACTGCAATGGGAGGAGATGCTAAATGATAGACTGTGGGAGAAAAGACAAGCTTGAAAGAGGCTCTGTGAATGACATAAGACCATCTGAATAATTTAAGGAAGTAGGAGTATTCATTACATTTGTGGTAGAGTCAGTGAAATATTCTACATTTGTGTGCCACAGTGCCCCTGTAATGTAGAAATGGCATGTAAAATGAACCCTTATCAAAGAGAAATTTTGTTACAGGTATTTATTAGTGATATTAATACCCCCTCCCCTCTTAATTGAGAGTACCCACAGCCCCCTCTTAACTGAGAGTATAGAATGAGTTTTTGGGCATTGTAAATTTTGCTCTGGAGAAAGAACCAATCTGTTCTGCATACTTAAATAGACTGCGCTTGCCATGAATCCAGGTAATAAAGATGTTTACTTTGTCAGTGTATCCAATCACAAACCTCAAAGTATTATAAGTCCTCAAAAGATCTTGACATGGAGAAGAGAGATTCTCAGTCCCACAACCAAGTCAAGATATATATTTTGTAAGCTGCTCTTTTAAAACTAAAATGACCATTGATCAGCATACATATTTTTTTAAAATTCAAACTTACCTCATCTGACACACAGAGGCCTCCACTGTCTTTTATTATCTTGAATGCCTTTTTAAGATAGTCTTTCGGATATTGGACTGTTCCGCCAACTCCCTGAAATTTAGTACTTGTATTACGCACAGTCCAGCAACCTATTTTAATTGGTTATTGGTGCTATTGACAGTAAACATATTACTGTACAGAATCACTTCTATTCTGTTTCAAAATTTCTGTTAACACTAGTAAAATATTTTTACATAATTCATCTTCTTCAAATGCTCTTCATACAACCTGTCTTCTCCAAATATCAAAGGGAATGTTGTACACACCAATAGTAATCACTATAAATATGCCCTTACAAATTAAAATGAGAGTAGGCAATAACTCAGCTGCAAATGATTAAGGGATGGTGCATAGCCAGATATAATAGAACATAAAGTTGCACTAGAGAGTTGATTACATTGAAGGAATCAGATGGTTAATGATGGGAGAGGAAGGAGACAGAGCAAGAAACTGAAAAGGAAATAGATGACTATGGAGACCAGCACAGGTTTTGGCAATGGGTTTGCTGGATGAATGGATGCGCAGGAGAGTAGTTGGTGCTTGTTTTGGACCTACCAAAGAGATGTAGACCAACATCCTGGAACATTGCTCATTGTGTTAAAGAGGATCAGGTGAAGTGGGTTTGTACATAGATGTTGAGGTTATGGAGGGAAAGACAGAGGTTGTTTTTGCTGCGGGTCCATATCATGAAGATACCATCAGTGAATCTGACCCAGAGAAGGGGTTTAAGTTGTTTCTTGGATATGAAGGATTTTTATAGGTGGCTTACAAATGTATCAGATTTTGATTAGAAAGAAGATAGAGGGTTTCTGCCATGCACCGTACAGTGGCTTACGGAGTATGCATGTGTGTTCTCCTGCTGCTGCTTGGCGAGTAGATTCTTTTATCCATCCAATTACATTATATGGAGTATCTATGTTGATATAAATGTAGATTTCAGAAACACATACTTGTGCAAGGCAAATACAGACCTGTATGGATTCAGCAAAAAAGCCAGCAACTCTCTTCTTGTGAACAGAGGTTTGAAGAATTTCTTCCAGCTGATCAATGTACCTGCTTGATGCCTCACAGCATGATGGGCTGCAATTGCATTTGCGTACTGTCTGAACGGGTGAATCTCTACAATATTTTCCACCCCATACTCCTCGGAACACATCTGGATTCATTGTCTAGGATGAAAATAACATCACAATGAATGGTGCTGTGATAGTGAATTTATAATAATTTTTTGAAGTGCAGGCAAGGAGTGAAATGGGTCTATTATCAGAAGTAGTTTGCCTAGCTCTAGTTTTATAGATACATGTTACTACAGCACATTTAAATCTATCAGGAAATGTAGCCTGAGTCACTGATTGACTACACAGATAGCTTACAATAGTCTTATCAAGTCGGTGCAAGAATTTAATACTGTGATAGAAATGTCATGAGTGAGTCATCATTTACCATTTTCTGAAACAATACTTTTCTTGTATTATGTTTACCTAACTGGTAAGAGCACTCTATTGGCCATCATAATGAGATAAACTGTTGACTACAAATTTTTTGTATAAATTACTGATCACTGAAGGTAGCTGGATCTAAAAATGAATTATCAGTGGGTATTGGTCTGTGTCCCTCAATGCTGACTGGGAATTTTACTGTGGCGAATAATCTAAGGCTTGCTGTCAACAACATTTTTTGGTGCTCAGTCACAATTATTCAACATAAAATCAATACTGACATCTTCACAAACAATGATTCTCTCTCTCTCCTTTTTTTTTTTTTTTTTTTTTTAAGTTAATCTATTGTGCACAGTCGGCACCAGTGATATAGCAAAAATCCATAGAGTTCAAATACCTTTATTCCTTGATTTCACAGGGATAATATTTTGAGGCAACTGAGTTCAAGGAGCAAAATATTCTTAGTAAAAATGTGAGCCATTGGAGTTATATGTGGTGTTAATTGTCAAATTCCATGTGGGCTTTTGCTTAAAAAGTCACAGTTTCTTACAATGATGTCACAGTGCACCTACTGACTGATTAAGTGATAATCTTTATTCAATGTGCCTCAGACAATAATGTGTCTTGCAATTTTTTAGTCACTAAACTGCATTGAAAAGTTTGAAAAACTGCCTCATGATTTTTCCCAAGTCATTCCAGGCAACTGTTTGGATGGCTTTTCCTAATGGGTTATGGGCATCACCTTCCCCATTCACTTACACAGTTAAGTAAATTATTATGCTTTACAGTTATTGTTATTAGTAGTATGATTATTATTATCTACCCTTTACTTTCATAAAAGAATTTGATTATTTGATTTGAATAAGTTTTAATAATTTTATAATATATTGTTCTAAAACATAATGCCATAGACACAAAGCACCATGGGAGAAAACATCAAATAAATAAAGCCAGGAGGATGGTGGAAATCAAGCACTAAGGTTTCTATATCCTGTTTGGCTGTTGTTCCATTGTGCAAAAAATGTAAGTCCTAACAGTAGTTTACAGGATGTAGATTATCCAAAGCTTGTGTTTATCTAAATCTTGACAAATCAGAAGTACTGATTATTTGTAAAAGCTGTTTTAACAATCAAAATAACAAAGTTGATTTTACTTTAAGATTTTGCCAATTTGTGTCAGCCGCTGGTTGTGACCCATGAAACTCTTTCATTCCAACTGTTTTGTCTACAGCTGCTGTCTTGCCAAGTCAGCAGAACCAAGAACATGTCTGAAGACGTCCAATGTATCTCTGGGTGAACCCGGAAGATTTACCAGTAGCTAAACCATCTGCTCATGAAAGCCTTCATTGTATGAACTCGTTGTGTGGAAACACAGACAAGAGAATACATTATCATCTTAACTATTTGAAGATAATGATTTCAAAACTAAATGCATAATGACTTACATGATAAACACCAGATCCAGTTGGTATATCAGGCTTCCAGACAGAAATTCCAACTAAACCTGCTGTATATGGACTCATACCATGGTATGCATTTCGCAGAGCAATTATGTCATAGTTATTCGTGTATGATCTGCAAAGCAACATGGCAAGATCATTGGCTTCAGAGCCACTGTTCACAAAATACACAACCTGAAAGCGAGAGCAGATAATGTATAAATTCCATTGTCCATGACCTGAAGTAAAATAGAACTTTGTAAAAATAATCATTAATATGGATAGCACTAAAAACAAAACATCTGTTTCCAGGTCTTTATTGCTGGTTTCCCATTTACTTATTATCTTTGTCTGACCCATCGTAGTGGGCATTTTTTCTAGTAAACTCCTGGTTAGTCTCATTCTCTTGCTCCTTTTGACAGATGAATGAGCCTCTCTCTTGTTTACCCTGTGTCTGTTGCCACTTCATTAGTAATGTTGTTTTCTGTCTAGTCCACCATAGTATTTTTTCAAGACAAGTTTTGGTATTGGTGTTTTTCCCATTGTGGTTTTCATTTCATCTTGTGTAGCTATCTTGATTTTTATTTGTCTCTCCAGCATTTGTTTTTACTTGCTTACAGTTCACATATTGACCATCCTTCTACAGTGTTGGATGGTTATAATTCTGCCCCCTCCCCTCTTTCTCCACCACCCGACGACACTCCTACCAACTCCTTTTGCTCCACTCCCTCTCTCTCAGTTTTTCTCCTAAAAGAAAATTCATACAAGAGTGTGAGCAATGTCCTCATATCAGCTAAAAAAAGCTTCATTAAATGAGCAAAATGAAACTGGGAAAAAACCGTCAACAGTCAGATAAAACCATGAACTGCGAAAATGATTTGTACTGACATATCTCACAACACAGTAAAAATAAATATTTATTTTGGTGTCCATAATAGTAATAAAGTCAAGATATCAGAGATATACTCATGAAGACAACTGCCCTTATAAGAGAGCACTTTTTTCCGACACCCAGCAGAGAGGGGCATACACAATGTGCCTTGTCAATCTCCTGCTCAGCACTTAAGGTTCTACATGGTCTACTATTGTCAGCTTGCCTTCTGCTTTTATATACCGTGAACACCCAACAGTTGCTAGACAGATCTACTTTTTGACAACATTCGCTATCTTTGGACCTCAAGTAGGTTGCTTCTGGAACTAGTTGTGTTCTCAACAGCCAGGAGAAAAAAGAACAGTGCAAGGTTCTGCAGGGCCACGTGTCCCAGCTACTTTTACAACAGCAATAAAACTGTAAGCCCCAAAAGCCCCTCCGCCATATGTCACAACAACAAATCCACAGTGCCAGCACTAGTAGCATTCCAATCAGTAAAAGAGAACTGGCAGTCATGAATCAAGCAGCTGATTTCGAAATTCAAATCATATGAGACAATAAGTTTATCAAATTAGCTTGCAATTTTTTCTCTCTTGTGGACTGAACCTGCAATGTATCAGTTACTTAAAACTCTTACGTCATTGGTAATCCCCAATCTATTAACAGTTTCCAATAGTTGCATAAGTAAACAAAATTATCTCACATTGCATAGTAGCAAATCTCTGCAGCATCAACTGGAAATGTTCTTTTGTATGTTAGGAGTGCCAGATGTCCTGTGTGATTCATCGATTTGTGTTGTAGCTCAGAATGCGCCAATCAAGAGGCATTAAGATTAAAGACCCTTTTTTGAAAGAAGTGCTTAAAATAGCTCCTGAATTTAAATGGACAACATCCTTTAAAAGACCATTTTGTAAAATCAAGAAATTGCAGAGCAGTTGCTTAATCCACATTCTTTTATTGTGTACACAGTACTATTTCACAACAGTTAAAGTTCTATCATCTGGCATAAACTATAATAATAAAAAATATTTTGTTGTACACTAATGGGAGGGGATCCTCAAGTCCAAAATATCATATAAGGAAATATGCAGCTTAAATAACTAAATTCACACACATTAAAAAAGAGAACAGGACATTACTTACAAATAAAATCAGTTAATCAACTGAGGTCATCCTCACCCCATTGTTATTACACACAGAGTTGCTTGTATGCCTAATGTAGTTCTGTCTTCACTTGATATTCAACTAACAGTTATGTTTTCATTTAATAAAATGACAGGAATGTGTGGACTGACAGCATGGTCCATACCCTCATAGCTTCCATTTTGTGTATTTCCAGAGGAGTAGGGAACTACTGCCATCTATGACTTATTTTTTCATAATTTATGTTTAATAATATGTCCACTGTTGAAGAAACAAATGTAAAACACATATCACAAAAATGATATGATCATATGGGTTTATTGGCCAGGAGACACCGTGTGGTAATTCGGCTGCACAGTGCAAGTCTTTCTATGTGACTCCACTTTGATGACTTGCATGTCAATGAAGAGGAGATGAAAACATTAGGGAAAATACAAACATCCAGTCCCTGAGTGACAAAAATATCTGAACCATCTGGGAATCGAATAGAGGACTCCACAATCTCGAGGCAGCAACACTGAACTAGACTACAAGCTTTGGGCACAATACATACAATTTGTGGTATTCAACAATTGTATCAAAGCACTGCCATTAACAATTGATTACTAAACCCTCAAAAAAAATTATGATTGCTGGCCTTGCCACAATGGTAACACTAGTTTCTATCAGATCATCAAAGTTAAGCACTGTTGGGGCTTGGCTAACACTTGGATGGGTCACCGTCCGGGTCAGCTGAGTACTGTTGGCAAGCGAGGTGCACTCAGCCCTTGTGAGACCAACTGAGGAGCTACTTGACTGCGATGTAGCAATACTGGTCATGAAAACTGACAACAGGAGGTAGAGCAATGTGCTGACCATGTGCCCCTCCGTATCTGCAGGCAGTGATGCCGAATGGCTGAGGATGACATGGTGGCCAGTCACTATCGTTGGGCCTTCAAGGCATGTTTGGATGGTGTTCGTTTTTTGTATGGTATAAAACAGGATGTTTTGTACTTAATTTGGTATGTAACATACTATTGGAGATCTAATAATTGTAATTAACTAATACGTAACCTATAAATTATGGCTTGCATTGAATAAAATGTGGAGTAGTAAACTTAATGATGGTTTTCTAGCAATGTAACATTTTTCCCCCTTTAGTGTTCTAAGGTTAAAGAAAAATAAAATATAAATAATGTATTACTTTACAGTTACATGAAAATAATGAAGAAATTATAGCTAAATCAAACAATGGAAAATCCAGGATAAAATGTAACAATACTATGAAGAGGAAAGTTGCTACTCACCATATAGTGGAAATGCTGAGTTGCAGATACACACAACAAAAAGACTGTCACAAATAAAGCTTCCGGCCATTAAGGCCTTTGTCAACAACAGACATAGGCGTGCGTGCGTGTGTGTGTGTGTGTGTGTGTGTGTGTGTGTGTGCTCACCCACACACACACACACACACACACACACACACACACACACACACACAATTCACATACACGACTGCAGTCTCAGGCAACTGAAACCACACTGCAAGCAGCAGCACCAGTGCATGACGGGAGTGGCATTTGGGTGGGGGTACCCAGTCACCACTCCCATCATGCACTGGTGCTGCTGCTCGTAATGTGGTTTCAGTTGCCTGAGACTGCAGTCATGTGCGTGAATTGCATTTGTGTGTGTGTGTGTGTGTGTGTGTGTGTGTACATCTACTGTTGACGAAGGCTTAATGGCCAAAAGCTTTATTTGTGACAGTCTTTTTGTTGTGGCTATCTGCGACTCAGCATTGCTATATGGTGAATAGCAACTTTCCTTTTCATAATAAAATCATAACTAAAGGCATTTCATCAATTCCCATGCTACTAACTAAACAAATTCCTATGTATTTATACTTTACTGCATAGCTTGTTACATAAGTTCACAGTAAAATGTTTCCCAGCATCCACTTACAAGTAGTGACATGAAACACAATATTTAGAATATTAACACTCTCACTAATTTCAATATCAACAGGGTATAGAAAAAGTCCACATATTTTCAAACACTAAAATGAAACATCAAATTTATTTAAAAACAGCTCTGACAAGTTGGTGTTCCAGATAGTTTTTGATCTTAGGAGATATTCAGTATTTGTTAGGATAGCACACTTATGTTAGATGTTGAAACCAGGATTGCTCCAGACTGAGGGATACAATACACCACAGCCTCTTCTATATATGAAGGAAATCAAAGGACTTACAGGACTTCCACAGCTCCATCATCTGAGGGTAAGCCAAATGTAGCTTCTGTCTTTTTCTACCAGTTACTCTCCATTGTTTTCCTTAGTTGTTTGGTTGGTTTCATGTCTGTTATTACTCTGCTTCTCATATTATTTTCTTTTCGGAAGCTGGAGTTTCAACTTCCTTATGGCTACAGAATGTCTGGTGTAACCATCTTACATTCAGTCAGTGGGTTATCAAAGCTTATATTATCCAGTCTCTGGACAGCCTACTGCTGGTACATTACCTACTGTGTTCTGATTTTATGTATTTGCTGAGCCCTCCATACAACTGTCTATCTGCATTATTACTCACTTATTCTCATTTGTACTCTTCTCTCATAACTGTTTTTAATATCCATATTTTATCACTGTTATTCCTTAAAGCTTGATTTGCTGTACATTTCTGAGCCACATGTCCACGTGTCCCTTGTTCACCACATTCAGATACACATTATCTGGCTTAAGTATGTGGGGTATTGCCTGTGACCTATAATATGATTTATCACTCTTAGTATCCTGCTCCTTTGACAGTCTATTTTTAGAAGTCATAGCTCTTCATAAAGCGCCTCCGTAGTGCAGCGTTAGCATTACCGCATACCACGGAAGGGGGCCTGGGTTTGATCACCAGCAGGGAACTGGGTGTTATGTATCCTTCATCATCATTTTCATCATCATTGATGAGCAAGTCGCCGAAGTGGCGTCAACTAAAATGACTTGCAATATGGTGGCTGAACGCCGAAGGGGATATCCCGGCCAATAAGTGCCACACAATCATTTCATTTCATAAATCCTTCCTTATCTCATAGTATGTGGTCTCTATAGATACAGTTCTCAATATGGACCTTTTTGTAACAGTTCGTCATGAAACAAGGCATGGAAAAAAATATCTGTTTGCATGTGTGGGTGAGAGGGGGGGGGGGGGGGGGGGGCGCATGTCCATACATACCAGGACCGAGAAAACCAACGATTTATCTATAGTTTGAGAGAAGCAGATGATTCTATTTTTCAGAGTCCATCATATTGTTCAAAGACAAAGTGTTTAAGGGTAAATCCATGAGAATTTGCAGAAATTTATTCACAGGGGAGAGGGGAAAGACTCTAATATTAACATTTTTATGTAAATGAGTTGGTCAGTATCAAGATGTACCATGCCATAAGAATTAAATTTTACAAGTGAAACAAAAAAATTATTGTGTATCAGAGAATTGATGATTATCTGCTTACTGACAATTCTGTAATGAATAAAAACTAACTCCAGATCCAGGGGATGGAGTTGTGGGGGGGAGGGGAGGGGGGGGGGGATGGTCGGCAAGTAGAGCCCCCACCCCCAACTTCTAAAGCATATGGACAAATCATGTTTTCCATTTCCATGAAACCATATCCAAAAATATAATGCCCATAAATCTATTATAATAAAATTAAAAACAACATTGATTCTAGTGCTTTTTCCTCAAAATGTATAGGTTTTCAGCAAATGCGATCCATTTCCATTCCTTTGGTTTGTTCATAACATTTTTCATCAAAGGGGAAAAATATAAAAAATTGGCTGAAGAGTTTAGTAAAATAACCACCAATCTGTTCACCAAAGATTGAAAAAATGAAACTCAAGTAAAATGGAAATCATACCAAAACTGCTTGTAATACCCATATCTCAGAGACACAGGTGACTGGCGTAATGCACACATTCATCACAGTTTTCTGAGTTTTTCTGAGAATGTGGTTCCGATATTTTGTCAGGTGCTACAAGGGTATACCATTGTTACTAACTAGTGGCCTTAGGAAATGCTTTCTTTGTGGCTTGTGTACCTTAGTAAGTTGTGTTGACACTATTGCTCATGTTCTAAGATGCTTATTGTAAGTATTTGGTAAATCTGCAGTGTCTTCTTCTCAACTTTACTGGAGTATGCAGGGAACATCATCCAACAGATCAAATACCTGCCTTTTGTACTCCACACATGATATCAGCACCACATCATCCTTGTAAGCAAGCAAATATATAGTTATTTGTCCTCCTGTAGAATTGTAAATGCTAGTTGTTCTTCCTTCGAGACATTACATTGCAGTGTTTGTGCAATTTCTACTGGGCATCCACCTGTTCTGTATTCTGCAAAGCATGGTAGACAACCAGCATTCACAGTTACAGTCTTTTATGTTTATACTTTGTGTGTATTCCCTATGCCCTTCAGATGAACACCAGAATGGCTGCTTCGAAATGTCAAAGTGGATTGCTCATCCCATTTGCCTGTAGCTGAGCTAGCGCTCTGCCTGTAAAATTTCTGATGTCAGTAAAACATTATAATATAGTCATTATTTCTTTCTTGCTTAACATGCCTTGCTAGAGTCAGAACTATGAGAATCAAATAAATTTTTGTGAATGTATCTTCGAAGTTATCTTCAATTCATGAATTTTGTTTACGTAAAATTTTTTCATATTTAGCTTCACTCACAAATTTTATCAAACTGCTCTGGTTTATTAGTTTATTTGTTTTACTTCCTATTTTAAGTTCCCTCCCACCGCAAGCATGTCTTATGCATTCGCCTATCATTGTTCTCTCCAATTCTGTCAATGGGCTTTTCAACTTCATCGAAAAAAGAACCAGTTCCTCATTCCCTTCTTATAAATATTCTTTTTTTCTTTAATGACTCCCAATCCTAAACAAGACATATTTGATTCCTAAATTTAGACAAATTATGTTAACACCAGCTAACTATTTTTAACTGTTGATGAATGTGATCATCCACATCCTTTGTTAATCTTTTCTGATACCTTAAGTTTTAACATCTTTTTTCTCGTCTTACAATAACAAATCTGTTGTCAAACATCACAAAAAAGTTCATTCTTCTAATTAATTAACACTATTACTAATACATCATGTATCAAAGTTCTTACATTTAACTTATCAGGCAGTTTGGCTGTCAGTTTTTGAGCATATTCATGTAGCTTTGGATGCATAAAAAGGTTACTTGTGTGCCATAGTGAATTTGCTTGTGTGACCAAAGCATCTTTTACTTTCCTGTTAAAGAAACAGAGAAATCATAAATTTGTATAAACCACAATAAAAGATCAGTATTAAAAAGCACATCACAGAGTACATTTAAAATGTAATGTAACATTTCATTTACAACTTTACTTATCACCTTGTTATTTCATTTTTATTCATACAATGAGACTTTTCAACATATTACAGTGTAACAGTGATTTGTGAAAGTTTGCCTCGATGTACATAGCACTGTTACTATCCATCTACATTTTCATTCCACGGTAGTATGGCAGCAATAGAGGTTCTGTAGTACAAGTGTTGCAGGACATAACAATGTTTCAACAGTGACTACATTAGGATGTCATGTGTGTACAAGTGGTTGTCAGCAATTTGAAAGAACATCTGCCACTGCACATAACAACATATGAGGCTATCAGCGCTGTAGTAGCCTAACCCACAGCACACTGGTTGTGGGAATGGCCACTGGAAGTGATTGTGGCACATAGCATGATTGTGGTATACATAACATGGTATGGCATCCGGTAATTGGCTATACATGGAGTTAACCGTAATAGTGTTTTTAGACTGTTTTTGTGTGGGTTAGGCCACTATTGTGTCGGCGCACTTGGCCGTAATACAGGAAACATGGGATAGGCCGTTATTGCTTTACACACTGTAGTCGAACATTGGACAAGATACACGTGAGGCATTAATGTTCATCATCCGTATCATCATTTACAGGGATGGTGTTGCCACACGGCTGTGCAGATGTCTTCAAGTTATGGTAATAACCCTGGTACACCGGGAGTACGAATTGCAGCAAGGTCATTAAATCGGACTTTTTCAATGTGGTAATAGCATGTCCATTGGCATATAGTACAACCAGAGTCTCAGTAACTTTCAGCCCTCGTTTAGCAAAACTGACATCAGCAAACAGGACATCTGACTCATTGGAGTACTTATAAAACATGATATGGGGAGAGGATGCTTTATACTGAAGCCTCTGAATATGGAACCATTACACCCTGGTATTTTGTGTCAAGACTTTACAGTTACGTATGTTTCTCTTTAAATGCACTGTGGACATGAAATCATTCCTTGTCATTGGTATAGTGGTGAAGGGTGGTTGTTTTTCTGCAGTGATAATGACATTCATCCAGTCAGATGGTGTGTATATGTTTGAGTGAAATTTATAGTTCTTCACGATGATACCGAAGTCCTAGTCACATGGTAGGTATGAATGCCCACTGACTAGAAATTTATGGTGGATTACTTCTGGTGTGAAGTCTGCATGCAGAACCATGAATTGACACAGTAAGGCCATTTTTATTTTTCGACTTTGCCCGCCACATTGATCTGAGTACATAATCAGTTGCTTTGTTTGGACGTTATGTTTAATGTAATGCATGAGACACGATCCAATTTCTTGCGGTCCTCGGGATGCTTTGCCCTCACTCCATACATACGTCATAGCTTTCTTGGTACATAGGTCGTGTATTCCAAGGCAGTATGTCCACAATTGCCACTAGTAGTAACAGATACCTGTCGTGGGTACTGGTGTTGGTAAAGTCCTCATCAAATCCAAGGTAATCACGACCGTATCATTGTCCTGATGCCTCCCATCTGCTGCTTCGCGATGCATTCCCATCTGCGCACTCTCAGCCTTTCATTGATGTAACTCTCTTTCACGTCCCCATTTACCCTTCTCTTCCGTGCATGATGGGAGTGGTGAGTGGGTACCTCCACCCAGCATGTTTGATGTTACAGGGGTCACATTCACATCAGGAATCACTTACAGGGGGATGAAAGGACAAATGAAAGAAATACCATCTGATATCTGCAAAATGTTCTTAAAGAACGTTTTACACACCTTCATGTCCACTCCCTCTTCATTATGGAAATGGTATAGGCGTACTGTTACTCAATGCGACTCTGTAGTACCAGAGGAATATGCGGCTGCGGTAGGGACTAACTTCACCATACCAAAAATGTATGCCGACTGCAAGTCAAAACTACCTAATGCATAGAACGAGCCAAATAGATGTTACTGGTATTCAGATGAAAAATGTCGACCATATTCCTTCTGACACATGCATGCTCCGAGGGGGGGGACATTTCTTAGGCACTACATTTCCCTTCACATTAATGTATTTTTCCCCTTTCGATCACTTTTCTTTTCGAATGTTCCATGCCCACAGGCATGCATTCGGGACCCGTTTTCTTCCTCATTGCAGTGCAATTATGGTACCAGTACTACGATCCCCCTCTCATATGTCCATGGCTGACGTAGTGAGTGTGGTGTCCTTCAATGTACCGGGTAGATTGGGCTCTGTTAACATGACACGTAACTCATCCATTGTACCACTTGCTGCTGGCTGAATTGGCTGTGCACATTCCATGTCTGAGGCCTCAGTAGTAGTGTCCCATCAAGATAGGTCTGAAATGGAAATGTTTCTTATCTGTACCAGTGTCCATATCAAATCATATGAGTCCAACAAAGGAACATAACATCATCCTTACCTCACAATGCGGCTTCAACATCATCACCAGGGCTACTGTACATGTCGTTCTGTGGTACACACACATAGATACACACACACTAATGACCATTCAGAGGTGTGTCGATCACAATACTGTGAGTCTATACTGCAGCTGTGTCCTCCGCCGGCCGTCACAAGCTGTATGACAAATGGTACGCTGTCCCACCGGCCTACTCGCTATGCCTATGTGGCATAGGCCACTATTGCACCCCATTTTGTATGGCACTGCACAGTGCATAAACAACACCTGATGTTGCCACATTGTCCGTGGTGTCCAAATACATGTCCAGCAATTGTAGGATGTAATGGTAGAGGCATAAAGTGATGTTCTGTGTGAATGTCCCATTTTTTCCAAAAATGTAGGTTAGGCCACTATTGCACTGATAGCCTCATATTTAAGCATCTAGCTACTAAAAATTATATTTGTTCACATAAATGATATCCTCATAGATTGTAGGAAATATATATGTAACACTAAGGTCATCATTATGAAAGTGCCCATAAATTATTCAGAGGGTAAATACCAGAGTCTGTGGAACCCAGCCAAGTGTGATTCCATGAGTTCACAAATAGAAACAGTGAGTGGTATTAAATACATCAGCTGAAAATACATGTTCATCCCATAACATGAACACTTTTTCATTTTTCGGTCATCCACTGTATTCCTTAGATTCCATTAAGGAGCGAGTGTGGAACAAGTCAAGATATACATTAAAATGAATATAGAGATATTCAGATTTTATAACAACTGGCATATTGTGTCAACAGTGAATTATCATTACACCACAGCACACTATTTGTGGTTACAGATGCTAAATTTAACATCTAAATCTACATGTACAGTGTGTCCCATGAGGAATGGTAACTATTGAGGTACATGACAGGAACGATCATTCGAAGCAAAAATGACTAGTAAACATGGGTACTAAAATGAATGTTTTAAGAGCTACGAGCACTTGCTCATCTTCACTTTTGTGAAATACATATCTTCTACTGAACAAGTACCCAAAGGTCTAATGATATGCATGTTAGAGCCCATGTTTACTAGACTACTTCTTCTTCTTCTTCTTCTTCTTCTTTTTTGTCCATACTGTCTTCTCCCAAAATATAAAGAGCTTCCAGTAGAAGAGATTTGTTTTACAGTATTGAAGATGAAGAAGTGCTCATACCTCTTAAGGTACATATTTCACAGTCCTTGCTTACCAGACATTTTGCTTCTGTAGGAACTCAGGCATGGATGTGTGTGATAAGATATGACACAAATCCCTACATTAGGGGTCACTACTTTATTTACATAACGTATGTACATTACTGTGGACCAACCATCCTAACATAACACAGGTTGAGTCCAGACTAGACTGGCAGAAAGTATCTACTCAGTGTCACTCAATAGTAAATGGAATGTTGGTTGCACAAGTGTGTGTGACCACCCACATCGTTGCTGTCTGAAGACAGGGCATAGGTGGACTCTTTCTCGTGGGCTGGAATTGCAGGTGTGCATGACTGGCCGTGCTGTGAGTGTTGGTATGAGGCATGACTGGATCATTTCTCATAGAGATTGTAGGGTATGAGATGTCAGGTTGAAATTGATACTGGGACAGGGGTGGCAGATTGCATGGCCTGCACCACAGTTGTCATCTGATGTGAGAGAGAGTTATTTGAAACCAGCAGATTGTATGCCATTACTTGGTCACATAGCTGTTGCAGTCATTCAAGAGGGAACAGATGTTGTGGTGATAGCTGCTTCTCTGTAACAAGTCGCCCACCAGACGTCAGTGGAACCATGGTATGCTGCTGGAACATCTTGTTTAATGCAGTAACATTGTTCTCTAGGAGGTGCCAAAACTGCAGTAAGACATTGTTGAGGGTATTGTCTTATCTGGTAGGTAGGTGCCTTCAGTAGCATCTGTGATTCAGTGTACACAATGCGAGTTGCGCAACATGGTGGCGAAATGTGTGTGGCCATTGGCACTTCTGTGCAGAAGAGCTGAAACACAGGTGGAATCATGTGGCATGAAATTGGCATCCCCTGCATGACAAGTTGTTATGTCATCCAGCAGCTGCTATAGGGAAGTGTCTTCCCTTGTGAGGTGGTGATTGGGCTGAGTTACCTTGTCTTGGTGTCATTCAGATGGGGGTGTGATTTCATGGCCAACTGCCACAGCAGTCATTGGGCAAAGTTGTGATACTTCGGCCCGCTGGGATAGCATCGTGACAAAGGTGATATGGTCGGTGAATTCACATGAGTTCAGGTTCTTGCAGTTGTGAGGCGACTGGAGGTTGCAGCAAGACAAGATGGCCACCACTGTTGACAGCATTGTTGATTGTACAAAATAGTAGGGCAGAAAATGACATCCGACCCTGTTCAACTGGTTGAAACGTACGACCGTGAAAATGTTTACTGTCTGAATGCAGTGCAGCCAAAACAATAGCGTCAATAAGAGCATACGGTCATACTAGATGGGTAGTGTATCTCTCTCTGGCACTGTAATGACACTTCATAGCTGAATTTAAGTCTCATGGAGAGTGTTGAAAGTGCCACTGTGGAGCACCAAACATGTCATTTATATCTCCATATCCATACAAGCAATTTCTTGTACACTGATGGAGGAACACTGTAGATGCAATCGGTGGTCAACACACTATGCAGTTGTATCGTTGTTTCAGGTCTGAACACAAGCTGATGTGTTGCCCATGAAGGTTCTAAGTCATAGTGTGACACATAAAACAAGGATGCAGCAAAATCACTGTCTGTTCATGTGAAACATGTAGTGGCAGAGTGCGATACTGGTTGCATTGTTGTTGCATGGCAACTGGTTCAGTAGTAAAGCAAGAAAATATGGTGCGATGAGGTAGTCAGTGAGGTACCAATGTAGGAACTCCGGCAAGGACAAGTGCAATATGATATGACATGAATTCATACATTAGAGTTCACTACTTTATTTACATAACAGACCAAATATCCTAATATAATGCAGGTTGGGTCCAAACTAGACTGGCAGAGAGTATCTACCCAGTGCCACTCGATAACCAGAGATGATGTCTTTGGGAGTCGTGCTGGTCGAGTCCCCACACTTCAGACGATCGTTCCTGTCATATCCCTCAATACTGTCGATTCCTCCTGGGACACACTGTTTACTACACAGGCCACTGCACAGCGCATGGATTATTCTCAAGATGTCTGTGTGAGATATGCAATGGCATCAGCATGACATTCGCTGCCTTCTTTGAATACAGGTTCTCCAAAATTACGCAACAGGGTTACACATGAATGATATCATCTCCCTTCCAAGGATTCATATTTAAATTACTGAACATTCTGTTACACTTTAATGTGGACTATACCGAATTGTTGTGATACTAGCAGTACGTCCCTGACTTTACTTGATGTCTGTTGTCCTGTTTACTTGATAAGGACTCCAAACATTGGAACAGTACTCTAGAAAAGGTCACCCTAGTGCCTTCTATGTGATTTCCTTCACAGATAATCAGCATTTTCCCAGAATCCTTACAATAAATCAAAGTCTTCCATTTACATTCCCCAGTAGTAATTCAATGTGGCCTTCCCATTTTATGTCACTCCTTAGTTTTGCCAATACATAATTATATGATTTGATCTGCTCAAGATGTTCACCACTAATCTTCAGATCAGATAATATTGGGTTCTTTCTGTTCATTATAGACATTATCTTACATTTATCCACATTTAAAGAGAAGTACAATTTAAAACTTCCTGGCAGATTAAAACTGTGTGCCCGACCGAGACTTGAACTGGCAGAAGTAAAGCTGTGAGTACCGGGCGTGAGTCATGCTTTGGTAGCTCAGATGGTAGAGCACTTGCCCGCAAAAGGCAAAGATCCCAAGTTCGAGTCTCGGTCGGGCACGCAGTTTTAATCTGCCAGGAAGTTTCATATCAGCACACACTCCGCTGCAGAGTGAAAATCTCATTCTAGAAGTACAATTTATTGCACATAGTGATAATACACAAAGACAAAAAACATAACTACACAATGAAGAATTATTGGTATGGAATGGAAATTGGTAGATGTGATGTACTTTTATAGGCAAACAAATAATTACAATTTCAAAAAAACTGGAAGATTTATTCAAGAGAATGAGCTTCACAAATTGAGAAAGCCAGTAACATGTCAATCAATCTCCGTCCTTTATGCAAGCTGTTTCCTGACTTGGCACTAATTAACAGAGTTGTTGGATGGCCTCTTGAGGAACAATCATGCCATATTCTGTCCAATTGATGCATTATATTGTTAGAATCCCGAGATGGTTTGAGGGCCCAACCCTTAATGCTCCAAACATTCTCGATTGGGGAGAGATCTGGCAACCTTGCTGGACTCATTAGGGTTTTGCAAGCACATAGTACCAATACCAGGAATCAGAACAATCTATATAAAGACCTAAAATCACTTACCTTGGTGCAGAAAGGGTCTAATATTCAGGAAAGCACATTTTCAATAAATTCCCAGCAACCATAAAAAACTTGGTTTTAGATAAAGCACAATCTAAACAGAGTTTGAAAGACTTTTTGATAGGCAACTCCTTCTACTCTACAGGTGAATATCTTTACAAGGATTGTTAGATTGGCCTAATTAAAAATGTGTGTTGGATTTCAGTTTTGACAGCACTTGGTCACAACAGTCAAGATTGGGTATTTTACGTATTAACTTTATTAAAAGTGCATAACTATGTTTCATTCTGACAGTATATTAATTCTGTAAATATTAGCAGTTCCAATGTATTCACCTATTTTGGCAATCTCCTGACAAATGATCAGGATAGTGAGTATTATAATCAGATATTTTTTTATGTTATACTTTCTGACTTGCTCCACACCCATGAGAATCATCTCATTTTTGGGTTCACGGAACGAAAACTGAATCTAATCTCTAATCTAAAAACAAGCAGTGGAAACTCTTGCGATGTGTGGGCAGACATTACCTTGTTGAAATGTAAGCCTAGGATGGGTTTCCATGAAGTGCAATGAAACTGGGCGTAGAATATCATCAACATACTGCTGTGCTGTAAGAGTGCTGTGGATGACAACCATAGGGCTCCTGCTATGAAATGAAATGGCATCCCAGATTGTCACTCCTGGTTGTAGGGCTGTACAGTGGGCGACAGTTACATTAGCATCCCACTGCTGCCCAGGCCGTCTCCAGACATGTCTTCGGCCTGGAATTTTATGGACTGGAGTAGAACTGTCTTCAGTGAGGTGTCTCACTTTGCGTTTAGACCCAATGACAAGTGAAGACATGTTTGGAGGTGCACTGGACAGCAGTGGGATACCAACCTGATTGTCACCCACCAGATGGCCGAACAACCAGTAGTGATGATCTGTGGTGCCACTTCATTTCATACCAGGACCCCTTGTGTTGCCTATCGCAGCACCCTTACAGCACGGCAGCATGTCAACATTTTCTATGCCCCGCTTTGTTGCACATAATGGCAAGCCATACTGGACTCATACTTCAGCAAGATAATACCTGCCTGCATAACAAGAGTTTCTACTGCTTGGCTTCATACTTGCCAAACCCTATCTTGGCCAGCAAGATCACCAGCTCCCTCCTCAGTTGAGAATATCTGGAGCATTATTGGCATAGCCCTCAAACCAGCTCAGAATTCTGATGACCTAATGCACCAATTGGAGAGAATTTGGCATGATATTCCTCAGGAGGGCATCCAACACCTCTATCAATCATTGCTAAGCCAAATTACTGTTTGCATAACTGCCAGAGGTGGACCATTGTGTTACTGACTTGCTCAATTTGTGTACCTCATTCTTTTGAATAAATCATCTATTTTTTCTTGAACTGCAATCATGCCTTTTCTTTAGTTTGCTTTCCAAATATTTAGCATTTACTTACAGTCACTGAATAATGACACTTTCCTGTAAATAACAGCATTGTCAGCGAACAATCTTACTGTGCTCAGTATTCTATCTGATAAATAATTTATGTATATTGAGAACACTGGAGGTCCTATTATGCTTCATTGGAACATATCCAATATTAATTTCATTTTTCGTATAACTGTATAATTAGAAAGAAATTCTATGTTTCCAAATAAGCTGCTCCTCACGCAGTTATATTAAATAGTTGCCGTTAATCTCCTACTGCTAACTTAATATCAACATAATTATACTGATACTAAACCAGAAGCAATAGAGGCTTCTTTGCAACAAACATTACTACTTATCAAGCAATTAGAGGATTCTTCAACCCTTCACTGTATATAATTAGTTTGCAGAAGTGACTAACAAGGTATTTTTTATTTTAATTTGGGTCTGCAATGATTCACAGTTTCTTGCATTGCATACGCTGAGAGCTGTAAACCGAGATGGTGGACTCAACACTAATCTCTAAATGTGACAACAAAGTCTGTATGTAAGCTATTTTTATGTCTTGGATTTCCTTTATCAGCATTGGCCCAGAAGGTAGTTCCCTAAGACAACGGATAGTAGACATGTGCAAGGTAAGCTAACTGTATTGTTTTCAAGCGAACACTATGAAAGGTATGAGAGCAAAACATGCCAAATTGAACTTCTTCATGAAACTAACTATATGTTGATTCCATTTTATTATATTATCCAGGAGACCTCCACAAAAATTTAGACACAGACTTTTATTTAGTATATAACCATCAATGTTTATTTCTAGTAACAGTAGGCTATTTTTACTTGCTTGAAATTGCTTAATATGAGTCTCTGGGAAATTAAGTTTTAATTTGTTTGCTGTAAACTAGCTGTCTGCCAATTCAGCTGTAATCTGAGCTTTGTTTGGTATGGTTGAGATTGGGGAATTAATTAGTATGCTTGTATCATCATCAGCAAAAATTTACAATTTTCAAACCGTCTATTTAAGTCATTGGAAGGTCATTTATGCAGATTAAGGACAAAGCTGGATTCTTACTGAACCTTATGATATTTAATATGTTACATTCCCCTATCATGAGTTTAGTTCGCTTCCTGTCAAGTAATCTGTTAAAGTGACACGCTGCTTTAAAGTTACAAGGAGGCTGTAAATTACCTTTAGGAGGTCAAATTCTAAGTACTGTTGATAGACACATTGTAAGATATGTAGTTTAATATCTATAATCATTAGTACAGTAGAACACATTCATTTATATCAACAGTGTCGGAAGGTGATTAACTGTGGCAACAAAGCATGAGTATACACATGGCAACTAGTGCTGCGTACCAATGGCACTTCTATTCAATCTCTTCTTTGCTCTCAGTTTAATGTTTGAATCATTCTCTGTAGTGTATCCAGTATTCAGTATAAATCTCCATAGGTAAGTTGCTTTGCATTTACACAGTGGTTTAGTGGCATACTATCCTGAGAAAGTCTATTAATGAAGTTTCAAGAACCAGCTTTAAAAGATTACTCTAGGAATATACTATAACTCCCTATATATCAATCACGTAGGGATTGTGAGGAAAGATTAGAGTAATTACTGCATGCACAGAGACATTAAAACAATCATTCCTCCCACGTGCCATACATGAATGGGATGGGAAGGAACTCCAGTAACTGGTACAATAGGACGTACCCTCTGTCCTGCATCTCTTGGTTGTCTGCAGAGTATAGATGTAGAATAGATGGTGTGAAACTGTGAGATGAAAAAGTATTAATAAAAATTTCAAGTCCAATTGTATCATGGTGCTTTTGTTCTTAATCAACCAATGAATCCTCAAAATTCAAGTAATAGATACTGCAAAACAATTGTGGCACGCTCTGAACTGGTCTACATATTTGGAAGGAGAAGAGGCTATTACAACATTTAAAGTGGAAAAAGAAACATCCTGCTGGTTGGAATTCTTAATTCCTTTCTCATGGAGGGAAGAGTAAACTGTTCCTGCCGTAAAACGTGCCCCATGTACCCACACACTATCACATACTCAAGCGTCACCACTGCAAAACACAACAACTTGAAAGACAGAACAACATATGAAATCATTCATGCTGGTTTTCAGTTAACACGTATTCAATGCACAGCTTTTTATATAAGACAGCCCACAATTAAACTAATTATCAAATGAATGGACAAAGAAGAACTGTCCACCTTGGGGAAACTCAATACTGAGTTCCTGAGCATATTGTACAGCATGACTTAAGGGACCTGAGTGCTGACTGCACCACATGCATCATTTGGATAATCCCAACTGGTACTAGAGTCTCTGAACTCTAGTGACAGGAGTTCATTCTGCAACATATTGTTGCATCTTGCCACTCTGCCACACTCCTGGGCTTAGCCTGCATGAACACACTCCCCTCTTGTCTTTCTCTTTTCTTTTCTGCACTTTGATAGTATTTCTCTACTTATGCCCTCTGCAATGTGCTCTTTTACTTTTCCTTTTATCTTCATGCCCCCTCTCCTTCCCCCCTCCCCCCCCCCCCCCCCTCTCTCTCTCTCTCTCTCTCTCTCTCTCTCTCTCACACACACACACACACACACACACACACACTCACACTCACACACACACACACACACACACACACACACACACTTTCTCTGATCCCCCTCTCCTTTTCCACTTTCCTCCTTGATCTTTGATCTAATTCATTTCATTTCTCATTTCCCTTACTCTTACTCTATCTTTACCTCTCACTCTGTCGTTCTAGCATTGCCAGAATGAAGCCATATCATGGTTATCCATTGACTGTGTTTGAGCTTCTACTCTTTGTGATGCTTCTGTCTTCATCTTTGTCTTGCCTCACCCTCACAATAGGAGGATCCCTCTCAACCTAGGGGCTAGGTAACCTGCCTCTTTTCTAATCATCCCCAACCCACACCCTTTCCTCCATAGCAACTAAAAGCTACAAAAGCTATGATAGTTTTTCCTACGTTTACAAGTGTCAATCAGTAGTACTTAGAATTTCACCTCCTGAAGTTAAGTATTGACAGCCGTTATCTCTCAAGTGAATTTTTCTTTTTAAATGGATTGTTTTAAATTCTTACTTGTTCATGTTGTTAACAATCTGAACCAGAAATCATTATCTTTCATACACGCTTGTTCAGGTTCCAGCGATCACAGAGCACAGCGTCTGATTGTTCCCCTCCTTGCTTCCCAACTTAGCAACTTCCTGACTTTGCAAGCGACTTTGCATGTGGTACTGCACTGAGAACTCAAGCGACTTTGCATGTGTCACTGCACTGAGAACCGTAAGGACCTAATGCACACTGTCATTGATTTTGAGATTGTAGCACGTATGCTTGCTCCTGATATCTGGTGGTCTTGCGGTAAACCAGATCTATCTGTATCTGCAAGCCCACATTGTTTGTATGAACATCCATGAAAAGCTGCCTCACCAATTTCTCGGGTATTCATTTCCATATGGGTCCAAAGCACAAAGCATAATTTTGTCTCTCTGCACTGCTCAGTTGTTATGTAGGGTTGCAATGTAATTCAATGTCTACACATCTACTTCATAATTTGAGGTACATTGACAGTTTATCCAAACCTCACACCACAGATTGTGCTTTATGAAAATGATGATGACAAGGATCATGAAGTGTTTGAATAGGTTGTAATTCAGTATCTTATGCATTTAGTATCTGTTCTTATGTTCTGATTCTAGTTTCACATTAATTACAAACTTGACAACTGTCAAAATACACTATTGTCACTAGCCTATATATGGAAATTTTTTGAATTAACATTAATAATAAATATAATTCTAAATATTAATAAATATTTCATAAACTAAAGTGGGTACATCATTTTCTCATGGGAAATATAGGGTGTTGAGACTGGGTTAAAAAACCAGTCAGGCCTGTGAGCTTGGTGGGTTGTCTACAAATCTGATATCCACAAATATCTATTTTTCTCAAAACTGTGTCTGTGCTTTGGACTCTTATGGTTCTCAGTGCCAGTTCTCAGTGCCACATTTATTAGTGCAGAATGAGACTGAAAGAGAACAATTGACAGTCCACAAAAAAGACCTGAATGTGCTGGGTCAGTGTGAACGATCAAACTTGACAGTGGAAAAATGATACCAGAAAGTCCATAAGTTGTCTCAAAACAGTAATCAGCACAGTCCTTGGAACAATCCAAAGTACAAATCAGTAACAGGCAGCCAGGTTCCAATAGCATGTCTCAAAGATTATGTGTATAGTCTTCACTCAGTGAACAACATGACTGGAGCTCCTGGCTGCTTATAAAGGCAGTTTGGCCTCTCGGTGGCATTCCCATGTGAGTCACCAAGAGTGCCACCTATCATGAGATGCTGGGCCTTGCAACCTTTTTCGTTTGACAATGTCAATTTTTTTTGTTAGCAGAAGTGGTGTTGCCATATGGCTGAGATACAAGATCCCTCCCACCAAGGTCTGTCAGTACAGCCTAAAATGTTTGGAGCAGGTACAGAGGTGATGAGCTGGACAAGGAAGGGTGTAAGCAGGTGTTCCGCCTGACGGTTCCACCAAAGAAGGCTGCAACACCACGTCCAGTGGTGGTTAGTAGTTTGGAAGTGGCTCATCCATCTCCATGTCCAGAGGTGATGGGATGTCCATTGCGTTGAATAGCTGGAAGTGTGATATCCAGGGAACACCATGCTGTCTCGTACCTCAGCAGCATTGCTTTCATAGGTGGTGGTGTCCTCGGAAGACACCAGAAGAGGTACCTGTCTGGAACAAATACTGGAGGAGGCTGGATTGTTGCCAACTTGGTGAACATTGTTGGAGGAAGGAGCTAATTTGCATGCTGCACCAGGCATGCCCTATTTGCTTGAATGCTGAACTTCATGTGATCCCAACTGACTGCCCATCAAGGGTCCCGGATGTATGTGCAGGTCCAGCTAATGGTGCCCACTGTGTATGTAGGTGACTGCTAGACATCAGATGTTGCACCACCAGCCACAAGGCATCCAGTAGCATGCTGCAGTCAACAGCTATACTGGATTGCAGCTGGTAATTGTGCCTGGACAAGGGAATTCATGTTTACGGAATTGTCAAGCTGAAAGCCATAGGCATGCAAAGTGTTGAGACCAAAAATATTTTGAGCATGGTCTGAAGCAATGACGTAAAACTTCTGTTGATGTTCTTGAAGCAGGCCACCACTTCACAATGACCATGGAGGAGGATGCACACTCAGCCGTTGCTCATTACGAGCTGATACCGACCCAATCTATGCAAAAGTGTCATTTTATAAGATACATGGAAGCACCTATATTCACTTGAAACATAACCAGGCAGTCAAAAATGGTGAGTGTGAATCATATTTTCTGCAGTTGCACCATAAAAGAAAAGATGACATGAACTTTTTTTGTTTGTGCCACGGTGCAGAAGGACGTATGAGGGAGCTGCAGACAATAATGATGACTTGGCCAAGTATGGCATTCAAGTAGCATAAATGTTAATGAGAACACTGCTGTTGGAGGTGAGTGCAATAACATGGTGGGCTCTTGGGCAGGGGACAACTGTGGGAGGGGACTAGACTGAATCTGAAATGGGTGGAGAAGACTGGTTATTCGAATGTGCTCTGTGAAGTGCAGAATGGCAAACTTGCTTAGTGTGGTCTCTGCTAAGGAATAAGTGATCCGAATCCCAGTTTTGTGATTTAATGTGGAAACAAGATGAAGTTTGAAGGGAAGACACAGTGCTGTCAATACTAGAAAATGAGCAGCCCGAGTCCCTAGTCTGCAGCTTTTTGATTGGAAAAGGATGAGCTCTTGATAGAAGACATATCTTGTTCCTCAAATGAGTACTGGTCTGACATGAGACTTCATAAGCTTTAGGAACTGGGATAACGTTGTCTGGGATTGGGTTGTCTAAAATCACATCCTGGTTAGGAGTGAACCAAATGATTACTTCTCACTCAAGAGAATTTGACTACTGTTGATAACAATTCTAGTTATTACACGTCAAACATCATGTATGAGAAGCACCTTGAGATTCAGCTGCCCTTGCTGCATATGACTGATTATTGCATTTGTGACACTGAAAAAAAATCTAATTTTGCTGTTACTACACGACACTTTTGTTCATACTATGAAGGAAATAATGTGCAAACCTCTGAAAATTCTTAAGTTTCTGGCTCTACTAAGGGCCAAAGTTTGTGAAGCAAATTTAACAATTTCAGATTAGTAGGTAGAAGACATGCATGTTGTAATGGTATATCAGACATGTCAAATGCCTGGAAGTGCAGCGAGAGGCATTAGCTACAGCTCTCCCATTCCTTAGCATCTGGCTGAAAGGATGGAATGGTGGCAGCTGGTGTATTGACTCCACTGCTTGAAGCAGGAGCTGCTTGCTTCAGCTTGGCTTGAAACAACTTGGCTTGAGACTCTGTCCACTGTCCCAAGTGAGCCTGTTGCTGCAGCTTTTATTACTGTTGCAGCTGTCACAGTTAAAAAAAACTCTGGATCCATTTTTGCCTCCACTGAATGCATGCCGTGTTTGAGTCCTGTATCCTTGCCTTGAATTGTAGCCAGAATTCTAGTTACCATTTTTGTACATGCTCACTTGGGTTCCTGCGACCAATGTGCACAGTGTTTATTAGTACACAATGAAATTGCCACAGAACACTGAAAGATAACAAAAAACCTGAATGAGTTGGGATGGTGTGAGTGAGCAAACTTGGCGCTGGAAGAATAGTATCAGATGGTCTTAAGTCATTGCAAAGTCATACTCAGTAGAGCAATAAGCAGTCCTTAGAGGCATTGAAAATCCAAAACAATAGCAGGTAGCCAGTTTCCAACACTGTGTCTTGAGGGTTATGTGTACAGTCTTAATTTGGTGAAAGATGTAACTGTGGTGTTCCCGGCCTCTGTTTATGAATATTTTTAAGCTCCTAGGTGGTGTGCTCAGGTGAGCAGCTGTAGGCACAGCCTATCATGGTTTGTGGCACCCTGCAATCTGTTTGCATCGATAATGTTGACATTTTCCTCAATAGAGTCAAAGAACTAACCAGGCAAGATATGAGAACATCTAAGCTCAGCAGCTTTTGTGTTATAAGTAATGGCAGGTAATAATAATAATAATACTTTCCTATAATTCAGCAGCTGCACAAAATCTTTCTATTGGATGCCACTTCAGTGATTTCGTGTCCTTACCCAATCCCAGTAATCCTTCTGAGGAAAGGGGACCTGCAGTTTAACATCAAATTTGAACCATATGTTATTCCTGGTGAAAATTTTGTATCATGAAGAGATGAAGGCAAGGTTAATGGCAAGTGAAAGATTCCATGATCCAACTGGGATTCAGTCACGTGACCTTCCAGTTTCTGGGCACATGCTTTGCCTCTAGGCCATACATATTCTATGGTGACCATTGACAAAAAAAGTGTTAATTGTGCAGAAACATGTAATAATATATGGTGTCCTCTCAAAGAGCATTTTCTAGACAACTTTTGAAACAATTGTACAGAGAGTCTAGAACCTCAGAGCACTTTTACTTCCCTAAAGAGGCTTCTTGCCAATAATCAATCATAGTTGGAAAACAGCAGTTACAGTCATAAATATAATATTAGTCACCAAGCGGCGGTAGGAGAACACAAACACACACAAAAAGGTTTAACTTTTACAAGCTTTTGCAGCCAGTGGCTCCTTCTTCTGGCAGAAGAGTTGAAGGAGAAGTACGAGGAGTGAAGGAAAAGGGTCTGGAGAGGTTTAGAAAAAGGGGTATGACTGCACTGGATGAGATTTGAAAACGCGAGAGCTGAAAGGAGGAAGACATGGTAGTATACAAGACAGGGATTACCACTAAAACATTGTGTATGAGTTAAGAGAGAAAAGTTAAGTCCATCGTATATAACAGAGGTGGGAGGGGGGAGAGCAAAAAATAGACAGGGCAGTAATGACAGATGTAGAAGACTAAAACAGAGGGATATAAGGACTAATTACTGTCTAGAAATTCTGATTAGGAAGGAATTAACGAAAATTAAGGCCAGGTGGGTGGCGAGAACCAAGGACATGTTGTAGTGCTATTTCCCAGCAGCGGAGTTCTCAGAAATTGGTGTCTGGGGGAAGAATCCAAATGGTGCATGTGGTGAAACAGGCACCGAGATCATGTCTGTCATGTGTGTTGCCAGAATACACCCTCTGCCTATGCCCATTCGTCCTGAATGATAACTGGGTGGTGCTCATGTCAATATAAGAGGCTGAACAGTATTTATGTAATAGCTGGTATAAGACAAGTGTTGTTTTACAAGTGGCTCTCCCTTTGATAGTATATGTTTTGCCAGTTACAGGGCTGGAATAGGTAGGTGGTGGTAGGAGGATGCATAGGGCAAGTCTTACAGCAGGGACAGTCACAGGGGTAGGAGCCATAGGGTAGGGAGATGGGTGCTGAAGGAGCACAGGATCTGACAGGGATATTGCGGAGATTGGGAGGGCATTGGAAAGCTATTCTAAGTGTGGTGGGCAACATCTCAGACAGGATGGATCTCATTTCAGGACATGATTTTAGGAAAGCACAGCCTTGAAGAAGTAGCTAATTAATACATTCCAGACCAGAATAATACTGAGTGACAAGTTGTATGCTCCAAAATTTTTTTTGAATGTGATGTCCCAAGGAATCTACTTTTGAACTAGGTTGGTGATGTAATTACTTCCACCAAAGGCTGATGTGAGAATGGTGGTGTATTACTGTAAAGATTCTGCATCTGAACAAATACATTTGCCTCAAATTCCAAGGCTGTATGGGAGGGAACGTTTGACAAGTAAAGGATGGCAACTGTCAAAATGTAGGTACTGTTCTTCATTAGTAGGTTTAACATGGTTGAAAATGTGTAGCTGGCTGGCCTTCAGCGAGGATGAGATAAACATTAAGGACGGTGGCATGAGATTCATAATAGCACCATATGAAATTTAATTGGGAGAAGATATTTAGAGATTCCAGCAATTTTAACAGTCAATAAGGCAAAAATGTGATCAATGTATCTAAACCAGACCAAGAGCTGAAGACTTATGGATCCCTGAAGAACCACCTCCAAGTGACACATGAAAAGGTTGGCATAGAAAGGAGCCATTCTGGTTCCCATGGCCATACCCCTGATCTGTTTGTATGTTTGCCCCTCAAAGGCTCCTAATTAATTCACGGGTATCATGAGGCAGTTAAATATGTTCACTTTATAGTGTAAATGAAATCTCTGATGCCATAGGCATATTGGAAGAAAGAGTATGGTGCATTTTTCATGAACAATTAATGATGGAATAGCTTTGTGTAAGATATATTCTGCATTTGGTGAATGCTGATCAAAAGCAAATGTAAAAGAAATTTCTTAGCAATGTTTGGATTGTTCAGAAAGTGTTCAACTGATATTATGCAACAATTTGTTATTGTGGATGAAATATTACCTACCACTTCACTCCAGAAACAAAACTGCAAACAAAGTAGTGGGTAGAACACAGGACGCCTGACCCAGGAAAAGGTGAAAGCAATTTCATCTGCCAGAAAGGCTATAGCCACTATTTTGTGGTATACTAAAACACTGTTGCTATTGGCTTCTTTGCAAAGGATTTAACATTAAGAGACAAGTACCATACAAGTCTTGTTGGCTAACAGAAGGAAAATATATGATAAAAGATTAAGATTAGGGTTTAATGTCCAGCCAATGATGACATAATTAGAGGTGGAACACAAGCTCAGATTGGGAAGGAAATCAGCATATCTTTTTCAAAGAAACTACCCTGAGATTTTCCTTAAGTTATTGAGGGAAACAATCAAAAACCCATTTCTGATTGGGCGGATAGGGATTTTAAATCCTGCCACCCATTTCCCTCCTTCCCCCAAATGTGAGATCAGTGCCTAATCTTACTCATTGCAAAACAAACAAACAAACAAACAAAAGGATCGTCTTTCACCAGGAAAATGAAACTACCTGCAAAGTTGCTTTGGTTCTGAGAAAACAGAGAGCTGAAGAAGAAATTGTTGGAATATCCACTCTGTTCGGCTGCTCGTATTTTCACCTATTAGGTCATGTAAAGAAATTTTGTATGAAAGACATGAAGAGGCCATAGACGAATATTTCGCAGGTCTATTGAAATTTTATTTCATGGGTGGAATATACACTATTGAAAATCAACGAATAAATTGCACTGACTTAATGAGGAACTATGTCAAATTAAAAGTGTCACCCAGGAATTAATGCATCACCTTTTTTTCTTCAACAATTATTGATTTGAACACAGTGAAATGTACACACAAGAAGGAATAATGTTTCTTCTACATTCCCTATTTTTCCACATAATCTCCTTCCCAGTCCATGGCCTTCCTCCAGCAAAGCTCATAGGTGTGTTCTGGTCACAGCCACTTCTTAACTGTGTGAATCACCTCTTCATCATCCTCAAAATGTCTTTCATGAAAGGCATCCTTTAATGGCCAAAGAAATGGAAGTCTGAGGAAGCTAAATCAGGGCCATAGGGTAGATGGGGTAATACTGTCCAAATCTGTTTGGTAATATGTTCTGAAATCCTCAAACTTATGCAAAGCTGGGCATTATCATGCTGAATCAAACAGTCGCCTGGGTTGTTATGGTGCCAAAGTCACTGGAAATGCTTTTTGAGCTTGGTTATTGTATTCACATATGCATCAGAATTAATCGTGCTGCCTCTGGGCATCACAGATGCATACATCAGCACAATGGCTTAGCAAACATAACTGGTGCCTAGAGCACAACATTTCATTGGTGCCCCCCCCCCCCTCCTCCTCCTCCTCCTCCTCCTCCTCCTCCTCCTCCTCCTCCTCCTTCCACATCCGGGGTATGACACTCGCTTTAAAGCTCCTCCCCAACCCCCCACCCCTACAGAAGAGTCACATATATAATATACAGAATTTATTCTAATAATAATATACTTTCCAGAAAATCTTGTTTGTCTTGGAGACCATTTGGCACTCCTCTGCAAGTGGCTTGCAGTACATGACAGACCAGACCCCTTGATCCCCCCACCCTTGCTATGCCACTGCATCAGCAAACTGCATCTTGTCAGGTGTGACAGCTCTGGATGGTCTGCCCAAATGCTGAAATCTTTGAGATCAGCTGAACCACTTACTTGTTGTGGCCTCACCCTCTTTGCCCACCTGATAACCGTACTTCTGTCCATAAGTAGATGCTCCATAAACAGCACACAAATGTTTGTGAATGTTTCTATCCTACTCCATGAAGGTAGAAACACAGTTTACAATAACTTGCACTGGTGGCAACGTAAAGACTGGTGGAACGAAAACAGGCAGGTCTACTGGTGAATGACAGCAGAAATCAAGAGGTGAAAAAAAATAAATAAAATAAAAATAAAAAGACACACACACACACACACACACACACACACACACACACACACACACACACGCACAAGTCTACGACAAAGCCAAGTCATCTAAATGGTTAGACACAATCCAAGAGAAAAACTAAATCTCAAACTTTAATCAGGCAAGGTAAAAAACTCTGCTATTCAGCAACATGATACTCGGGCTTCAGAGACAACTGAGAAACTGGCTGCAAATCACCAGGCTGCAGTACATCAGTAAACATATATGGGTAAACAGTCATCACAGGAAAGTGCCACCTCATGCACTTGCCACAGTGGCCATACTCCATATGGCCATGAGCCATGGCTGTCACCTGGAGCCCAAGTATCTCTGACATGTTCTCTCTATCAATATTCAGGCTAGGAGGGGAATCTGTGTCACTCTCACCTCAAATACTATACCCAACAAATTCTCTCTCTGCAGTGTGAAATTCAATAACGACACACTGTTTGTAATATACATCACTAACAGATGCCATTTTGAAACACTGCAGCTACACTATCTATTGGAGAATACAGAAAATTTGCATGCGCACTCCAGAAACTAAATAATGCATACCTGAAGTTTTGCGTTCATACCACTGTTGTTGGCTGAGAAAATGTGTGATTACTTAAGCTGCTGGATATACAAACAAAATGTATACAAAAATATTTAACAACAGATTACATAAAACTGCTCTCTTACGGATGACAATGTCCCACACTGACTGTTGCAATTCCAGCAAATAAATCTAGATATCGTTTCCCATTGTGGTCAAACAGCCATTGCTTGTACCCCTGGTGAAGCAGAAGGGGTTCTTTATACACAGGAGCTAAGCAAGGAACAACATTTTTCTGTTGAATTTCTTTTGCTGATCCATAACTGTGACCCTGGAACAGAAATATCAACTAATTTAATTGTAAGTACAATCTTTCTTCACTTAAAATTTATATTCTTGAAAAAACACTTTCTGGTATAGAAAGTGAGTGAAATTAAAATTCAGTCTGAAAAGGATCATAACTACCTCAACTTTGTTATATAATATCTGACTCTACAACTTTGCCACATTGATATTATATTTACAGTGGTCCTTGCCATTATTTGTAAATGTTCACCAATAGCAAACTTAACTGACTCTCAGAAGTTACGAAAATAGTGGCTAATCAGTATTCATCAGTTTGCAGGTATTTCCAGCTCAAAGGTCATTAATAATAGCAGCAATTTGAGGATGATGTCATCACTAGTACCAACTTCTAAATTATTGCGATGCCATCTGGACCAGATTCAATGTCAAACTCGTGTCACAATCTTTTTTCCACTGTTGAAATGTTTAGGTCCCATATGATTCTCCACTGCCTCATTGATGAAGAAATCTTGGTATCTCAAGGCATGCTTGGGACACTTAGTGTCATCAGAAAGTATTCTCTGTCCATTTATGAGGGGTTGTTTTTTTTGTGAGAAAGCTGATTTCTCAAGTTGTCTCGAATTTACATGGTGGGAGTGTGATACACAGCATTCATTAACAGTGAAAAATTATTTGTCAAATAACATTCCTAAGATACGCTATAAGCAGTGAAGTTTCTGAGGCCCAGATTATCTCTTTTTCCTGTCTGATGCCTGGTACCCACCCATTTCCAGGCCAGAGCACTGACATGGAGCTTCTCCAACTTATGTGGCGAACCAACTGTACCTGAATATAGGCAATTATAGTGATGTGGTCACCAGTACAAAAGGCATTTTAAAGCTATTGCCAGCTATCCATTCCTCCCAACTTCCACCCGGGGGAGGAATTGGTGTATCCCTTCTGTCTGTGTCTAGTGTGCTTTGTATGGTCAAATGTGACAAAGTTTTTCAAGTGTTTGCGCATCATTTAAATGAGGTATGACATGGGAACCTTCCCAGCATTTAGGTAGAGGGATGTGGAAAACCACCTAAAAACCACATCCAGGCTGGTCAGCATGCCATTCTTCATCATTAATCAAAGCAAATTCAATCCGGGGCTGTCATGCCTCCTTGTGTCCCGGAATTGGGTGCTTTAACATGCTTCACTTGCCCAGATCACATGTAATTTGAAATTATTTACCTTTAATTTTAACAGATACAGTGGCTATATCTCTTTGTTCTTCTTATCCCTCCTTGTGTCTAACAGAATACTGATGCCAAAAGAGTAGCATGACTTGAAACTTCAACACAATATTAAGGAACACCCAATAATAAGATGGTTACTGTAAATAAATATTAAGAAGACAAAGGCAATGGTAATTATGGTAATTACAGACAACAAGAGAAAGAGAATCAGCAAACTGGAGTCAAGCTAGTAAAGCAGTTTGAGATGTAGAGCAAGAAGTGTTATGAAATATGACAAAGAAAGAAAAAAATCTACAGAAATTAGAAACAAAAATTTTTAAAAAATCTGTGAGCTAACTGTTACACAATTTGGGAAATAATAGTGAGATCCTTTTTATTCTGCAAAGCCTTATACGGCACTGAAAAGTGGAAATTATTAGTGTGCAGTAGTGCACCATCTGAAAGTGTTTGAACTACAGGGTTGCAAAAGATTGAACAAGTAAGGTAGAATGAGTAGTGGTAAAATACTAGAAAGACTCATAACTAGGAAAATAATAGATAAGAACAGCATTTATAACAACAGCTGTGTAGAGCGAATAGTGAATAAACAAATATCATATGAAGGACAAGATACAAATAAATAAATGATAAATTTATCATAGACCAAACCAATAAAATAAGATAAAAATAGAAAGTCTGAATATTACCTTAATGTCTACATGATCACACTTACATGTTTCATACAACAATAGTTATCTACATTTTTAGCAATAGAAACCTGTTCACAGTAAATATTACTCCTTGCCACTAACATAATAGGAATCATTGATCTTTTATTCTAGGTCTTAATATAATTTGCAGAAGTTGCTAATAACATGTTTTAAATCTTCACTTGCATTTGTAAGGATTCCATAATTCTTGCTTCATGTTTTGTGGAAGCCTGGTAAAGACTTTTGCATCTAAATACAGAAACCCACTCTGAATCCCAGACAAGAAAAAAGTTAACACTAAAATTATTTTAGGAAAAGGATAGATTGCTACTCACTGTAAAGATGGCACACTGAGTTGCAGACATTTGCAACCGAAGAGATTGTTACACATTTACCTTTCAGTCAAAGCCTTCTTCCGAAAAGAAAACACACACACATTCACACAAGCAAGCACACCCCAAGCACACATGACCACCATCTCTGGCAGGCAACTTAGACAGAATGTAGCTGTCACATTACTTTAAAACATTGCTCTTCTCAGTATCCATTCTTTCCTTTCTTTACTGACATTTTTTTCATTGTATTCCAAAAAGCACACACAGTAACTTCCCAGCCATACTGTACCAAAAATTTCATACATGCACAACATGTGGCTACGTAACCACCCGGATTGTTGATGCAATATTTCATGCCCCAAATTCTTTCCACCACTAATTATAATTATTCCTACTGATTTCACATTTCTTCCCTCATCCTTGCACATTCCCACATTTTATTTTCCACACCTACTCATGGCACACAAACTTATGAACTTCGATCTAACCAATAACCCCAAATTTGCACATACTCCCATACCTCATCCATTCCTTTTTTCCCATGTTTTTATACATTTTTATGTGTAAGTACAAGTTTGTGCATATTTTTTGGTTGTTCCATATATCTGTGCCTATTTTTATGAGTTTTTGTGCTCGTTTTTGCATGTCTATACGTATTTTTAAATGTTTTTTTTCTGTTGCCCAGCTCCCCTCACAATCACCAACTCCTTCGTTTATCCATTTCTGCGTCATTCCCATTTTATCCCAATTCAACCCTGCCACAATGGATTCCTGCTCCATCTTTCTGCACCAGTTCAATAAAGTATCCCTTTTCCTGGCTAAAACCCAGTCTCACACCCTATTCTTTAAATGCTGCCTAAACTGTAGAATGTCCCCCAATGACCTAACCATAAAAATTCCTTTCTCTGCATCCTACCCTTCCTTTCATAATGACTTTCATCTTTTCAGATTCTGCCAGTCCCTGGCCCTCACAAACCTCCTATGTCAAAAACACATCTCCATGGCACAGGTATCCGAGAAACACTTCTGCTTCCTCCGCAAGGTACTGCTATTGTGCAATCCCTATTACACACACCACATCTCTGAAATTGAATCCCTTGCTCTCCAGCACATGGAATGGCATTCCAGACACCACCTCTATAAGTTATCCAACCTGCTCACACCCTGCTGCCGCCTTGGGACACCACTATCCAATCTCTATCCTCCCCACAACTTCCAGGAGTTGCTTACCTCCAACATGGCCTCACCATCCTTCCTTAGATCCATTCCTAAGAACACCAATCTTTCAGCAGACGAAAGGACAGCCATACAAAACCACAAAACAAATCCTGACCTAATCATCCACTGTTGTTACAAATCACTGTTAATACCTAGCAGAAGCCCTCTGACTCCTCCACATATAAACCCTGCCAGAATGATCCCATCCCAGAGGTGCAACACAACCTCCAGTCCATGCTTAAAGCCTTAGGCCCTCCCAAGAACCTCTCCCCTGAATCTATTCCCCTCCTTATCCATGTGACATCCTCCTCCCCCCCCCCCCCCCCCCCCACACACACACAACCTTCTACATGCTCCCCAAAACTCACAAACACAAGAGTCCTGGGCACCCCATTGTAGCCAGTTATTGTGCGCCCACTGAAAGAATTTCGCCCCTCATCGACCTACACCTTCAACCAATTGTCCAAAACTAGGCTCCCACATCAAAAATACCAACCACTTCTTTCACTGACTCTCCACCATCCCCAACTTTTACCTCCTGAATCCCTACTCATCACTGCAGATGCCACTTCCGTTAACAGCAACACTCCCCTTGCCCATGGTCACGCCACTACTGAACACTACTTTTCCCAGCACCCTTCAGACTCCAAACCCACTACCTCATTCCTTATATGCCTCACAAACTTTATCCTAACAAACAACTATGTCTCCTTTGAAGTGTAAGATATACAAAGAAATCCGCAGCACAGCAGCAATGTGCACCTGCACAGCACCCTCCTATGCCAACCTGTTTCTGGGCCATCTGTTATTATTGATGCCACCTCACTTTACACTAACATCCCAAATCCCATCGCCTTGCTACTATTGAACACAACTTTTCCTAATGCCTGATTGACTCCAAAACTACAACCTCCTTCCTGGCCAACTATATCCTCACCCACAATTACTTCACCTTTGAAGGCATTGCCTACAAACAAACCTGGAGTACACAACAATGAGCACCCTCATGGCACCATGCTATGCAACCTATTCATGGACCATCTAGAGGAATCCTTCCTAATCACTCAGAATCCCAAACCCATCACCTGGTTCAGATTCACTGATGATATCTTTGTAATGTGGATCACGGGTGAGGACACCCTATCTACAGTCCTCCGGAACCTCAACACCTTTTGCCCCATCCACTTCACCTGGTCCTCTTCAACCCAACAAGTCACCTTCCTCAATTTTGACCTCCACCTCAAAGATGGCTACATCAGTACCTCCGCCATATCAAACCTAACAACCATCAGCAATACCTCCTCTTTGACAGCTGCCACCCATTCCGTACCACAAACTCCCTTCTATAAAGCCTAACCACTCAAGGCCATTCCATCTGTAGTGACAAGCAGTCCCTCTCCAAATATACCAAGGGTCTCACTGAGGCCTTCACAGACTGAAATTGTCATCCCAGCCTTGTACAGAAACAGGTCTCCCGTATTTTATCTTTCCAGTCACCTACCACTTCCCAGAGTCCCTCTGTCCGGCCACAAAGGAGCTATAACTCTTCCTTTTTGCTACTGTTATACCATAACCACAAAACTAAAGGCAATTTGTAAAACGGATGTATTTTATTGGATTAATAATGGTATAAAGCAACAGAACAGTGTTACCCTCTGAGAGGAATTTTGTTAAATTGACCGTGTTGTTCCTAACGGAGGTGGCTTATCGGAAATGAAAGTCAGAATTAGGTAAATATTGGAATAGTGACAAACAAAATTTTGCCTAGCTATACTGTTTCTAGAATAAGGGAAACGGTCGCCAGCCTAATTAGGCAAGAGAAAGATTAACGTTCTCATTTATGAAAGTGGGTATAAGTAACTATAATGGACAAACACAACCTAGACTTGGCCACACGCGAGTGCAATGAACTCTGACACACGTATGTTTTAAGATTGAAGCTAACAACTGGAGCAGCACAAGCTATTTGCAAAAATTATAAGAGATACCGAAACACCCTATTACTTTCAGGCTTACAAAAAGTGAATGGTCTTTATAACATTACTATTAACATGCACTTCTAATACACAAGATACACAAACACTTAGCAAACTTGAATATATAATGTTCCACAACTGCAGCTTTCTCACTTTTACTACAGCGAAACACAATACTGTCCAAATTGCAAGAACTGGCTCACTTTTAAGAATTTACTACAGACAATAATGTGATCATTTGCCTTATAAGTCTCAGTCTTAAGAACTTTTAATATTGAAGTTAGCAACAGCACTTTAAATAGCAGTTTTAATAGGAAAATTATTTTGAGCAAACAGCATTTATTTTAACTCACTCTCTTGCCACATTAACTTTAACTTTCTTTTTACTAAGTTCAAGAGGCATTAATTAGCATAACATTGGTCATAACAGTTCTTTCAGTAGGGACACTCGGTGATTACTTTAGTTCAAACGGAAAGGAACCTGAGAGGTGTTATGATGAGGAGAAAAATCAAGGTTGGTACATAAATTCAGATATAAATTACCTTATATTTGAGCACAATAACACCTCCATTAAGCTGATCCTTCACTGTACATCATTATAGTATTACGTTACAGTGATTGCGCAACGTGGTGGCAACTGCATGTTGGTAGGTGAATTCGCAGACTGAATTGCTGGACTCTGTCGTTTCTTGGTGGGGCCGACAGATACAAATTCCTGAATAGTTCCAGCTATTTATCCATCCATCCGAGGCCTTAGAAAGAAGCAGGAAAAGCCTCTCTCGGAACCAGCACAATATGCATCTTTTACATGGCAGAGCACGGACTCGTAGCTCGTCTCCGACTGCTGGCTCGTCCCCGGCTGACTATCAGTTCCACCTTTTCCACCTGGGCCAACCACAATTTGCGCGCGCTACACAGTTCCGTTCCCGAGGGGAACCACTACACCTTTTACATACAGAATAACTAAGAGTCCTAAGTGAAGGTCAGCAGTTTACATAACAGCAAACAAACACATTAAATAAAACAGAACATTTTCACATATCGACACTTCTACAAAAAATTATTCACACAAAATTACAATTATATACAGTAAGTTTTGTTCCCTCCAAATGGGACAAAGCATTTACAGTACAGATACACTACTTTGCATTGAAACAAACCACAATATCAAAGTTTTAACAAAGAAAAGAGTATACAGTTTTGTGTTATCTATTCAATCAAAAACATTTACAGGTTCTTAACGATGTAATATTAAATGAAAAAAACAAAAAAAAAATAGATGAGTAGAGCATTAGAGCTATGGTGTTACAGAGCATTCCATTACAGCTCAGCAGCACCCAGGACTGGAGCAACTGAATCACACTCTCCACCAGGGTTTTGACTACCTTACACCATGCTCTGAAAGAGAAACATCCTACCCACTATCCTTCCCACGCCTCCACAGTGATATTCCGCTACCCACTGAACCTAGAAAATAACCTGACCCATCCTTACTCCACTCCGGCTCCCAACTCTTTGTCTCATGGCTCATATCCCTGTAATAGATCTAGATGCAAGACCTGTCCCATACATCCTCCCGCCACCATCTACTCCAGTCTTATCCCATCAGAGGCAGGGCTACCTGTGAAAGCAGTTATGTGAACTACAAATTAAGCTGCAACCCAGGGTTATGGGTTCTATGTGAGCTTGACAACCAGCAGGCTGTCTTCCGCACAAATGGCCACAGACAAACTGTGGCCAAGAGACAGCTGGATCACCCAATTGCTGAGCATGCTGCCCAACACAACATTCTTCCCTTCAGTGACTGCTTTACATTTGCGCCATATGGATCCTTCCTACCAATGCCAGCTTTTCTGAATTGTGCAGGTGAAAACACTCCCTGTAATATAGCCTACATTCCTGAAACCCCCCTGGCCTCAACCTTCATTATTCCCTGTCGTTCACGCACTCATCCCCAGTCCTGCTTCCACTCCAGCACTACACAGTCTCCTATTCCACCTATGCATCCACAGTCCTCTGTCCCTTCCTCTGTTTCTCTCCTTTCCTGCATCCCTTCTGCACCCCCCCTCCCCCCCCCCCCCATCCCCCACCCCTCTGTCTAACTTCCAGACTGCACCTAGCTGCCCTTTCATGTCCTCACCCACCTCATCCCTTTACGCTCCCACAAGCAGCACTTTACTGTCCCCCATCCCTAACCTCCTATCTCACCCTCTCCCCACCCCAGCCTCCTCCTTCCTCTGCCACCCAGTTACTTGTCCCATCATGCACAGTTGCTCACAGTCTGGCCTCAGAGGCTAGAGAAAAAGGTCATGTGTGTGTGTGTGTGTGTGTGTGTGGTCTATTTTAAAAGAAAGCATTTTGGCCAAAAGCTCGCATGTTTAGCAGCCTTTCTGTTGTGCCTGTTGGCTTCTCAGCATCTGCTCTATAAGGTTATTAGTTCTTAGTTACTCCAATTAGAACAATTCAGTTACTTCAAACTTTTTGGTGGGCTTGGACATTGGCATACAAATTAAAATCACCTCCATAATGTAGTATCTATTATTTTACCTTTTTCTTATTATCTCAGTTAAACAAACTTACATGACTGTCTACCGTGTCTTTGTTCCTTTTAGTTTCCCTGATTTTTATACTGTTATCTAACATGTAATAAACCTGTAGTATTTCAACAGACTGAATGTATCCACAATGCATATCTATAAATAGGTATGGCACACAAACACTCAGTTGGTGAGCAGGACAGAAAATGTTAATGTCATGTAATTTTCAGCTTATATTCAGCAGCTATTATGGAGACAGTCTATACATTGTGGCATCAACAAGTATGAACGACCCATCTCCACCATTGCAAGTTCTTTGACTCTGTAACCTCATGGCCCATGCCATCTTGCCAGTTCACTGTATGACTTGTTTTTGTGGATGTCTGTATCAAATATATCAAGTCTTACAGAAATGAGCGTGTTTCCTTGGGCCACAACCCCAACAGAAATCCTACAGTGGTAACCCTGCTTCGGCTGCCCCGCTGCCATCACCACCAACCAGGGCCAGCTACTGTCACCACCAACCAGGGCCAGCAGTTTGAATCAGCACTCTTCATCCAACATGTCAGCTGCATTGTTTCAGCAAATGTTGCACGACTGCCTACCACCCCCAAGCAAACGAACTGGTAGAATGGTGTATCGCACTTGATAGACAGCACTGCGAAGTCATGACAGTCTTTGGACCGAGGCCCTCCCTTGGGTACCTCTCAGCCTACGATCATTACACAAACCAGATATCAAGGACACCACGAGTGAGTTTGTCTATGGTGAAAGCCTGTCCTCCCTGGGGAGCTGTTACAGCCTACCTCCCCCCGACACCTCCAACCCTTCCCGACTTTATAAGCTGGATCCAATCCAAACACATTTTACAAAGATTACCCTGATCTCCCCCCCCCCCCCCCCCCCCGCCCATCTAGCCATACTCCTGCCCGCTCCTAAGTGCCCTCCAATCTCCTTTCATGCACTTTCATGAACTGCTAACACAATGGACATCCAGGTTAAAGGTTCACCACTCACTGTTCTTCTCCACCGTGTGAAACTGGCACACCTCCACCCAGCGTCTTTCATGCCCGACGGCATTATGCAGCCTCCCAGCACTGAGGACTCGCACTCAAGCTATGACCCCTCAGAGCTGCTACTGCAGCCCTCATCAGAACATGCATCTGCATCACCATCAATACTGTTCCTCAAGTTCTCGCCCTCTCTCTCTACCGCCTCCCCACTCCTTCCTCTATTGGTTCTGCAAACCAATGTCCTGCTTGAACTTGTGGAGGACATTACCATCCTCATCGATGACAACCACATCTTCATCCTGCTGCAAGACAACTCGTCCCACCTGACCGGGGATCTAGTTCAACAGTCGACCGCCGGCTCTAGCCTTCTCCCATGCGGGGTCGACCATACGCTTCTCTGAGCTACAGTAACCCCCCTAGGGAGGGTTACAGCTCAAATGCTGCCAGCCGAACATGCGGGGGACACAGTATCTTCCCACACCGCCCCATCCTCACATGCAGGACATGCAAGCTGACATTCCATTCGCTCACACCACCTACAAGAGTTCCAAGTTGACCTCCCAGCGTGGTCCCTGCCGCAACAATCTCTGGAGAAGCACATCCACATCCACATCACATCACTGCCATCTCCCTCACTGCCTTCACTGTTAGACATGCCCCCCTTCCACTGCATTCAAGCTGTGCTCCACACTGTTGGGGGGGGGGGGGGGGCTGTACAAACGACATATCTCTGTCATCGTAAGTTCTTTTGACCCCATAACCTCACATCCCACGCCATCATGCTAGTTTGCTGTAAGACATGTTGTAATGTGGACGTCTGTATCAAATATACTGAGTCTTCGAGAAGTAGGTGTGTTTCCTTGGGCTACAACCCAACAGAAATCCCGCAGTGTCATTATGTAATCTTCAGTTCAATTCACACTATGCACTTGGGGGTCTCCTTTTGGACCTGTAAATATTGCAATAGATCCTAACCAATTGGTAGTGGAGATGAGTGTCATATCTTGGAAATGAGAGTCAGTTTCAAACCATACATATTGTTACTGTCAGCGAATGTAGGCCCATCCCAACCAGTTTCTGACTGAACAGCATGCAGTGGGCGTTTGGAGTCAAGTCCTCTGCAAAAGGCCATTAGTCGCAGTAGCACATAAAGCAGGACATCTCCAATGTGCCTAACAACACAGAAACTGGACAAGCAACATGTAGGTTGGTCTGACGAGTCACAGTTTTGCGTCTTTTCAAATGATACAAGATGCGAGTGCACTGAAGACCCAATAATGCAATTAACTCACAGAGTTCGAAGAGTATAATTCAGGATAAAGGTAGTTCTGTGATGTCTTGTTGGTGTTTTTCATACCACGATCTGGGCCAGTTCATCCAGACTATCGTGAACATGAACCACGGTGTTTGTTTCAACATTCTCAATGACCCAGTGTTGCCTTTTCCCCTGCATCTTGACAATGCCTATGAACCGGACACTCCCAATGTCCTGGATGACAACAGACATATTCATAGCATTGCGTGCAAATGTTTCTGATTTGATCGACACTCAGGCGTCCTATTGGGCCATGAATGGCCTGCTAAATCACCTAATCTTAATCCCGTAGAAAATGCAGTGACTAGTTGGATCAGCAGGTCAAATGAGCAATCAACATCATGGCAATTTGGTAGTTCTACAGGACCTAATTAGGAGTAAGTGGCATTGCCAGGATATGATAGACCGAAGAAACTTGCGGACTTCCTTTTTTGCTGAATTGAAGCCATTATCGATGCTAGAGGCAGTATTACACGACATCATGAAATCTTTTAGGGGTGACTAACTTTTTGTCTGGTGTGCCGGAGATGAGATGCTATGAAGTGATGATCAGTCTGCCCCAGATTTACGCATCATCCTAGCCAGCACCACACAGCTGCTCACAACGTGGCTGTCCCCACAGGGTAACTGTAATCATGGTCTCACAGATTTCACTATCCCTTTTTTACATCATTGTCATGGCTCCCCCATCACCCCTTTACTGTGTCCTGCAGATTCCAGCAGAAGCCAATACAGGATCCTTGACAAGGACTTTTGCCATAGAAGTATCGCCACAACAAATAGCCTTATCAACACAGCATAATTTGCAATCTTGTCTCTTATTCAGTCCATACAGTATCTAACACCACAAATAAGCAGGAATATTTCATGATATCCCATAACAAGTCCCATATTTTTTCAATCAAAATTGGCCGAGAAAAGAAATGTATTGCATTACTTATTGAATGTCCCTTGTATAAAAACGCACAAAAAACACACACACGGGAATATGAAAATCACAAGTTTAGTCACTTCTAAATGTTACAATTAAAAAGAGAAATTAAGTGGAAAGAATTGAAGTAGTGCAATAGATGACAGCGACTGCGTGAATGCAGAAACACAAAATTCTCCACTCTAGAAGCATTTTGGATGCAGATGGCAAAAGCATTGGACAGGGCAAACTGCAATGCAGTGCCCAGGACAGTGTACATGTTAGTGTATATGCTATCAGGGATAGCATGGTTCCACATTAAGCCCAGGCACCTCTATAGCATTTCGCTTCAAGATTTAACCCCACAATGACAGGCATGCACAGTCACTCCAACGGCAGGCATGCACACACCAAGTGTCAGCCGACCACAACTCACCTTTTGTTTTTCGATGACTCAGAAACTAGCCAGCAGTAGAGATGGCAAAGCCATCATCTAAAATAACCTTAACCCTGCTACTCACAGAGGAAAGCATTCCACCAATATCTTCAGACAAGTTGTCATCATCAAGTATTGCTGGCCTACCAGCAGCATCAACAGTATCACATCATCAAATGTTATAATGAGGATGCATTGCATTCCACTTATGCGCAACATTCTTGAGAGAAAGAAGTGTACTACACACTTATGAATGCAAGACATTAACTTCCACAAAGATCAACCATATTATATGCTGCAAATCAGCAGAACAACTCCCTCATCAGCAGATATAAAAGGCGGGTGTAGTCCATTACTAGCAGTTGCATCACACAACCAACTAAATCCAAATGTTTCACAGTAATGCTGACTTTTATTCTTACCCACTTGAGAGACTTCTAAGATTTGCACTTTTGATAATATGGTTGCAAATAATCTAGTGGAGCACAAAAGAAAAGAATCTAGATTCTGAGCGATAAAAACATTTTGTAAAATGATTCATGGTCCTACAGCCTTTTCAAGTGAATGTTATTCCAGTAAAATATCTATATTGAATGTTGTTTAGTACAAAAATTCTTTATTTGTTAGATGATAAATTCCTTTGTGGTTTTTATTTTTCATTCAAATTATGTAAATCTGCCATAATGACAAAATTGTTCATAAAATTACGACAGAGCTAGTATAAACCAGTTTCTTCTGTCTTAAAAATGTCATTCATTGTCACCAACCTGACCTTAAAAAGTTATTCCATAAAATTAAAAACCCTATTATATGACACAAAATATCCCGAAAAATCATATAAAGTTGTGTGCATCGCTCTTATTTTTGTCTGTTAAAAATTTCCAGCTCCATTTACAAGAGCAAAGTGAAAAAATGTTTACACTCCACACTAAAACAGTGTTGGTATCAAAACGTAAATCCGTAGACTAGTCAGTAATAAATACACTGCATCTGAGACAGTTTTGTATTACCTTGTATGGCTGTGGCTTAAAATCACAAGGAGGTAATTTTGGTTCTTCATTCGCTGTTGAGTATGTTCTCCATTGTAAACCACCTGTTGTTTAAGGAATCAAAATTATTATCACCAAGTGAATATACTACTGCTCAAAGTAAATAATCATACTCATGTGGAATATGGTTTTATGGGCTGTGCAGCAATTTAATTGTAGTAGTAGCTACTGAAGATACAATGTTCTAAACTTATAAGTAAAGCAAATATACAATATGAAAGAAAAATTACTTCTTGTTTGATTTTACAGAAGTATTTTGATGAATTATCATGCTCAAAAGTGGCACAAGTAAGAATGATCAGTCACACCCTTCAATTAATAAATACATGTAAGGTGAATGCAGAAATAAATGGTATAACGTGAGGTGCAAAAGTCTAAATTCAGACTGCAGAAAGGTTAATTAAATTCTTGAGAAATTTGGATGTTTCTTACCCTTAAAGAGAAGGTAGTTAAGTAATCACGAAGGTAGTATGACACATATATGAACAGATTTAAAATTTAATTCAGCCAATGGTATGATCTTTAATTTCCTAGTCCCAAAAACAGCTTCAAACATACAAATGAGTTAATGTGTCAAATATTGGACCTTAAGCGTATGAGAGAGAAAAGGCTTGTAATTATGTTTAAAGTTTGTTGGGAGTCACTAAGTGCTCTCATTGTCAAACATTAGGTGAGTAATAGTATGGGTAATTTGCACTCTGTTTCAAGCAAAAGCTAGTTTTTCAGGCATCTCAATGTTTACAACATGTCTGCTGAACTTTGAGGGGCAGTCAAATAAAAAGCAAAGACCCGCCACAATGGGATCATGGAATGGTTCCATCCAAAAGTAAGCACCATACATGTCAAGACAGTTATCTCACTGGGAGATGAAAGAATGGCCACTGACAGATCCACAACTGCACCAACTCTTGCACTTCCTCATCTGACGGAAACTGACGTCCACAGAAAGAACCGCGCCGCCACAACATATGTCTTTTCTTCGGGGTCGCCAATGATGTAAAAATCACACCATGGAAGCTCCGGGCCATACAGACGATGTTGCAGTGTTTCACAAACAAAACACTGAAGCAGAACCTTCATCTGACTGGCAGTGTGGGGGTGGGCAACACAATGATTCTGTTCACCAGCTTTCTGACAGCCTGAGGGCAAATGGCAAAGTCAGCAGTGCCAAAGAAATCCAAAGCTGTTTCCAACAGTTTCAGCAAAGTTATGGTGACCCCCTCTTTCGGCTGCAAGGTCCCTCTGCTCATAGAGTTCCTGGAGCATGGAACCACAACCAAGTCATAGCTCTTCTCAACAGGATGAAGGCTATGGTTCAGCATTTGGTTGGGAAACTTGACAACATCCTGTACAGTCTGGTTCTTTCATCGTGTTCATATTATTTTCATGGCTTTGGCGACATGAAGAAAGATGTGTGCATGTCGGTTTCAATCCGGCAAGAAAGAGTAAGAGAGGGTATGGTCGTGGATCCTTCAGTGGCTGACCATGTTCTAGGAAACAGGAACTGACCACCTCGTCTCCCAGTGGGATACATTTCATAACATGTGTGGTGATTATTTTTTAATACAACCATTCCATGGTCCTATTGTGGCAGTTTTCAGTTTTCATATGTCTCCTGTAATGATACAATTTTGCAGGTATACTCAGTGGCATATGTAGGTACTGCATGCAAAATGTAGGTAGTGCATGCAAAATGTGTTGCAAATAGAGTTAATGGAAAAGAAGAAATAAATAAAAACATCATGCCTGATGCAGTTGTTTTACTGCATAAACAGTGAAAATGTAGTAAGTAACAAACTTATTCCCTTTCAACATTTTGTATGGGATGTCAGTGAGAAAAAGTTTTATAAATGTGTGAAATTATGTAGCTATAGAGTTTGTTTGAAGCCACTAAGTGCTCTCATTCTCAAATGTGGGACTGGACCACTGTAAGCCTATTTTCACCAGGCTAGGCATAATGACTGTTTTTAGCCAGTATGTGTTTTTCTGCCTCATTTATACAAAAGAAAATCAAAGGAATTTTAGCATAAAACAAGAAATACATAATCATGACACTCGCTGTAAGAGGAACATTGAAGTGCCAAGGTGTCGCCTATCAAGCACACAAACAGCTTTCCAACAGTTGCCCTAAAAATGTACAATCAACTGCCTCCAGAAGTGAAATCCCTGCCACCTGAATTATTTTAAAAAAAAATTGCTCAGGACTTGAAACAACATCCACTATATTCCTTGTAAGAGTTTTTCAACAGTGGTTCTAGTGAATGGACAAAATAATAAATATTGTTATGTTTTATATATAATTTTGTCTAAATTTAATCTTCTTTTTATGTTCTCAGTTAACTGCACATTTAATTTTGTGTTTTACTTAAAGTACATATTTTGCCAAAACGAAACTTTATGTGTGTGATCTACATGGTTTTGTAAACATTTTGCTTTATGGTATTTTCATTTGCTGCTATGAAGTTTTACTTTCCTGTTTAGTTATATTTCATTTTCTTTATGTTCTATGTGTTTTTGTGCACTGCATAAATATTTTCTTTTATTTGTAATATAAATTTTGTGTATGGTGTTGTATAAATGTTAGTTGATAAACATTGTATTTGTGACGCAGTCTGTCCAGCCATGGCTGGTAAACGACGAAAATATAGTAATAAAGTAATGTAGTCCGAGTATTTGCATGTGGTGAATTGTGCTGCCTCAAGCTGTGTACATAGTTGCTAAATGCAACACTTGTCTTACAGTGAGAACTGTTGAATGTTAGACTATAGCTCTCAATAAATAGACTATGACACCATTTTAATATTTAAATTCAGCTAATAATTATATGAAGTATTGAAAATCAAATTTTGTTGCCTCTGGAAGCTGTTAGATAGGCAACCTGCAACGTGGGCCATGTGACCCTGCAGTCGATTAGTCATTTAGTAATATACATATGGATTTTGATGGAGAAAATAAATATGCATGATCTTGTAAGTCATTCATTCACACATTGTTTTCCATAAATCCCTTGATGAAGGAAAGCCTTGAACAATATTTAACTAAATCCAAACTTTTACAGTTACTGTGAAGTGCATGGCATAGGGGACTTCCTAGTGTACCACATATTACGGTTCCTTCCCACTCCTTTCACACATGGAGTGCAGGAAGAATTATTTAAATGACTATGCATGCTATAGTTCACCATTGTGGTCCCTACAGGATATGTGGGAGGCTGTAGTATGTTTCTAGATTACTCACTTAATAATGGTTGTGCAAATATAAGAAGGCTTTTGTAAAATAATTGGCACTGTTTTTCAGCCAGTTCTGGATTTTCATGATTCCTGTGATTCTCTCCCATATGTCAAACAAACCCAGTACCATCCGTGCTGCTCTTTTTTGTACACACTCAGTACACCATCCCTGTTATTTGATATAGATGCTGCATAATTCAACAATATTCTAGAATGAGTTGCTAATGGTTTTATGACAAATTTCCTTTGAAGACTGATTGCATTTTGCCTGATGATTATGGTTCATACTGCTATAAGTTGTTACTTTCAGGTATTTGTATGAGTTGGCCTATTCCAGTAGAGATTCTTAGGCATTATAGTCACAGGACACAATGTTTCACACGTTGTAAATGGCACACTTTCACATTTTGGAACATTCCAAGTAAGTTTCCAGACTTTGCAACATAAAAATCTTATTCAAGGTCTTACTCCATACTTTCGCAGCATTTTTCAGATAGTACTCCAGCATATCTACATCTATTCTCTGCAAACCACTGTGAGGTGGATGGCAGAGAGTGAGTCACATTATACCATATATTAGGGTTTTTTCCTGCTCCATTCATGTATAGAGCACAGGAAGAATGATTGTTTGAATGCCTCTGTGCATGCAGTAATTTTTCTAATCTCATCTTCACGATTTTTGCATGAGCAATATGTATATTCCTAGAGTAATCATTTAAAGCTGGTTCTTGAAACTTTAATAGACTTTCCCAGGATAATTCACATCTTGTCTGTGACACTCTTCCATGGATTAAACAAACCTGTGACCATTCATGCTCAATATCCCCTGTTAGTCCTATCTGGTATGGGTCCCACACACTTGAGCAATATTCTAGAACTTGTTGCATGAGTGATTTGTAAGCAATCTCTTTTGCTGACTAATTGCACTTCTCCAGTATTCTCCCAGTAAACCGAAGTCTACCACCTGCTTTACCCACAACTGAACCTATGTCACCCTTCCATGTTAAGCCCAGGCATTTATATGAGTTGGCCGATTTCAACAGTCACTTATCAATATTATAGTTGCAGGATGTAAGCATACTATCATATCGCTGGATTGGTTGCAGAGTATCTTTGCGGGCGGCTGCATCTGTAGAGTCGAGCACCCAACAGGGAACTATGTTGTGTAGTGTGTAGTTCTGCATGTGAGAGGCATTGTTAGTATGGAAGTTGATAAAATAAGCAAATGATTCAGAGGAAAGTGCTTCAATAAGTAATTTAAAAATGAGCAGTGCTGCTGCTACTGTATTTGTGTATCCTCTCGTTGTGTGTCGTACCATACAGTATCAATCATCCGCGCCGTGTTCGGTCTCTAAGAATGAACTAATGTGAATCAATAATACTATTTACCACAAAAGAGAGCATTTAAGTGCCAGTGTCTTGTAGAGAGCGTGAGAACGTGCGTTCGATCATCGCGTTCCGCATCATCAACAATCAGCCATGCCACGACTGTTACACGCACGCTCGTACAAGTGAGAACTGAAAAATTAACTTTACGAACAGTGTTACATCATTACTAGTATCAAGGAGGACTATTACCAGATATCTGTACGTGTGACGAGCATAAGAACTTTCTTTCGATCATTCGGCTTCTGCATCATCAATAATCACCCGCGTTGTGTCGGTTACGCATACGCTCGTCTGAGTGATATTGTGGACAGATAATCATCAATACTGTCAATTGGGATAAACATTTATGACTTAAGAGTGTAAACAGTGCAGCGTGTGATTTCCATATCATCTCAGAATATAGATGTTCATACCAGACGTAGAACAATGTTGTGCTTAACATTGAGTGGCTCCCCTTACTCGCTTGCATATTTCGATAGATAATTTCTGGCAAGCCAGGAGTAGTGTTGAGCAGAACAGTACGACTGCCGCAGGATTATCAGGTACGTGGTGAGGACAGGGCGCACGATCAAGGAATGACAACCACTTTAAGGTACCCCACCCAATCGTACTCCCGGGCGTGTTACAGGGATACTACATTTTTTCGTTTTGTGAAGGGCACAACTTCACATTTCTGAACATTTAGAGCAAGTTGCCAATCTCTGCACCACATTGAAATCTTATCAAGACCTGATTGAATATTTATGCAGATCCTTTCAGATAGTACTTCATTATAGATAACTGCATCATTTGCAAAGAGCATGATTTTACTATTAATATAGTCTGCGAGATCATTAATATATCGCATAAACAGCGAGAGTCCCAACACACTTCCCTGGGGCACACCAGAAGTTAGTCCTACATCTGGCAATGGCTCTCCATTCAGGGTAACATGCTGTGTCCTCCCTACCAAAGAGTCCTCAATCCAATCATAAATTTCACTTGATTCTTCATATGATCATACTTTTTACAATAAGCATAGGTGTGGTGCTGGGTCAAATGCTTTTCGGAGATAAAGAAATACTGTATCTACCTGATTGCCTTAATAAAAAGCTTTCAGTATGTGATGTGAGAAACTGTGAATCGGATTTCACATAATCGATGTTTTCGAAATCCACGCTGGTTGGCATTGAGGAGGTTATTCCGTTCAAGACACCTCATTATGTTTGAGCTCTGAATATGTTCTAAGATTCTACAACAAATTGATGTCAAGGATATTGGACAGTAGTTTGTGGATCACTTCCACTACACTTCTTGTAGACAGGTGTGACCTGCGCCTTTTTCCAAGAACTGGGCAGTTTTTTGTTTGAGGGATCTACACTAGATTATAGTTAGAAGAAGGGCTAACTCAGCTGCAAATTCAGTATAGAATCTGACAGGGATTCCATCAGGGTCTGGAGCTTTGTTAAATTTTAATGATTTCAGCTGTTTCTAACACCACTGACTCTAGTAACTTGTTTAATTCATTTTCCTTTGTAAAGGAACATTTGAAAATGGAGTTAAGCATTCCAGTTTTTGCTTTGCTACCCTCAATTTCAGTTCCTGTCTCATTTGCTAGGGATTGGACACTAATTGTGGTGCCACTATTGCCTTTACATATGACCAGAATTTCTTTGGGTTCTGTGAAAGGTCGTTTGACAGTATTCTGCTATGGTAGTCATTGAAGGCATCATGCATTGCTCTCAACAGCCAAAAGCGTCCTATACTTTGTTTTACACTTATTATACACTTCTTTATAAGTTTCTTGACAGTGACTGTATACTATCGATGTTCCCTCCCATTGTGAACTGTTCTACTGGATACGTATCTATCTAGTGCATGATCAACTATTCTTTTAAACTTGAACCAGAGTTCCTATAAGTGTTCTTGTCCCATGCTGAAAGTTTCAGGTTCCTCATTGAGATATGACACTACTGATTTTTTTATCTAGTTTACTGAACATATATATCTTTCTACTTGTTTTATTTATCCTTTGTATTTTGGTGATCATTGTTCCCACAGCTGTGTCATCATCTGATACCAGTTTTGATATGGACATCCTCACAGAGATCAGGTCTATCTGCTGCCAATATATTTTCATCACAAGTGGGGGTTCCTAACTGTCTGTAGTTGATGGTAGTTTTCAGAGAAGGTATTTCTCTAGCAAAGTTTCACAGGACGCTGTATCATGCCCACCATTAACAAAATTAATTTTCCCAATTGATTGTTGGATGATTGAAGTCTCCACCAATAATTACAGTATGACTGGGGAACTTACTTACAAGTGAACTTAGATTTTCTCTAAAGTTTTTGGTAACATCAGGAGAAGTCTGGCGGGCAACAGAAGGATCCAATTATCATTTTATGCCCACTCCTGTACTGAGTCTTGCCCAAACAATCTCACATGCAGCTTCAATTTCTATCTTGGTGGATTTTAGTTTCTTGTCTACTGCGACAAATACAGCACCTTCACTTCTCATTTGCCTATCCTTTCAGTACACACTTAAATTTTCCCTGATAATCTCACTGCTATCAATTTCAGGTTTCAACCAGCTTTCTGTACCTAGTATTATGTGAAATTCACTGTGAAATTCACTGTTTTTCATGTGTGCTTCAAACTCTGGCACTCTGTTGCAAATTCTTCATTAGCTTAGCATTAGGATTTTAATACTCTCACTTGTGGGAGGCATTTCTTTAGATCTTACTCTGATACTTCTGGGTTTCCTACAGCTATCATTATCTAGTTTAGATGGAGAGTCGCCTAATCTAAAAAAAACCTTGTGTGCAACCCACACACAGTCAGCTACCTGAGCAGCAGTTTCTGATGTGTAGTGCACACCTGACCTATTTAGGGGAAGCCTACAGTTCTCAACCCTAAGGCGCATGTCCAGGAAGTCACAGCCTAACTTGTCACAGAACCTTCGAAGTATTTTGTTCAGTCATTCCACACAACTCATAACCAAAAGGCCATGATCAGATATGGGGACAATGCTACAAATTACAATCTATGTTGAAACTCCAGAGGCAAGGCTAGTCTTTTCAACCTTCTCTACCAATCACTGGAATGACCTAAGAATAACCTCAGAGCCCAGATGACAGGCATTATTTGTTCAACGTGCATCACAATCTGCATTTGGTTGCACCCTGTCCCCTCAATGGCTGCCGGAATAGCCTCACCAACATGTGGAATGAGGCCTCCTGGCATATACACAGAGTGCGCCTGGTGACCTTTCCTGTCCTTGCTGCCATTTCCCTAAGGGGTACCATCATTTTCCATACATTGTAACTGCCAATGATTAATAGACCCCTACCCTTTTGTGTTTGCCTCCTCCTGATACCAGACAAAACAGGTTTCCCAAAACAGGTGAAGTGAGTCCCCCTGATTCAGTTTCTGTGAGAGAAAGCACCAGAAACTTGTTGGATAGAGGGATTGGTGCAATACCCTGAGCCCTCCCTAGTTCCTGACCACCTTGTACAGGAAGCCTAGATTTACCATTGACACACCACTCACAGTCAAGATAACTGCATTGTCTGAAGAACGTCATGTTACTAACACTATTGTCTGCCAGGTCTTTAGTATGCAATATGAACATGGATTCAGCACACTTGCTTGGGTTGTGCCTGAGGTTAATTCTACATTTGTCAATGATTCTACATCTATCATAAAATACTGCCTCCTCCCTAGCAAGAAATAGTCTAGTCCAGCCTTCGTTTCATACCGCGTATGATCATACTTTCATTAATACGGGTTGGTACGGTACAGAATCAAATTCTTTCTCCAAGATAAGAAATACAGCATCCATCTGACTGCCTCTATCAAGATGCAATGTGAGGAGGGCGTGAGTTGCGTGCTGCTTGACTGGCGTTTTCAGAATTAGTTGCTACTGATGTCATTTTGTTCAAGACACCTCTGTTTTTTTTTTATTTTTTTTTTTTTTATAGCTTCAGCAACAGATGGATGTGAAACATGTCAGTCACATTATACTTAAAGACTGACAAGCAGCAACTGTAGGCTGCTTCTGTAAACCACACTAGTAACAAGTTATGATTAGTACCAATCTACTCACACTTTTAGATTATTAGGAGAAAAACGCTACCGTGAAAAACGCCACGGAGTCTCTCTAATATTACAGTAAAACTTCAAATTCACAAACCCGCTTTTAAAGAAATCTTGTTTTTAACGAATATATCCGTCGGTCCCGACGAAAGTCTCATGAGAACAATGCTATTTCTCCCCACTTTTAACGAATCCTGCTTTAAGAAAAATATGATTTTAAGAAATAAACATTAAACATTTTGCAAATTAAAATACAGCTTTAACGCAGTTCCTAATACGTCCATGTAGGTGTCATATTACTTTCAGTTTCACGCAAGCTGTGCCAGTAATTACACTTCGTGTAGTTTGACACTGTGCAAAAATGGTATCGATTCTTTCGGTCGACACATACCTAGATCGCAGTTTTTTGGTCTACAACTCGAATTCCCTTGCAGCGATACCTGAAAACGCGGTGAACGAATCGGACGGCGATTTCCGCCCTGCCAGTGCTTACCAGTTGCTCCGAACGCAGCCGTTGGCAGCCGAAATGTCACGAAGATGACGCTTGGCGCTGGGAAGACTGGGTTGGTGCTTAATTTATTTATATCCATGGACCATTCTATGTGGTAATATTGGACACGTCATGTTTGTATGAAGTTTGAAACTTACATAATTACAAGTTTCAAAATTACACAACTATAAGCAGATATCAGTAAAATGGCTGATTTCTTCGACAACGGCCTCTAAAACACAGCCTATAAAAAAGTATTAATGTACACAGAGAATTATCAAAGATTAAAGTCACTTTATGGTTTCTGAAAAGTTTATGTATTTCTATATTTACAACTGGAAACATTACATTAATTTTTAGCTTCAAGGTATTCTTTAAAACTGTGTGGACAAGTTTTAATCAAGTGACAGTTTCATTTTGAAAACAGAGATGTTTTTATTATCTTACATAGTTTGACAGACATTTGTATTGAAGGCATCCTATTTTTACAGGCTTTTTGTCAGTTAATTTGATCCGATTTCTTTCAGTATGATACTATACCATAAACATTTTAATTTCTTGTGTGATGTTTATGGATGTCTCGTTTGATGATTCAGCATGGTTAGAACCAAGTCTCCAAGCTTGACTGTAATATTGCTCATGTCCGTATTTAGACTACGCGGCCTTTCTACGACAGCCAGTAAAATAATGAGTGTTAATTGTAGCTTGTGAAGTAGGTACGCGGCTGTGATGATGTGTTGTCGCCGCCGCCATGCTGGTGTGTTTATAACATTAGGTGTTGCATGGCAGTGGTACTTTGTGCTGTTAGCTTCAATCAATGACTGTGCTCGGCGTATGTATCGCCGTCTCGCCGTATTATAACCTCTTTGGGGGGAGGGGAATAAGCCGTGTTGGGCCGGTATTACACTATCAAAGCTGGTGTTCTGTGCTATCAAAGCATTACGTCAAGCAGTGCTAGCAACACACTCACGTTGACATAAAATTAATTTTGTGCTCCAAGCGGCGCTGACAATGCCATCTATTAGCTGCTGATGTAACAGCTGCCAAGCGCTAGGTACTGCGCGTCCACGAAAGTAAAAACTTTGACGCAATAAGAGTTTACAGGATTCGCGAAATCGAAACTGATAATTTCACGATGAGTGTTGCCACTTGTTGCTAATAATTCTGCATCAGCTCTTATAGACAATTCGAAATTAAAAAGAACTAGTAGTAAAACTTACATTCCGGTAGTAAAAACAGAATGAGTAAAATTTTGAACATGTTTTATTTACGTAAGTTATACTAAATATTCAGAATCAGTCTTCTTGTGATCCTCAACTGAGCATGATAGATTATCGTTGTTACTGTCCGATTCAGTTGTACCCGTATTGCTAATGATTCCGTCTATTGTGAGTCTGACGACACTGTCGCACCTCCAGTAATCTTCTTCCAGTTCCTGGACCTTCCTGCAGTACTCTTACCAGTCACCAGCAATCTGACATGTCCCCTGAAATGTTGCGCTCCCTTAACAACAGTTTTACTTTTGCCCATGCCAGTTTTACCGCACTCACAAGGGGAGGACGCCTACTCGTCATCGCCGAATTCGTCCAAATTCATGGTACATGTGGGGCGTGGTGAGAAATGAAAGTGCCCCAAGTGGGAACTTCAGGAAATAAAAGGAATTTTGATACGGATCTATCACCATGTGCACCTTATCAATTGTCCCAGTGACAATGTGTTTACAAAGCGGTGTTTGGCTCGGAGTCTCTGTAAAAAAAAATAAAAAAATAAAATAAACCTGAGTGAAACGATCATCAGCGAACTTCAGTGGATGTCAAGTGACGTCTGCTACGAACACCCCTCCCCCCCCCCCCCCAAAAAAATATATCGGTAAGAGAACAGATTCATATTGAAAGGGTCGCGGGATCGACTCCACCCAGCCGCAAACATTTTTGTGTTCCTTGACTACGTACACTACTGACGTCACAATTAACCGCAACATCATATAGGTTATTTGGTATTTCTATGTGCACAACATCAGCATGGGACGTCAGTCTTTAAAACAAGCGCATTATCTTGCAAACTTGGGGTTGTAAACGGCCATTAGATGCATACACGAATAATCGTATACAGTGAGTTTAATTTGACCTTGGTGGCCCTAACGACGCCGGCCTGAACGACGGGCATCTATAAAAGGCCGCTACCAGGCAACAGATCATCCGTCACTATACTCGTGGATACTCGCTCTGGACATGGTTATTTTAACGCTTATTATGACCGTGCTTTGAACTGGTATTGCTGTTCGTGTTGTGAACTTTGCCGTTGGCGTGTGCCTTTAATCGACAGACAACGTCTTGTTGTATTTATTTACAAAGATAAGGGGCAACGCTAGCCAGGTAACTCATTCACCTGCTAGCTCGTGACTGGGTAACGTGAATATTGCGAGATCAGTGTGCGAATATTCTGGAAATATCGCAATTGCTGCCAAAACAACTGCATCGTGAGAACACTGGAGGAAAATATTGTGGAAAGATCGAAAATGTCAGACAGAAGTGAAAATTGTAACAAGCTTGGAGCGTTGGTAGATGAATAACAGGAGCCCGAAGATAATATCCTCCACAGTGATGCGTCGAAGTGACGACTGAAGATTTATGTTTACAGTATTTGATCGAAGAGGATCTGATCACATCAGAAAGTAATAACCGAAGAACACATTCAAATGGCAAATAAAATACACCAGAAAATACTAGATATTTTATCCGAATATACGTTCCTGAGAAAGCATTCAGTACAATTTCGGATGACGTTTTATTTCTGCCGCCGGCTTTAAACGTATAATTTTTCCAGCATATCGAGGGTAGATTAAAGTCACCACCAACTATAATTCTATGAGGGTGGTACCTATTTGAAATGAGACTCTAGTTTTCTTTGGTCAGTTCAGCAACTATATCTTCCGAGTCGGGGAGTCGGTAAAACGACCCAATTAATGGTTTGGTCCGATTGTCAAGTATAACCTCTACCCATGCTATTTCGCAGGAACTACCTACTTCAATTTCAGTGGTAAGGCTAGAGCCACGCTTGCGGAGTATTTGAGAAAGTTAGCCGTGCGGTAAATGGACGCACGGCTAAAGCGCTCGTGGCCACGAGAATCAATTGGCAGTCTTTATTTATTTAGTCATCCGTGGACATTTTAAAATGTATGGATGTTGTCAGTTGCGTACATTCAAATATTTATACAGTTTGTTGTTACATGTAGTTAAACATTGTGACATATAAGATATTTACAATCATTTTTGCTCCTTATCAAAATATTGTGAAACAAAAGCTATTTGCAATCATTTTGTACTAAGGAATTCACTTATAGTGTAAAAGCAGTGTTCCTGCAAAAAAAAATTAAGATTATGTTTCCAGAATGAGATTTTCACTCTGCAGCGGAGAGTGCGCTGTTATGAAACTTCCTGGCAGATTAAAACTGTGTGCCGGGCCGAGACTCGAACTCGGGACCTTTGCCTTTTGCGGGCAAGTGCTCGGGTAGCTCAGCTGGTAGAGCACTTGCCCGCGAAAGGCAAAGGTCCCGAGTTCGAGTCTCGGCCCGGCACACAGTTTTAATCTGCCAGGAAGTTTCATAAGATTATGTTATCTGCTTCTTTTATTTTCTGTGGCAGTTTATTATACAGTTTTACACCTTCATACAAGAAGCAATTTTGAGTCTTATGTTTATTCCTCATGTCTAGGTGAAGACAGTGACTTGTTCTTGTACTATAGTTATGAAAACTGCTATTTGTGCTATAATTTTCTATATTTTTCTTGATGTACACTATAGTTTAGAATACAAATTCACAAGGGACAGTTATAATTTCTAACATTTTGAAAAGTTCTCTGCAGTGGGCCTGTTTACTGTTTTTTGTTATAATTCTTACTGCTCTCTTTTGCATTTTAAATACTGTTTCTAAATTCTGAGCACTGTTTCCCCTGAAAATAAACACGGGCAGTCCGGCGGGTGTGCGCACAGAGCTCAGATGTCAACAGGCATTCTGTGCTGGGAGCGTGTAGCCAGTTAGCAGCGGGTTGTGTTGCATTTTCCGTGGCATGTGCGCGACTATTAAGTGTCTTTCACAATGTGTCCTCTGGACACAGAGAAATCCATCACAGAGATTTTAACAATGGAGGCAGAAAAGAGGGCTTGTATTTGGGAGATAACGACCGATGAATATAAGGATAGAAACAAGAAAGGCACGGCATGGCGTGACATCTGTTGTGAATTTTTTATTTTATTTTTTATTTTTATTTTGCAGGACATTGAAGTAGAGAGAGAAAATTTGCTAGAGAGTTTCTGTTTTTCACTTCTTCAGTATTATAATACTTTGGGTTAAAGGATCAGTCGGAATTGCAACAGAATTAGCGATTTAGGTTCTTAAAACGCATTAAGAATTTTTATTCAGAGATTCGTCAACTGCGACAAGCTTTGAAAAACTCTTACTTTTCTCTTATGTCGAGATGTTACAGCTTACTTATTTTTTATTTTCATTTGTTTCAGGTAGAGGCCATTTCACATGATTCAATTACTGTATATAATGGTACAAATAGGACATTGATACAATTGGTAGTCAGTATGCTGCTTGATATTTTATTTTAGTATATCAGCATATTGCGGCTTTATTGCGTGATCAGTATTTTGCAGCCGTGGCTTATTAAACTGATAGTTCGGTAATTTTCACATCTGTCAACACCTGCTTTCTTTGGGATTGGAATTAATATATTCTTCTTGAAGTCTGAGGGTATTTCGCCTGTCTCATACATTTTTCTTATCGGATGGTAGAGATTTGTCAGGACTGGCTCTCCCAAGGCTGTCAGTAGTTCTAATGGAATATTGACTACTCCCGGGGTCTTGTTTCGACTTAGGTCTTTCAGTGCTGCCTAGCAGTTATAGCCCTTAATTGTATTCTCTTCGTACTGTGCCCGTCTTCGTAGTGTTGTTCGTAAGTGACTTGCATCCTCTAGCACGAGTGAAAATTAGGCAATTTGAGTGTTCAGAGAGCGGAAAGACGCACATGCACAATAAGAACTTCAAAGAACCCAAAAAACTTAAGCATTTAAGTGTCATCTCTGCAACAAACATTTCGGGTGTGTCAGACGTGAGAAGAAGTTGAGACATCATCAAGGAAGACAACATGATGAGGGCATTGGTGAACACCGATAGCCGAGGTTCTGTACGAGGTGCATTCAAGTTCTAAGGCCTCCGATTTTTTTTCTAATTAACTACTCACCCGAAATCGATGAAACTGGCGTTACTCCTCGACGAAATCGCCCTGCAGACGTATACATTTTTCACAACGCTGACGCCATGATTCCATGGCAGCGGTGAAGGCTTCTTTAGGAGTCTGTTTTGACCACTGGAAAATCGCTGAGGCAATAGCAGCACGGCTGGTGAATGTGCGGCCACGGAGAGTGTCTTTGTTGGAAAAAGCCAAAAGTCACTAGGAGCCAGGTCAGGTGAGTAGGGAGCATGAGGAATCACTTCAAAGTTGTTATCACCAAGAAACTGTTGCATAACGTTAGCTCGATGTGCGGGTGCGTTGTCTTGGTGAAACAGCACACGCGCAGCCCGTTTTCGTTGCAGTGCAGGAAGGAATTTGTTCTTCAAAACATTTTTGTAGGATGTACCTGTTACTGTAGTGCCCTTTGGAACGCAATGGGTAAGGATTACGCCCTCGCTGTCCCAGAACATAAACACCATCATTTTTTCAGCACTGGCGGTTACCCGAAATTTTTTTAGTGGTGGTGAATCTGTGTGCTTACATTGCGCTGACTGGCGCTTTGTTTCTGGATTGAAAAATGGCATCCACGTCTCATCCATTGTCACAACCGACGAAAAGAAAGTCCCATTCATGCTGTCGATGCGCGTCAACATTGCTTGGCAACATGCCACACGGGCAGCCATGTGGTCGTCCGTCAGCATTCGTGGCACCCACCTGAATGACACTTTTCGCATTTTCATGTCGTCATGCAAGATTGTGTGCACAGAACCCACAGAAATGCCAACTCTGGAGGTGATCTGTTCAACAGTCATTCGGCGATCCCCCAAAACAATTCTCTCCACTCTCTCGATCATGTCGTCAGACCGGCTTGTGCGAGCCCGAGGTTGTTTCGGTTTGTTGTCACACGATGTTCTGACTTCATTAAACTGTCGCACCCACGAACGCACTTCCGACACATCCATAACTCCATCACCACATGTCTCCTTCAACTGTTGATGAATTTCAATTGGTTTCACACCACGCAAATTCAGAAAACGAATGATTGCACGCTGTTTAAGTAAGGAAAACGTCGCCATTTTAAGTATTTAAAACAGTTCTCATTCTCGCCGCTGGCGGTAAAATACCATCTGCCGTACGGTGCTGCCATCTCTGGGGCGTATTGACAATGAACGTGGCCTCATTTTAAAACAATGCGCATGTTTCTATCTCTTTCCAGGAGGCCTTAGAACTTGAATGCACCTCGTAATCTTGAAGAACCTATAGGAGGGCGTTTGTCAGAATATTTAGCACTGGCACATGAAGCACAGCTTAATGATTGCGAAGAAATGAATTTCTTATTCTTTAACGAGTTTCAGAGCTGGAAGCACGAAATAGAGAAGTCCACACATTCAATGTACCATATGTGAAGAACAGCGCGTCTAAGGTTGCTGCTGACAGTTCTGTAAGACAATATTATTATTTCTGCTGTCGTTTATTTTATCGCAACCAGCAAGGATGAAAGTGCACCGACCTAAAGACGGGACATGCCGAATGAAATTTATCTCAGCTCGCGTTAGACGTGAAAATGATCTTAGTCATTTAAGAGTATCAGAAAAGAGTGTAGCTGCAGATATAGCAAATAAAATTCCATTTCAATTTATTCTGGACAAGATTCGGGACTGTCTGAATGATTCGAAACTTGAAAGAATATACTTTTTAACCAAGATTTGTATAAGACTGAACAGTGTTATCATCTCTGCTCTGCCCCCTTCAGACTGCAGAATAATGAGACCAGTGTTGGGCCACGGGTAGATGGCACAGACTCAAGTAACAGCCTATGAGTGTTAATTTACAAACCACGAGACACAATAAGTGAAATGCATACACAATTTAAAAATTCAGATTTTGTGTTAGTAGTAATGAACACTTCGCAAGATGAAATATTGAACAAGTACGGAAATAATTGTGTATGTATTGACGGAACATGAGCTCTTTACATTACTAGTATTAGACGATATGGCACAAGGATTCCCACATGTCTTTCTCGTATTCAACAGAAGTAACAATCAAGTGTTGTTTTTCACTAGACAAAAGGGAGAACTTGGAAAGTCTTTATGGCTAAGCCGAATCCTTCTAATGTACCTGGAAATCTACAATGGACGTTCTGAGAATTTGGCTGTACTGTACATGGCATGTGGATAGAGTTACAGACCAAGGAAAACTAGCAGATATTTACAAGCATATCAGAGCTTTGTTAGAAGAGATAGGTGAATGGGTAATTTCCAAGAATGATTGCCTATCAAAGTTGCGGTGTCCAAACGATACATGTCGAACGTGCGATCGTAAATCGATGATGCGGCTGTGGTGGCGGGCGTTGTGATCAATTATTTGTGATCGTCATTTTTATCTGTTTTCCGTCGTCAACTTAGTTGTTCTAAATTACATAGTTCCGCGAATAATTTGTTCGTTGCTTGGGAATCACAGACGATTTATGTCGTTAGTGGATGAGATGTCTCGTGTTCTTGACGTTTCTTCGACGGATTCTCTCATTCGGAAAAATCTAATTCTATGTTTATCCAGCGTAGAAAATTGTTCGATTTTTTGTCGCAAATATGGAGTACCACCGGACTAGGAAGGAATGGGACTATGTAGACTGTGGTGGTGCGAAGTATGTAAAACTTCGTAAGAACAGTTTCGATGCTGAAATACCGTTTACAATTTCATTGCGGACAGTGGGGAAAACGAACGAGTATCAGGAAGAATACATGGTTCGACTCTTCCAAATTATCTATCCAGACCACCGTAGTGGACTTTCACATGATAACAACACCGACCACGGGTAAGGTAAGTTGTCTCCTTCGCAATTACAAGTACTTTTGTAACGCTCTTCTTTTGTCGTTGCTGTAGCGACCACCATTAACATACGCATAACGCCGGCCACCAGAGTCGCATGTTCGATTTACGATCGCTCATTCGATATGTATCGTTTGGAAACCGCGTCTACGATAGACAATCATTCTTGGAAATTACCGATGAATGTGATGGTTCCCGCTCCTCTCGACTGGAAGAAGCATGACGAAGAGAAACCAGAGTCTGGAACTTACTTCCGGGAGAACTAAGTTAATAACATAGAATACTAGCTTTCTGCTACAGGCCACAGCTAGTATAAATACGAACACACATACAGAGACGATGTATCACACTATCAGACACATGGAAAGCACGTGAAACGTCTAGATAAGCCAATACTCACTCAAATGCTGTTCATTAAGGGATAAAAATTTTTGAGAGGCTCATTGTACTTACCAAATCAAAACTGACAAATAAAATAAAAGAAATTCTTTGTAGCCGCAAGTCAAGTTCAGCTGCGAGTAGAAATCGCGCACTGATAGTTTCGTACATATTTAATAATGTACGTAGACAGTTCATCCATCGTGGGAATCGAAAATCTCGACGATTTTTGCCTTTTATCGACATTGATACTGGTGAGATATCGGTCCCAGGGATTCCAAGACTTTCGGATAACAAATGACAAAAGACATTTTTCTCGTGTGACATAATTGCAAATTTACGTTTATTCCAATCTTTTTCCTTACTTGTACTGTGAAACCTTTCTTCTTGGCAAATTTCATGATTTTAGACGAACGGGAAGTTAAATAGGTTATGAGGAGTGAATTTGCGAGTATCAAAATTTGTGACATAACGTCGCTAGGCAATGAAAACCTCGTAACTCAAATTGGTCAAATTTTAAAGGAGAAACAAAAAACTAATTATAGAAATCACATGAGGACCTGATTAGTCAAATGTAGTGGTTTCTGCTACACAATATGGATCCGGTCATTGGTACATAAGACTTTATTATGCACTTCAAATTGTCTGCCGGTTTTTGGAGTTACGAGGTTTTCACAGTTATTTTTTTTGGTGGTGATGGAGATAAGAGGCAAGTAACGAGTGCACGGTTAAGAATTGAAATGAATTTGTTTTAAAAAAACTTACTTAAATTTTGCATTATTTGTGTATTATGAAACGTCTGTAACGATACATTGTTACTGATATAAAGTGAAATGAATAATTTCACTTTGATCAAAATATTGGAATCTGGAGGTTAATAAATTACAGTGTTTAAAAAACATAGAAACAATGTTGTTAGCTTTAATTAACCTTTTCTTACTGTAAACATTTGTGCAGTTTATTAACATTTATTATTGGTACTATTGCTGACAGTCATAGGTGGCTGTAAACAAGTTTAATTTCGGCTGCATTTTTTTATGCACGCACATGCTCTCTCATTACAAATGTGAGGCAGTGTGTCATAAAATGAATGCACATCCTTAGGAAGGACCAGCTTTAGTTGTTGCAAATGTGTAAACTTTTCTGCGCTGATTTTTAGTGGTGAACTGTAGAGAGGGGGCACTGTAAGTGAGCTGGGTATGTTTGACATCCTTCTTGGAAGTGGTTCCCATGTATCGCTGAATTTCAATTTATATTCCATTTTTCCGGAGGGATCATACTTGAGACACCGGATATCAGTCACTGTTGGATCCCCAATTTTGGATCCTGGCCGAATAGATGAATACAACCAGAGTTTATCATAGGACTTGAAAAACGTGTGGTCCAAATAATTGACAGCATAAGGTCTAGGACTTTGTCTTGCGGTAGCACAAACTTCTACATAGCCAGCAGGAGTATAAATGTGTCTTTTTTAACTTCCTTTCTATGGTGGAGTGCATAGAATCATACTCCATTTGAGTGTGACCTTTCTCCAGAAATTTTTGCACTATTGTAATGCGTTTCTGATTGGCGAGATAAGCCAGTGCATTACTCATGACTGAGTTTCGATTCTGGTACGTGCATCCGTCGCTATAGAAAATAGCTTCTGAATCATTTTGGACGTACGTTTCTATAAAATGCACGAGTATACTGGCAAATTCCGAAGCTGTTAGTCCACCTTCACTTTCGTGCCAAAGGTAACAATAACCATCGTTACTTTTTAAATCATAGATGGTAAAGTTGTGGACCTTCAGTTTGCTTTTATAGTACAGTGCAGATGCTTTTAGTCTGGGAGAAAGGAGAAGTGCTTGAAGGTCCATTGTAAACACTGTAGCTGATCCTAATGTATTACTATTTTTCGCTTCCCTTGCCTCAGTTTTTCTGGCCATATGCAAAGAGTATTCATTGTCTGAGAGATTGCCTGTCTGGTGAGAACAACAAAGATGGCACTGGTCCTTTTTAGGCGAAAATAAGTTAAGATTATTTTCATCGAATACCTCGCAGAACTGTTTGTAAGCAGCTGGGATCTGTCCTCTTTTCTTGCAAAATTGTATATATTCCCTATGTAGTTCTGATTTACTCTGCCAGTTAGGTTCCAAGAAGAGTTTTGTGGAAGAACGACGGCAGTAAGGCGATTCCAGTTTCGGCAACTCTGCAAAAAAATCTGATGCTGATTGTCGTCCACCTGAAACTTACGTTGGTCTCTCCTGCATTTGAGGCCCTTCTGCAAGCGTTCTTCCTGATGCACTAGATGCCCATGTTCTGAAACTCCATTCGCCTAAGCACAAAATATTCAGAAACATAGTCTTGCAGACAGTTGTTCTCTGTCCTTCTATTACAAAATTGTAATATAGTGTGTTAGAACGGTGAGATTTATTAGATTCTGAATTATTTCTGCATCTTTTAACTGGAACGTAGTAGACATGGCTTCTAACAAAAAATTTTCTTTCACCCCAAGACATATCCTACCAGAAATGATTAAATATTAGCTGTCTCTGCTCTTCTGTAATATCCTTGCAATTCCTTTTCCGATTTAAGGAAGAATGTTTACAAGTACATCGTGGTTTCATTTCCCTCCTACTGCTGTTCATTGTTGGTCTCTTTTTGCCAAACTCATCTTTTTGCATTCCTAAATAATCCTGTCCCCTCATACGTTTCTCTTTCTGCAAACTTTGAAGTGATTGATTGCTTTTCCTTCTACAGCGCTGCTTAGTACTCTTTACTCCCACATCAACTTCGTCATCGTCGTCTTCCTTGCTCTTGTTACTGCTATGGTCATTTTTGTTTTTATCTGGATCGTACGCATCACTACTGCCACTGGAGATATCATCCTCGCTGCTGTGTTCGAAAAGACTTTCAAACTCAGAAGTGGAATTCGCCTCTGTATTGGCTTCTTTTTCCGCATTATCTGTAGTGTGAACCATAACGTCATCAATAACATTTAAATAATTTAATCACCTCAACTTCCAAACGAGGATCTTATTTCCAGTTACAACAATATAAACTACGGTTTACCTTCATTTTGTAGGTCTACCATTTCTTTTGGTGCAGGACAAGGAGGAACCTGACTAGAATCTTCTTCCGGCGATTTTATACGATATGATCCGTTGTCGGCTTGTTTCACTAGGTGAAGAGTGAATTTACTCTTTTTACCCATAGCTGAAAACAAAGTAGTTACTGTAGAATGTATAGGATTCTGTTCAGTTCTAAAATTAGAACCTCCTATGCACCGAGCGCAGTCTGCTTTACGCGCGATGAAAAACTCGTAAGTCAACATTGTATTTAACGAGGTCATTATTAATTCTGTATATTAAAATACAATACATAAATACCTAGAAACACTAACACGTACCTGTAGCAATAAAACAGTGTTGGGTCTGTCAGTCAAAAAAGTTACTATCACGTCAAAAAACGTTTAAATCTCTGAGTATGTGTTCGCCCTGCACACTAACAATGGCGATTATCGGAGATAAGAGGTTTACAGCACAAACTACATATCGCTGGAGATGTGAGGTTTTCATTATTGCCGCTAGATGGCAACACCGTTCAACTCGAAGATGGAAGGTTTCAACAGCCTATGTGGCATAATTTTCTACATTTGGTAATGCAGTTTCGTGGATTCCATTGTCAGATGGAGTTACGAGGTTTTCATTGCCTAGCGACGATAAATGGATGCATCTTTGGATTGCACTGACTTAGACGTTTATTATATCGCCAAGGGACCATAGATCTCAGTATGTGATACAACTTTCAACGTGATACGTATACCTGTTGCTGAGAAAAAGTTGGCTTAACAGACAGTCAGGCGGACAGATAGACAATTTTTTTCTAGTATAATACATATTCACAATTTTCGGAGTTTTTCCTTTATTTGTACAGGGGAACCTTGCTTCTCGTGCAGTTTCATGATTCTAAGTCAATGGGGAGTAACCTATAGGTTTTAATGAGTGAGTTTGAGAGTGTCAAAATATGTCACTTAAATGGCCACATCTTTTGATTGCATTGTTTTCAAAGCTTCATTTTTTTTTTTTACATCGCAAAGGGACCATAGATCTTAATATGTGACATAAATTTCAACTTGAAACGTCTACCCATTTCTGAGAGAAAGGATTTTGATCCGTTGAACAGACACAGACAGACAATGACGTGATCCCATAAGTATTCTGTTTTTAAGTATTCCGAAATACGAAAATATGCGATGAGTTCAAAGAAAAAAACATGAATAGTAGGTACCATTCTCGTCAAAAATAAGTATTTCGTGCAAAAAAATGATACTCAGTGTCGATGTAAATTGATATGTCATGAATGTAATACATGCATACACAAGTACTCCTGCATGAGTTTGGACTCGAGCATAAAATAAAACATGTACAAATATATACATAGTATACGTCAGCTTCAAATGCACGACCAACCTGTTACACACTTTCCTCACATCAGAGATTTTATAATAAGCAGCGAAGACACTTATACCGCAAATGAGCGTCTTACAATATTAGTCCAACTAAGTGCTGGAGGGCGGCCAAGTGGAGGTATCCCTGTGTGAGGTCAGGGTGGCTGTTGGAAACCTGTGGAGCGCGTTTGACACCAGTAATACATTATTAAAGTTCAATAATTTATTCACACTGTTTACAATTTGTTGCCCTCCTGCACGAGCCTCTACTGATGCTTCATTCAGCTGTGTGTTGGATTCTAGTTGATTTCTGTTTAGTCAGCTCAGTGTCTGGATGCCCAGGTGGTGGTATTAGCAACCTCGACACTGTGGCAGGTTGCGGTTTGGTCTCGCACTGGCTGTTGGTGTGTTCTCAGTCCCATCTCGAATTCTTCGATTACCCTTGATGACCCATCAGCACTGTACCTTGTGGCGCTAATCGTGTGATCAGCTGATCTCCTTCCTACAGGCCTGGTAGCTTTCACTACCCGGAGGTGCCTGCGTGTTGAATAGGAATGTGGACCCCCAAGAGGCACTGTTGTTGGTTTCTGGGCTGAAGTTCAGTGCTAGCAACGTCTATGATGTGGTGTTGTCAGAAAACAGTCAGTTTCTCCATCAGGAGATGGTAAGTGGCGAGCAGCATGAAGTTCATCCCGTGAAGGCCATCATCTTGACTACATATTCGGCTAGTTCATTGACTGTGCTGGAGCATAGATTCACTACAGCATTGTAATCATAGAATTGAGTGCTACTGCTGCAAATGCTATCGATCCCAATGATCAACTGCCGAGATTTGGAAAATTGGATTATTTGAAGGGAGCAAGTGTGAGGCTATGACATGAGGCTAAGCTTGCAATGACCATGTGTGTCCTCCTCATTCTGCTATACTCACTTAACAGGCTGTTCACTGCTGTATCAGGTTCTCACTGTGTGTTCTTGTGTAAGAGATAGAGTTTCTTGCACCATGTCTTACGAGCTAACGAATATGCTTTTCTCTCTTCCCTTAGTTTTCTTTCAATCTTCTTTCTGCTGAATGCGTATTTCTCACTCAGTGGGCAGTGTCATAATGTGTAGAAGGCCTGACCTACTTGCAGCAAACCAGTATGCTTCCTGCTCAAGCCTCTGTTTCTGCATTGTTATTGCCTGTAGCAACACAAATGAATTTTAATAATAATTTCTAATTTTCTTCTCCTTACTATCCTCTGCCGTACCAGTGCACTGGGAACATCCAAGAGCTCCACATCGTTGTCACAGCAGGACAGATTTATTACTGACTTAGTTCATTTGTGGGTGTGCTCCCTGCCGCCGTTGGATAAGCAGCTGCGCAGCAAGTCGTATACTCCTAGCTCACTCGTTTGTTACATAGTTTAATTCTTAATTTTTTTGCGTGTTTTTGGTACTTGCATTGTTTAATTCATAAATTTCGGGCGTATTATAGTATTTGAGAGTTGTAGCATCGCGTTATAGTACCTGAATAGTGTAAATTCGCGTAGTCGTTTGTCTACTGTTTTTGTTTTGAACGGCCAGTGTCGGTTCGTCAGTCAGTGTGCTCCCTGCCGCCGTTGGATAAGCAGCTGAGCAGCAAGTCGTATACTCCTAGCTCACTCATTTGTTACATAGTTTAATTCTTAATTTCTTTGCGTGTTTTTGGTACTTGCATTGTTTAATTCATAAATTTCAGGCGTATTATAGTATTTGAGAGTTGTAGCATCGCGTTTTAGTACCTGAATAGTGTAAATTCGCGTAGTCGTTTGTCTACTGTTTTTGTTTTGAACGGCCAGTGTCGGTTGGTCACAGTCAGTGTGCTCCCTGCCGCCGTTGGATAAGCAGCTGAGCAGCAAGTCGTATACTCCTAGCTCACTCGTTTGTTACATAGTTTAATTCTTAATTTCTTTGCGTGTTTTTGGTACTTGCATTGTTTAATTCATAAATTTCGGGCGTATTATAGTATTTGAGAGTTGTAGCATCGCGTTTTAGTACCTGAATAGTGTAAATTCGAGTAGTCGTTTGTCTACTGTTTTTGTTTTGAACGGCCAGTGTCGGTTGGTCAGTCAGTGTGCTCCCTGCCGCCGTTGGATAAGCAGCTGAGCAGCAAGTCGTATACTCCTAGCTCACTCATTTGTTACATAGTTTAATTCTTAATTTCTTTGCGTGTTTTTGGTACTTGCATTGTTTAATTCATAAATTTCGGGCGTATTATAGTATTTGAGAGTTGTAGCATCGCGTTTTAGTACCTGAATAGTGTAAATTCGCGTAGTCGTTTGTCTACTGTTTTTGTTTTGAACGGCCAGTGTCGGTTGGTCACAGTCAGTGTGCTCCCTGCCGCCGTTGGATAAGCAGCTGAGCAGCAAGTCGTATACTCCTAGCTCACTCGTTTGTTACATAGTTTAATTCTTAATTTCTTTGCGTGTTTTTGGTACTTGCATTGTTTAATTCATAAATTTCAGGCGTATTATAGTATTTGAGAGTTGTAGCATCGCGTTTTAGTACCTGAATAGTGTAAATTCGCGTAGTCGTTTGTCTACTGTTTTTGTTTTGAACGGCCAGTGTCGGTTGGTCACAGTCAGTGTGCTCCCTGCCGCCGTTGGATAAGCAGCTGAGCAGCAAGTCGTATACTCCTAGCTCACTCGTTTGTTACATAGTTTAATTCTTAATTTCTTTGCGTGTTTTTGGTACTTGCATTGTTTAATTCATAAATTTCGGGCGTATTATAGTATTTGAGAGTTGTAGCATCGCGTTTTAGTACCTGAATAGTGTAAATTCGAGTAGTCGTTTGTCTACTGTTTTTGTTTTGAACGGCCAGTGTCGGTTGGTCAGTCAGTGTGCTCCCTGCCGCCGTTGGATAAGCAGCTGAGCAGCAAGTCGTATACTCCTAGCTCACTCATTTGTTACATAGTTTAATTCTTAATTTCTTTGCGTGTTTTTGGTACTTGCATTGTTTAATTCATAAATTTCGGGCGTATTATAGTATTTGAGAGTTGTAGCATCGCGTTTTAGTACCTGAATAGTGTAAATTCGCGTAGTCGTTTGTCTACTGTTTTTGTTTTGAACGGCCAGTGTCGGTTGGTCACAGTCAGTGTGCTCCCTGCCGCCGTTGGATAAGCAGCTGAGCAGCAAGTCGTATACTCCTAGCTCACTCGTTTGTTACATAGTTTAATTCTTAATTTCTTTGCTTGTTTTTGGTACTTGCATTGTTTAATTCATAAATTTCGGGCGTATTATAGTATTTGAGAGTGTAGCATCGCGTTTTAGTACCTGAATAGTGTAATTTCGCTTAGTCTCCTTCCGCCGCCGAGCAGTGTCAGCAGTGCGCAAGTAGCAGCATTACTGCATTTACTAGGCAATCTTGTATTTTAATAACCGTTTAAATTTTGTCGATTTGTTTGCGCTCTCTGTAGATTAGTTCAGACGTTCTTTGTAAAACAGTTTTTAACATGGATAGGGACTGCAACTGCTGTGTTCGGATGCAGGCTGAGTTGGCATCCCTTCGCTCCCAGCTTCAGGCAATGTTGGCTTCGGTCACACAGCTTGAGGCTGTTGCCAATGGGCATCACTGTGGGGGTCCGGATGGGGGTTTGTCGGGGACGGCCAGCTCGTCCCACGCATCCCCTGATCGGACTAAGACTGTGGTTGCCCGGGATACTGCCCGCATTGAGGCTGATCCCTCACCTGTGGTAGAGTGGGAGGTCGTTTCAAGGTGTGGCAGGGGGCGAAAGACATTCCGGAGGGCTGAACGGAAAGCCTCTCCACTTTGTTTGACGAACCGGTTTCAGGCTCTGTCTCAGGCTGATACTGATCTTCGGCCTGACATGGCTGCTTGTCCTGTTCCAGAGGTTGCCCCTCAGTCTGCAAGATCCGGGCAGTTGCAGAGGGTGGGCTTACTGGTAGTTGGGAGCTCCAACGTCAGGCGCGTAATGGGGCCCCTTAGGGAAATGGCAGCAAGAGAGGCGAAGAAAACCAATGTGCACTCCGTGTGCATACCGGGGGGAGTCATTCCAGATGTGGAAAGGGTCCTTCCGGATGCCATGAAGGGTACAGGGTGCACCCATCTGCAGGTGGTCGCTCATGTCGGCACCAATGATGTGTGTCGCTATGGATCGGAGGAAATCCTCTCTGGCGTCCGGCGGCTGTCTGATTTGGTGAAGACTGCCAGTCTCGCTAGCGGGATGAAAGCAGAGCTCACCATCTGCAGCATCGTCGACAGGACTGACTGCGGACCTTTGGTACAGAGCTGAGTGGAGGGTCTGAATCAGAGGCTGAGACGGTTCTGCGACCATGTGGGCTGCAGATTCCTCGACTTGCGCCATAGGGTGGTGGGGTTTCGGGTTCCGCTGGATAGGTCAGGAGTCCACTACACGCAACAAGCGGCTACACGGGTAGCAGGGGTTGTGTGGCATGGGCTGGGTGGTTTTTTAGGTTAGATGGCCTTGGGCAAGTACAGAAAGGGCAACAGCCTCAACGGGTGCGGGGCAAAGTCAGGACATGCGGGGACCAAGCAGCAATCGGTATTGTAATTGTCAACTGTCGAAGCTGCGTTGGTAAAGTACCGGAACTTCAAGCGCTGATAGAAAGCACCGAAGCTGAAATCGTTATAGGTACAGAAAGCTGGCTTAAGCCAGAGATAAATTCTGCCGAAATTTTTACAAAGGTACAGACGGTGTTTAGAAAGGATAGATTGCATACAACCGGTGGTGGAGTGTTCGTCGCTGTTAGTAGTAGTTTATCCTGTAGTGAAGTAGAAGTGGATAGTTCCTGTGAATTATTATGGGTGGAGGTTACACTAAACAACCGAACTAGGATAATAATTGGCTCCTTTTACCGACCTCCCGACTCAGCAGCATTAGTGGCAGAGCAACTGAGAGAAAATTTGGAATACATTTCACATAAATTTTCTCAGCATGTTATAGTCTTAGGTGGAGATTTCAATTTACCAGATATAGACTGGGACACTCAGATGTTTAGGACGGGTGGTAGGGACAGAGCATCGAGTGACATTATACTGAGTGCACTATCCGAAAATTACCTCGAGCAATTAAACAGAGAACCGACTCGTGGAGATAACATCTTGGACCTACTGATAACAAACAGACCCGAACTTTTCGACTCTGTATGTACAGAACAGGGAATCAGTGATCATAAGGCCGTTGCAGCATCCCTGAATATGGAAGTTAATAGGAATATAAAAAAAGGGAGGAAGGTTTATCTGTTTAGCAAGAGTAATAGAAGGCAGATTTCAGACTACCTAACAGATCAAAACGAAAATTTCTGTTCCGACACTGACAATGTTGAGTGTTTATGGAAAAAGTTCAAGGCAATCGTAAAATGCGTTTTAGACAGGTACGTGCCGAGTAAAACTGTGAGGGACGGGGAAAACCCACCGTGGTACAACAACAAAGTTAGGAAACTACTGCGAAAGCAAAGAGAGCTACACTCCAAGTTTAAACGCAGCCAAAACCTCTCAGACAAACAGAAGCTAAACGATGTCAAAGTTAGCGTAAGGAGGGCTATGCGTGAAGCGTTCATTGAATTCGAAAGTAAAATTCTATGTACCGACTTGACAGAAAATCCTAGGTAGTTCTGGTCTTACGTTAAATCAGTAAGTGGCTCGAAACAGCATATGCAGACACTCCGGGATGATGATGGCATTGAAACAGAGGATGACACGCGTAAAGCTGAAATACTAAACATCTTTTTCCAAAGCTGTTTCACAGAGGAAGACCGCACTGCAGTTCCTTCTCTAAATCCTCGCACAAACGAAAAAATGGCTGACATCGAAATAAGTGTCCAAGGAATAGAAAAGCAACTGGAATCACTCAATAGAGGAAAGTCCACTGGACCTGACGGGATTCCAATTCGATTCTACACAGAGTACGCGAAAGAACTTGCCCCCCTTCTAACAGCTGTGTATCGCAAGTCTCTAGAGGAACAGAGGGTTCCAAATGATTGGAAAAGAGCACAGATAGTCCCAGTCTTCAAGAAGGGTCGTCGAGCAGATGCGCAAAACTATAGACCTATATCTCTTACGTCGATCTCTTGTAGAATTTTAGAACATGTTTTTTGCTCGCGTATCATGTCATTTCTGGAAACCCAGAATCTACTATGTAGGAATCAACATGGATTCCGGAAACAGCGATCGTGTGAGACCCAACTCGCCTTATTTGTTCATGAGACCCAGAAAATATTAGATACAGGCTCCCAGGTAGATGCTATTTTTCTTGACTTCCGGAAGGCGTTCGATACAGTTCCACACTGTCGCCTGATAAACAAAGTAAGAGCCTACGGAATATCAGACCAGCTGTGTGGCTGGATTGAAGAGTTTTTAGCAAACAGAACACAGCATGTTGTTATCAATGGAGATACGTCTACAGACGTTAAAGTAACCTCTGGCGTGCCACAGGGGAGTGTTATGGGACCATTGCTTTTCACAATATACACTCCTGGAAATGGAAAAAAGAACACATTGACACCGGTGTGTCAGACCCACCATACTTGCTCCGGACACTGCGAGAGGGCTGTACAAGCAATGATCACACGCACGGCACAGCGGACACACCAGGAACCGCGGTGTTGGCCGTCGAATGGCGCTAGCTGCGCAGCATTTGTGCACCGCCGCCGTCAGTGTCAGCCAGTTTGCCGTGGCATACGGAGCTCCATCGCAGTCTTTAACACTGGTAGCATGCCGCGACAGCGTGGACGTGAACCGTATGTGCAGTTGACGGACTTTGAGCGAGGGCGTATAGTGGGCATGCGGGAGGCCGGGTGGACGTACCACCGAATTGCTCAACACGTGGGGCGTGAGGTCTCCACAGTACATCGATGTTGTCGCCAGTGGTCGGTGGAAGGTGCACGTGCCCGTCGACCTGGGACCGGACCGCAGCGACGCACGGATGCACGCCAAGACTGTAGGATCCTACGCAGTGCCGTAGGGGACCGCACCGCCACTTCCCAGCAAATTAGGGACACTGTTGCTCCTGGGGTATCGGCGAGGACCATTCGCAACCGTCTCCATGAAGCTGGGCTACGGTCCCGCACACCGTTAGGCCGTCTTCCGCTCACGCCCCAACATCGTGCAGCCCGCCTCCAGTGGTGTCGCGACAGGCGTGAATGGAGGGACGAATGGAGATGTGTCGTCTTCAGCGATGAGAGTCGCTTCTACCTTGGTGCCAATGATGGTCGTATGCGTGTTTGGCGCCGTGCAGGTGAGCGCCACAATCAGGACTGCATACGACCGAGGCACACAGGGCCAACACCCGGCATCATGGTGTGGGGAGCGATCACCTACACTGGTCGTACACCACTGGTGATCGTCGAGGGGTCACTGAATAATGCACGGTACATCCAAACCGTCATCGAACCCATCGTTCTACCATTCCTAGACCGGCAAGGGAACTTGCTGTTCCAACAGGACAATGCACGTCCGCATGTATCCCGTGCCACCCAACGTGCTCTAGAAGGTGTAAGTCGACTACCCTGGCCAGCAAGATATCCGGATCTGTCCCCCATTGAGCATGTTTGGGACTGGATGAAGCGTCGTCTCACGCGGTCTGCACGTCCAGCACGAACGCTGGTCCAACTGAGGCGCCAGGTGGAAATGGCATGGCAAGCCGTTCCACAGGACTACATCCAGCATCTCTACGATCGTCTCCATGGGAGAATAGCAGCCTGCATTGCTGCGAAAGGTGGATATACACTGTACTAGTGCCGACATTGTGCATGCTCTGTTGCCTGTGTCTATGTGCCTGTGGTTCTGTCAGTATGATCATGTGATGTATCTGACCCCAGGAATGTGTCAATAAAGTTTCCCCTTCCTGGGACAATGAATTCACGGTGTTCTTATTTCAATTTCCAGGAGTGTATATAAATGACTTAGTAGATAGTGTCGGAAGTTCCATGCGGCTTTTCGCGGATGATGCTGTAGTATACAGAGAAGTTGCAGCATTAGAAAATTGTAGCGAAATGCAGGAAGATCTGCAGCGGATAGGCACTTGGTGCAGGGAGTGGCAACTGACCCTTAACATAGACAAATGTAATGTATTGCGAATACATAGAAAGAAGGATCCTTTATTGTATGATTATATGGTAGCGGAACAAACACTGGTAGCAGTTACATCTGTAAAATATCTGGGAGTATGCGTGCGGAATGATTTGAAGTGGAATGATCATATAAAATTAATTGTTGGTAAGGCGGATACCAGGTTGAGATTCATTGGGAGAGTGCTTAGAAAATGTAGTCCATCAACAAAGGAGGTGGCTTACAAAACACTCGTTCGACCTATACTTGAGTATTGCTCATCAGTGTGGGATCCGTACCAGGTCGGGTTGACGGAAGAGATAGAGAAGATCCAAAGAAGAGCAGCGCGTTTCATTACCGGGTTATTTGGTAACCGTGATTGCGTTACGGAGATGTTTAATAAACTCAAGTGGCAGACTCTGCAAGAGAGGGGCTCTGCATCGCGGTGTAACTTGCTCGCCAGGTTTCGAGAGGGTGCGTTTCTGGATGAGGTATCGAATATATTGCTTCCCCCTACTTATACCTCCCGAGGAGATCACGAATGTAAGATTAGAGAGATTAGAGCGCGCACGGAGGCTTTCAGACAGTCGTTCTTCCCGCGAACCATACGCGACTCGAACAGGAAAGGGAGGTAATGAAAGTGGCATGTAAAGTGCCCTCCGCCACACACCGTTGGGTGGCTTGCGGAGTATCAATGTAGATGTAGATGTAGATGTACAAGAGGTTAATATTGTCAAGAAGCAAACTCCATCTTTGAAAGTGACATTGGCCGCAGTATGCAATTGGATATGTGTCATCCTTCAAAATAAAAAAAAATTGTTGCTGAAGAGAAACATTATCAGCAAAGAGTCTACCAAAAAGAAGAAAATGCCACAAGCAATACCTCTTGTAAAACCAGAAGAACAATAATTTGAGGTTTCTCTGCTGCAAGAAAGACTGGTAGTGGGTGGTGCCACAGAAGATGAATAAATGTAAGGAAATTGTGGTTAGTTATAGGGACCTATGATTTGTTATTTGTAATTTCGAAAATAATGAAAGTGCAGTCATAGGTAAAACATGATTTTCAACTTTTCATTTGTGTGTTCTGTTTCCTTTTTCCTGTTACTGCCTTTTTTTGTATCAGGAATTACAACAAGAGCTATTGTATTACTAGATTACATGTTAACGTCATACGCTTCTGACATCGTCAGTTTGGGCACAATCTGTAGTATACTGGGGGCATGAATTAAAAAACGCCTTTAGGCACAACTTTTCGTGTTTTCTTAAGCACCTTATGCATTTCGGACCCTGTGGGTCCATCATAAGGTGTAATTTGTCTTAATACATGAGTTTATTTTTGTCTCTTGAATGAGGTGAAATAAATAGGGTGAAATATATAAGGTTTGATGTTAGGTTACGAATTTCGTAAGTCAAACGTGGAAAATATTGCGAAATAGTGGAAAAGATGAACAGTTTTCATATTTTTCACTATCTCGCACATTGTTGTTGTGGTCTTCAGTCCTGAGACTGGTTTGATGCAGCTCTCCATGCTACCCCATCCTGTGCAAGCCTCTTCATCTCCCAGTAGTTACTGCAACCTACATCCTTCTGAATCTGCTTAGTGTATTCATCTCTTGGTCTCCCTCTACGATTTTTACCCTCCACGCTGCCCTCCAATGCTAAATTTGTGATCCCTTGATGCCTCAGAACATGTCCTACCAACCGATCCCTTCTTCTAGTCAAGTTGTGTCACAAACTCCTCTTCTCCCCAGTTCTATTCAATACTTCATCATTAGTTATGTGATCTACCCATCTAATCTTCAGCATTCTCCTGTAGCACCACATTTCGAAAGCTTCTATTCTCTTCTTGTCCAGACTATTTATCGTCCATGTTTCACTTCCATACATGGCTACACTCCATACAAATACTTTCAGAAACGACTTCCTGGGACTTAAATCTATACTCGACTTCGACCATCATCAGTTATTTTGTTCCCCAAATAGCAAAACTCCTTTACTACTTTAAGTGTCTCATTTCCTAATCTAATTCCCTCAGCATCACCCGAGTTAATTCGACTACATTCCATTATCCTCGTTTTGCTTTTGTTGATATTCATCTTATATCCTCCTTTCAAGACACTGTCCATTCCGTTCAACTGCTCTTCCAAGTCCTTTGCTGTCTCTGACAGAATTACAATGTCATCGCGCGAACCTCATAGTTTTTATTTCTTCTCCATGGATTTTAATACCTACTCCGAATTTTTCTTTTGTTTCCTTTACTTCTTGCTCAATACACAGATTGAATAACATTGGGAAGAGGCTACAACCCTGTCTCACTCCCTTCCCAACCACTGCTTCTCGTTCATGTCCCTCGACTCTTATAACTGCCATCTGGTTTCTTTACAAGTTGTAAATAGCCTTTCGCTCCCTGTATTCTACCCCTGATACCTTCAGAATTTGAAAGAGAGTATTCCAGTCAACATTGTCAAAAGCTTTCTCTAAGTCTACAAATGCTAGAAACGTAGGTTTGCCTTTCCTTAATCTTTCTTCTAAGATAAGTCGTAGGGTCAGTATCGGATCCCGTAGAAATATTGGAACACGTGAGGCAACACTGACCCTACGGCTTATCTTACAAGGGAACCTCCCCATCGCACCCCCCTCAGATTTAGTTATAAGTTGGCACAGTGGCTAGGTCTTGAAAAACTGAACACAGATCAGTCGAGAAAACAGGAAGAAGTTGTGTGGAACTATGAAAAAAATTAGGAAAATATACAAACTGAGTAGTCCATGCGAAGATACGTAACATCAAGGACAATGGGACTCAAGGAGCTCGTGGTCCCGTGGTTAGCAAGAGCAGCTACGGAACGAGAGGTCCTAGGTTCAGTTCTTCCCTCCAGTGAAAAGTTTAATTTTTTATTTTCAGTTTATGTGACTTTTTTCAGTTTATGTGACAATCTCTTACGTTTTCATCACTTTTTTGGGAGTGATTAGCACATCCACAAGAAAACCTAAATCGGGCAAGGTAGAAGAACCTTTTTACCCATTCACTAAGTGTACAAGTTAGGTGGGTCGACAACATATTCCTGTCATGTGACGCACATGCCGTCACCAGTGCCGTATAGAATATATCAGATATGTTTTCCTGTGGAGCAATCGGTTGATCTATGACCTTGCGATCAAATGTTTTCGGTTCCCATTGGAGAGGCACGTCCTTTCGTCTACTAATCGCACGGTTTTGCGGTGCGGTCGCAAAACACAGACAGTAAACTTATTACAGTGAACAGACACGTCAATGAACGAACGGACAGATCATAACTTTGCGAAAATAAAGAAAGTAAATTTTTCAGTTGAGGGAAGACTTGAACCAAGGACCTCTCGTTTCGCAGCTACTCACGCTAACCACAGGACCACGGCGCTCCTGAGCTCACATCTTCCTTGATGTTGAATATCTTCCACATGGACTACTCAGTTTGTATATTTTACTAATTTTTTTCATAGTTCCACACAACTTCTTCCTGTTTTCTCAACTGATCTGTGTTCAGTTTTTCAAGGCCTAGCCACTGTGCCAACTTATAACTAAATCTGAGGGGGCTGCGATTGCGATGGGGAGGTTCCCTTGTAAGATAAGCTGTAGGGTCAGTATTGCCTCACGTGTTCCAATATTTCTACTGGATCCAAACTGATCTTCCCCGAGCTCAGCTACTACCAGTTTTTCCATTCGTCTGTAAAGAATTCGCTTTAGTATTTTGCAGCCGTGGCTTATTAAACTGATAGTTCGGTAATTTTCACATCTGTCAACACCTGCTTTCTTTGGGATTGGAATTATTATATTCTTCTTGAAGTCTGAGGGAATTTCGCGTGTCTCATACATTTTGCTCACCAGATGGTAGAGTTTTGTCAGGGCTGGCTCTCCCAAGGCTGTCAGTAGTTCTAATGGAATGTTGTCTACTCCCGGGGCCTTGTTTCGCCCTAGGTCTTTCAGTGCTCTGTCAAACTCTTCACACAGTGTCATATCTCCCATTTCATCTTCATTTACGTCCTCTTCCATTTCCATAATATTATCCTCAAGTACATCACCCTTGTACAGACCCTCTATATATTCCTTCCACCTTTCTGTTTTCTCTTTTTTGCTGAGAACAGGTTTCCATCTGAGCTCTTGATATTCATACAAGTGGTTCTCTTTTCTCCAAAAGTCTTTTTTTAATTTTCCTGCAGGCAGTATCTATTGTGACTGATGCCTCTACATCCTTACATTTGTCCTCTATCCATTCTTGCTTAGCCATTTTGCACTTCCTGTCGATCTCATTTTTGAGGCGTTTGTATTCCTTTTTGCCTGCTTCATTTACTGCATTTTTATATTTTCTCCTTTCATCAATTAAATTCAATATATCTTCCGTTATGCAAGGATTTCTACTAGCCCTCGTCATTTTACCTATTTGACCCTCTGCTGCCTTCACTATTTCATCTCTCAAAGCTACCCATTTTTCTTCTACTGTATTTCTTTCCCCCATTCCTGTCAGTCGTTCCCCAACGTAGCGCCACTATGAGAATGCAAATGAGGTTTGCTTTAAATACGCGCTGTAACGGTCGTGAGCTTCAGTTACCTATGAGGCTGGACATGGTGAGTTGATGTTAGTCGAGAGTGCCTTTAAGGGGAGCCGGAGGTGCCTATGCTGCCCATGTTAAAATCACTAAGTTTGAGGAACATTTATGAATAAACTACCAAATAGAAAAATTTGAATTTTTTTACATATAGAGTGGTTTAGTATTGCAGTTATGACAGAGGGATTTTGGAGTATCTTTTCTAGTTTCCTTCCAATTATTTTTTTTATTAATGACCCAAATTTTTTTACAAATAATTGCTTTATAATTAAACTGAAATGAAACTACTGAACATATTGCCAAATGGCTGTGTTACAATGTAAGTTTGACCACTAGAAGTGCTGTATAAAAATTTCATCTCTCTAGCTTGAATGGATTTTGAGAAAATGTTCCTTATATTCGAAAAATTCTAATTTACGGGAAATGGCTATCAAAGTTTCTCAATACATTCCTGCACTATAGGATGGATTATCAGGGTCTTCTTCTTCATCCTCCAAAAGCTTCCTCTTCTGTCTTCTTTTCTGGCCTGTTGTTCCGTCATACTTCATATGCCTGTCTCTTCTTTCTGCTCCTCTTATCCTTTCTCTGTCAATATTTCCTAGTGCTCGTACAGTGTTCACCCCAGCTGTAAATCCTAATGCCTTCAGAACTTTACACTTCACACTGTTCCCTTGGTTGTAGGTTGCTATTGCATCATAAATCCCAAAGTGCAGTGTTTTTATGCTTACAAACACCCTTTTAGGAATCACTTTCCAAATCAAATTGTTTACGCTCTCATTAGGATTATGCGTCTTTTCGTGTAGACGTTTGTGTAACAATTCTGGCTGTGCTAAGTCATGAAAAATTGGTTTTATTGCATTTATCACAGCTGCTGGCAAACCATGTTTGTGATCATAGTCCTTTTTTGCATTATATTTGCACCAGGAATCTTTTGGGCACAAGCTGTGTTGAGGGTATTCATTGGAAGAGGCAGTATGAAGGAACAATGCCCACACTGCTTTTCGCATGTCACTAACATTACTAGTATTTTGCCTTATAGCATACCCATAGTATCTCTGTAGACGTTCAATCACCTCATCAGTAAGCCTGGCTCTCCCTCCTATTGTCTTTCCATCACTGAGCTTACTTGAACCCAAAGTTTGTTTGAGCCTTCGAAGCCGTGCACCCATAGGCTTTTGCACATGCCCAATGCATTCCAACTTTTCAACTACAAATTCATTTCCATATTGTTTCAGTTCCTCCATAGTCTTGAAACCTTTAGAGTCACCATCCACAAGGTAGTATTTGTACCTAACGTTGTATCTGGGAACTGAACGTTCAAAAATTTGTTTCACTCCATCCACTTCCATTGCTCCACTTGATCCACTAAAATTTGCCTCACAGGTTCCACTGTGCTCTCCTTTGATTTTATTTTTGCACCTACAAAGTTTTGATAATATTGCAACATCTATCACTTTTGCACTATCACCACAAGTAGCAGTTACAACCCCATTCAGAGATTTATGACCCCACTTTTGCCAGGAACCATCTAATGCCACTACCAAATCCCTAGAACCACCGTTCATTTCTACAGATTCCTCCACTGCTTCCTTCATGGTTTTCAAAGCCACATCTTCAACAGAGGATCCTATCAGTTCACAGTAGTACCCAAATTTGCTTGGAGGCGATGGCAAGTTCATAATACCACAAAACAGTTTACCAGCAGCAGACCTTTTTCCAATGGATCGAAGACCATACTCAAGTCGAACATGCACATCAAACACTCTAGATCGTCCATTTTCACCAAAGAGACTGGCATGTGAATTATAGAAAGTCACTTGATACTTGCAACATGCACAGATTATCTTCATCTCACAAGCTAAACCAAAGTGCTTTGTTATCTCTAGTCCCACTCCTACACTTGAACACATTTTGCACAGAACACTTTCTTTCAGCACAGAAGATAATAATCCAATATTCAGTACTTCTTTAATATTGTAAGTAGGCTGTTGATGTTTTCTTATTGGCAACGTTACGTAGCGCACTGTATGAAAATCACTGGCTGTGCTGTGTGCAGTCTGTGGCTAGTTTGCATTGTTGTCTGCCATTGTAGTGTTGGGCAGCGGCAGCTGGATGTGAACAGCGCGTAGCGTTGCGCAGTTGGAGGTGAGCCACCAGCAGTGGTGGATGTGGTGAGGAGATGCGCAGAGACAGCAGACGTTTTTCGAGTCGGAGCTAGATGCCTGCAGGAGGCAGCCAGGTCGTGACAGCATCAAATGTTGGGCAGCGGCAGCTGGATGTGAACAGCGCGTAGCGTTGCGCAGTTGGAGGTGAGCCGCCAGCAGTGATGTATGTGGGGGGAGAGATGGCGGAGTTTTGTAATTTGTCATGAACTGCTATATATATTATGACTATTAAGGTAAATACATTGTTTGTTCTCTATTAATATCTTTCATTTGCTAACTATCCCTATCAGTAGTTAGTGCCTTCCGTAGTTTGAATCTTTTATTTAGCTGGCAGTAGTGGCGCTTGCTGTATTGCAGTAGTTCGAGTAACCAAGATTTTTGTGAGGTAAGCGATTTGTGAAATGCATAGGTTAATGTTAGTCAGGGCCATTCTTTTGTAGGGATTTCTGAAAGTCAGATTGCGTTGAGCTAAAAATATTGTATGTCAGTTAAAGCACAGTCATTTGTGATTTTTCTAAGGGAACGTTTCATATGGCGACCCTGACAGGATACCTCACTGGAATCTTCTGATTTTTTCCTTGTAGTTTGTGTAATTAGTATAGCTATTGTTTATTGCTAGCGCGTAATTGTAGAGAGAAACAGTTGTGGCATGCATGTAGATTTGCAGCAAGTATTTCGCAGCTGCGCTTGCAATTAACTAGATATTATTTTCAGTGCTATGTTTATGTGTTCCCCTAGTTTTGCTCTTCAAATTGTGTTTTTCTGTGTTGTCGTGTGAAATATTGTGACAATAATGGCGTATGAAAAACGTAACACTAGGCTCCAAAGTAAACTGAGAAATGACAGCGAAGACGAAAGCAGTGTGTTAGCGCCACTGTGTAATGAATTAATTAATGTTCAACATAGTAACTTGGTAATTGTGCATAGGGAAATGGAGCGGGCGGCAAACAATGGCGTAGGCAGTGAAACAATTAGTGAACAGGGAAGCACTATTGATCGATCGGTCGGCAACAGCTCGCCTCAGGAATCCGAAATGACAGGACACAATTTCGCAAATACTGTAGATTCAGGTTTTGGGTCATCACCGTTTTCTCAAATAAGTCAAGACACATTTTCTGCTTGTGAAAATGTGAATGTTGCCGGTGCAAATGCACTGCCGAAAAGCATAGAGAAACAGATTCCAGACACTAATACATTATTAATGCAACAAATGGAACAAAATCAGAGACAAATGGGACAAAATCTTCAAAAGTTAGACACAATGGAACAACACCAGAGACAAACACAGCAACAGTTAGACGCAATGGAACAAAATCTTCACACCACGCTTGAGCAAACACGTGAAGATTTAACTACTGTGTTACATAACATTGAATCGAAATGTCAAAAAGTCTGTAATGACGTAAAAACAAATATTTGTGAGCATTTTCAACCTATTTTTTCGCGGCATGATAATGCATTACAGAATCACGAAGCAGCCATAAAAGAACTGCAAACTATTGTTCATGAAAATCATGAGACCTTGCAAGCTAAATTTGACTCAGTTGCATCTACCGATTCGGTTACGCAACTTGCAAAAACTCAGGAAAACTTAAAGGACACAGTAGATACGATTTCAACACAAATGGATACTCTGAAACTTGGTTCAGAAAAACACACTGAGGAAATAAGTACACTATCGGAGAAAGTAGCCGAACTTTCGGATCAGTTCACTAACTTATCTACAAAGGTAGATGATGATCTGAATGACACAACACCTGTAGCCTTTGCTGACACTGAAGAGTATGAAGAAATTAGAAAATTCAAACAAAATCAAAATCAAATCAATACACAGTACAAAAGAGAAATCCAGGAAGTGCAAGATCAGTTGGAACAAGTAATACAAGAATTACGTATTTCAGAGGACACTCGCGCCCCAATACGGGAAGAGGGACATAGAAATACGGAACAGCCACAAAATAATAACACAGCGCATTTCGGAAATTATGAAAGAAATTGGCAAGGTGCACCGAATTTTGAAATGGAACCGCCGAAACGACGTAACAATGACCGATATGCGACTCGCCGACATGATGACTTTGACTATAAGCTGTTCATTACTACACGTAAATTCAAAACATTTAAGAATTCTGGCAACGACATTCATCCACAAGCATGGCTCCATCAATTCTCTCATTGCTTTCCTCCCAGCTGGTCGTTAGAACACAGATTAGAATTTATGTGTGGCTATTTAGAGAATGAACCAGCTGTAAAAATGCGATCGGTCATTCACGATTGTCACAGTGAAGGAGAATTTTATCATGCCTTTCTCTCAGCGTATTGGTCTCAAGCTACACAAGACCGAGTAAAACATAGCATCATAATGATGAAACATTTCGAACAATCTGAATTTTCCAGTCTTGTGAAATATTTTGAAGACATGTTGCACAAGAATCAGTACCTGTCAAACCCATACAGCCCCTCAGAACTCATCCGCATTTGCTTAATGAAATTGCCTGAACATTTAAGAAATATTATTTTGGCAGGACATTGCAAAGACGACATTGAAGCTTTTCAGGGACTCCTACAAGAATTAGAAATTGACACAGACAGTCGCCGGATACGAAAACAGGAAAACAATCACTACAGGTCACATACGTCACAATTCTGTGACGACAGAAACAATAACTGGACACGACAAGGCTATTCTTACAACGCAAATCGTGACCAAAACAGACACCACCCATATGACAACCACTGGCAGAGTAATACTAATTACAGGGAAAGATCACCTCTCCGCGGTAGTGACTATCACAGAGACAATCAGAGAAACAGACAATATGGGAACCAAAATAATTATTATCAAGGGAGACAGAATAACTTTAAACGGTCCAGCGCGCAGTTACGATTCAGGGAGAAATTCTCCACCACATGACCGACAGACAAGAAACTGCAGGAACTACCGACATGATGACAGACGATATAATCATAACGACAGACCTGAATTTCATCAGAACTGGCGGGATTTAAACAGGGCTGGGCCCTCTGGGCAAGGTGAATTTGTAGAAGTTAGGTCTCCAAATCCCAATAACGACACGCGTCAACAAAGGAACAGACAATGACTCGCACCACAGGCAGCCGCGTGCGCCGGCTGGCTCAGAGAAAAATAACATAGACGCTAACCTTGAGAAAAATTTTAGCATTCCTTACCGACGTATAAAACATGACAATTGCTTTTCAGTTGAAAGTCTGCGTACTAGGAAGAGGAAAGGTTTACACCACATTTCACATGTAAAACCGTTTATTGAAAGATAATCTGCTTTTTAACTTTGTCTTTGCCATAAAATTTTTCACTTCACGTTACTAGTATGCTTTAGAAACTGTTACCATGCAACAATGTTTGAAGTTAAATATCCAATCAAGAACCAAGAGAACTTACTTAAACAGAAATTATGAATGCATTGTTATAGTGAACAGACGACACAGTGTTGTATTTGTACATTCTTGCTTGTTAGTTGCACGATTACGTAACGACTATAAGGCTCACATACTTAGAACATATACTGGTACTGCTAATGAGATTCTAATGCAACATTTTGGTTTACTTGAAAATACATTCTGGATTTAAAGTACTTTCAGTGAGATACCAGATGACACAGTGGTTAGTTTATGTGACAGCTACACGATTTTATCACGATGCTACTAATGAGTGACAATTTACAATGTTGCTTTTGCGGTGTATCTGTTTTATATCTGCACAGTTTTTCTGAATTCTTCTGGAAAGTAAAACATGTTTTAGTAGTAAGTTTTGTGGTATAGCTGCAATGAGACTGCCTTTTCCGTAGCACAACAATACGTTACAGCACAGTACTTTCTTCATCATGGCAATAAGCGTAATAGCTAAGATATCTATACTCAAAGCATTTCACTTTTGTTTATCATGAGGTAAGTACATTGACTTCTGCAGAAATTAGCTTTCGGAGGACGATAATTACGACACTTCCACAGAATTATCTTACAGCAAGACGCACATTTAGCGCTACAGGACACGCATTTGAGTGATTAATTTTGTACTTAAAACATTTATTTTTAAAGATATTTGAAGTACAATGATACAAAGGTTTTCCGTGATATATTTCATTCCATTGCTGTAATCTGTAACACCTGAGGGTATTATTCATTAATCCTCAGGGGGGTACACGCCTACTTTGTGTACCATGTGTTTGGCAAGCACAAGGAGCCCTAGCTAATATGGTATTTGTTTATACTACTTTACACATCGGTACCATATTTCTCTAACACACAAAGTACACAGCTATCTGACCATTTAACTGGGAGATAAACATTTTTTTTACTACGTCAGTGACACATGTTCACGCAATTACAGAGTTGGATTACTTCACACTTACGAAATTGTATTTTTGTCTGTACTTCGTGAATTGTTCATATTTTTTTGGAACCATTGTGATACTATAAGAGCTTTGAATGATGTATTTGGTAAGGGAGCATGATTTTAAAGTACGTTTGACGTAGATGACACTCTTGAAATGAGCAGAGAATTTTTTTTAGGTTTTCAAATTATTGCAAAAAGCTACGACGTTTTTGAGAGTTGACTGAGGTGTTATGATATTATTACGACGACGATGTGTATTATGCTGCTGAGATATGTTTATGATCAATAAGCTGATGCTATATGAGGAATTTGATTATGCTATGTATTTATTATGATGAAATATTGAAGAAGTGTCGATGATATGTATATGTATAATAAGGAAAGGAATAATGAGTAGTGGTTAGGGACTCTGATTTGTGGAAAAGGTTGTTGGAAACCAAGAATCGTACTTTAAGAGTTATGAAATGTGTCTAAATGCGTGAATGTATCACAATGCCGAAGAATATTTTTTGGACACTGTTATATTTACAGGATTTTGTTTCTACACATTTGTAACGCAAATTTTCGACCTGTGAAATTTTTATATGAGGCTGTCACTGTAATCCAAACTGGTATCGTAAATATTTCGGTAAGAAAGTTAAGTGACCACCTGCACGTAATGCGTCGTGGGCACCCAGCTGGGCGACAGTCGCCTGAAAAAAAAAAGCCATTAGCGTGTGCCTTTCAGAGGCACAGGTAGAAAAAAAAAGGGAGGCCATTATCCTCGCTATTGACATTCCTTTGTAGAAAGCATTGCAAATACGACACGCTCATAACTTGGAAACATTCTTACATCTGCACACCTGATTAGGACAAGTGTCTATCTACGAGAATTGAGAGAATTTTTACTAACTTATGAAATGCCTCATGACTACTGAATGATTCTTTTATACTTTACTTTGTACATAGTTGCTTATTTCATTTGATATCTGGTTTCCAGCTGTCTTGCAGCATTGGTTTCATAAAATAAAATTAAATGCATTTGCTAATGTGAACACTTTCTGTCAACAGATCTATTAAATAATTATTTTATGACCCACATTCTTCGAAAAAGGAGCTCTTGGAATGGAAAGAACAATAAGAAGGGACTAATAACAGTAACTGCATATATATCATTTTCTTTTCAAGTACTTGGTAATTTCTTTTGTAGAAATAGTTACATAGACATTAAGATGTGAATAGACATTTCCCTTGTCTGCATTGTTGCCTTTAGTGTAATATTTTTTCTGCTTGATCTTTGCCATGCTTAGGTATTAGTTATAGCATTTGCTGCTGCTGTTTGCCATGCATAGTGCTACTAAATTTCACTTTGTATTACTCTGTTAAGCCAGTTTTACTACGAATTTATTTTTCTTGTTTGCTGCGCATTGCCTTAAATTAGTTGTAATATTGCATTTGCTTTGCTAATTTATGCTGCTTGCTTTGCAATATGAATTTTTTATCATTGCTGTTTGTGTTAATTGTTTTGTGCTGCTGCATTGCCTCGTTCCTTAGTATATATATCTGAGCTCAGTAGATTTAAGTTAGCTTTAGATGGGGTTTGCTATATGAGAGAACGAGTTGTGATGAATTGGAAGAAATGCATTGAGAAGCTATAAGAAAATGGTTTGGCCAAAAAAAAGTATTTTAAAAGAGGATATGAGCAAAGAAGTAGGGTTTAGGGACAACAGGTTTAGGTAGGATTTTCTTGGAAATAAATGATGAGGTAAGATAATGGAAAATAAATAATGAGGTAAGAAATATGTGAACATATAAATACAGAAAGCATGCTTGGATAGGATTTTTTTGGTGGAAACAAATGTTGAAATAAGACGAAAAATCAATGGAATGAAGTTTTAGGTTGGACTGCAGTACCAAATGTTACACTGAAAACAAACCCTGTCCTTTCATCTTGTGTTATTCTCCTATGTCTTTGTGTACTCTTGTATATTTGTGTTTTTCCTGTCTTTATGTGTTTAGCTGATATGAGTTATGTTGTGGAATTTTTCTAATAATATGTTATTTTTTTTGTAAAGATGTTTAGACATTATTTATTCTGTTTTGTTTTAATGCTCATGTGTGAAGTTGGTCTTTCAAAAGTTATTCTGATATTTTATGTATTTACTTATGTCATAATTCCTGTAACACTGATGTATATGTTTATTTCTATTCTTTTGTAAAGCCCCTATTACTACAAATGTTATCTGTATTGTTATGTTCTTTAATGATGTATTTTGTACCTTTGTTATTGTATTCTTATGTTATAAAATTGTAATTGACACCAGGTCATCAAATTAAGTAACTTGTAAGTATCATTTCACTGCACACATTTCTGTTGGCCATAATATATGCACAGTATGTGAGAAGTTGGGACTGTTAGTGTTTGCACGTGTGTTAAAAATTCAGCAAGGTACTGGATAACAGCATTGCTGGTTCTAAGGACATTTCAAAAAAAATTTTTTGTGAGTGCACGAGTGGTGGTTTATGGACTTGCTATATTATCCGCAAGACTCTTCAATGGTGATTGTGCACCTGCACAGTCACAACAGATGGCTGCTGGCCATCTCTACAAGGACTACAGTGGGTCTGCATCTTTGATGACCCACCAATACCATTATTTCTACAAGGACTGCAGTGGGTCTGCACCTCTGGTGGCCCACCAATACCACAATCTCTACCAGGACTACAGTGGGTCTGCACATCTGGTGGCCCACCAATACTGTAATCTCTACCAGGACTACAGTGGGTCTGCTCTGTGATGACCTACCAAACGATATTCTTCAAAACGTCAAATGACTCTGCTGTGGGTTTCCTCTGTTGTGGCCCATTACCTGTTTGCATGTTGAGAGTCAGCACTGTCTTTCCATTGGAAGGACAACACTACTTCTTCAAGACTGCATGGAAATCCACTACTTCCGTGTGCATTTTCTTTTACTGCTCAGACTTTGAGAAAAACACTGCAATTTTACTGTGATGAATGATCAGGACTGTCTTTATGGACTGTGAGAAAATTTTAGCTTTTGACGAACATTGTATCAATAAGTGTGTGCATTTGATATCTTTGTTATTGTAATTATGAAAAATTTTATCAAAACAATTTGTAAAATTTTTTGTGGGGAGCATGGGGGCTATGTAAGTAGGCTGTTGATGTTTTCTTATTGGCAACGTTACGTAGCGCACTGTATGAAAATCACTGGCTGTGCTGTGTGCAGTCTGTGGCTAGTTTGCATTGTTGTCTGCCATTGTAGTGTTGGGCAGCGGCAGCTGGATGTGAACAGCGCATAGCGTTGCGCAGTTGGAGGTGAGCCGCCAGCAGTGATGGATGTGGGGAGAGAGATGGCGGAGTTTTGTAATTTGTCATGAACTGCTATATATATTATGACTATTAAGGTAAATACATTGTTTGTTCTCTATTAATATCTTTCATTTGCTAACTATCCCTATCAGTAGTTAGTGCCTTCCGTAGTTTGAATCTTTTATTTAGCTGGCAGTAGTGGCGCTTGCTGTATTGCAGTAGTTCGAGTAACCAAGATTTTTGTGAGGTAAGCGATTTGTGAAATGCATAGGCTAATGTTAGTCAGGGCCATTCTTTTGTAGGGATTTCTGAAAGTCAGATTGCGTTGAGCTAAAAATATTGTATGTCAGTTAAAGCACAGTCATTTGTAATTTTTCTAAGGGAACGTTTCAATATCATCACTGTCACTAACATATTCACGAAATCTGTCACTTCCACCAGTCAGCTTCTTGCTAGAAGATGTTACAGGGCTAGCGCCGGCCATGTGTTGCTTAGTAGAAGAACGCACTGTTTCAGTAATTGTAGTATCGCAACTTGGTATTAGTGTTAATTTTCTTTTCCCTATGTTCTTCCTCTTCTTATACACACGGTCACTAAAACGTGGCATCGTGACAAGAACAACGCTTTACACAAGAAGTATAATACTACCAACAACAGGCGCAACACTGAACTAATTCGAAACGGTAAACAGCAAAGAGACGATGTTCCGCGCTCTTAGCGCTTCATTTGTCACAGAAAACAATGTAGCCAACCCTTGCACACTCGCTGTATGCGTAACATAAGGCGCTGTATGCGTAACAGGCCGAGAAAATCCCAAGCAGTTCGCCAGGAAGTCACGAGAGGGTGTTAGATGCATTCAGCATCCGCCCATTTCCTCTGCAGGCGTGGGGGAAAATGGTAATAACTCCACTTCTAGGGCGAGTAGAACAATAATTCAAAGTTTACATTAAAGAGGAATGTTCCAATTAATTTTCGGTAGCAAAAAAAAAAAAATCGTAATTTTTTGGATTTGACCACCTCCGGCTCCCCTTAAGCCGACAAAGTCGCCAATATCAACACCTCCCTGAGTTCGAAAGGGGTCGTGTAATAGGGATACGAGAAGTTGGACGTTCCTTTTGCGATATTGCAGAAAGACTTGGCAGGAATATAGCCACTGTACATGATTGCTGGCAGTAGTGGTTGTTATATTCACAGATTAACACCCATGTTCGAAAAAAATTTTTATTAGGTGGAGCAAGGCCACTGCTTAATTTTACAAAAAGCAAAAAACAAAAAGCTTCTTCTCCTACCAAAATTTTATATCAAGCCAAAGAATATGCGACCTTTTTGAATTGAAATATTAGCAACTGAACTGAATTTACATTCCTTTGTCGGGTTTTCTCTCGACGCTTTCCGGCGGATGCCAAGGAAGTAGACGGGCGCAGAGTCTGGGGTCGATGGACGGCATAGCGAAGACTGGCACCTGGACATTCCGGCTGCGTTGAAGTATCTTCCGGGCGGCAGTCTGCAGCGGGTTGAAAGACACCTGTTTCCCTTTCTTCCGGCTATTTAACACAGCTACTCCAGTCTCCCTCTGCTGATTCCGGAGTGATGATTGGCGGCCGTTGGCGACCCCTGACTGGTGGATACTGATATCATAGTGTGACCATCCGCGCCAGAAAAAGGCTCGTGCGCGGGCGTAGTTCGCAGTTGATTGAATGTTTGGCGGGAACGCCTCTAGCGCCGGCTGGCGGAACACCCCGGCACTAAGTTGCAGGCACCACTTAACTCTGCCGCAGTAGCCAACCGTTGCGTTTGTGTGGCTGTGCGCGCCCAAGAAGACTGAGCTCCAGACGATTGGGTGGCACTACCAAGAGGGAAGAACATCGTGTTTGGCGTATGGTTCTGGAGCATCGTACTGCATCTGCACAGCAATTTGAGCAGCTGCTGGCATCACAGTGACCCAACGAACTGTTACAAATAGGTTACTTCAAGGACAGCTCCGAGCGTGTACCATTCATTCCACTGACTCTAAACTGCCGCCAATTTGGAACTTCGGTGATGTGAAGCGAAAGCTCACTGGAGGGCAGTGTTTCCTGATGAAGGCTGGTTCTTTTTTTTTTCTTTTTTTTTGTGGTTTTAGGGGGCACAACTTCAATGGTCATTAGCGCCCAGACTACATTAGGAATGCACCGCAAGGCACAAGTTTAAAATAGCAACTAAAAGGGAAAACACGATAAAAGATTGACAGGCATAGGATTAAAAAACAGCATAATCAAATGTACTTAGACAGGTTTGTCAAGTTGATAAAACGAAGAACGCGAGCAGTTGCTCCTGGGTCATCCGCTAAAATGACATCGAGAGTACATGGCAGGCCAAGATCAAGACGCAGTGCAGTAAAATCCGGACAGGACGTTAAAATGTGGTGGACCATCAGCAATTGGACACATGGGCAGAACGGCGCCAGCGCAGCCGTCAGCAAATGGCGATGGCTGAACTGGCAGTGTCCAATCCGTAACCGGGCCAAAACTACCTCCTCCCACCGAGAAGGGCGTGAGGAGGATGTCCAAGCCGCGGGAAGAGGTTTCAAGGCCCGAAGCTTGTTGTCCGTAAGTGCAGCCCAATCGGCATGCCACAGCGATAAAATGCGCCGACAAATGACCCTGTTACAATCTGATGAAGGGACACAACAAGAAGCTGTCCAAGGCTGGAGGACCGCAGCCTTGGCCGCGGCATCTGCAGCTTCATTCCCAGGGATACCGACATGGCCAGGAACCCACATAAAGCTAACCGGAGAACCGTCATCCACCAGCTGCTGAAGAGAGTGTTGGATCCGGTGCATGAAAGGGTGAACCGGATATGGATCACTGAGGCTCTGGATGGCGCTCAGGGAATCGGAGCAGATGACATAAGCAGAATGTCAGTGGCGGCAGATATAAAGAACAGCCTGGTAGAGGGCAAAGAGCTCAGCTGTGAAGACCGAACAATGGCCATGGAGCCGGTATTTGAAACTTTGTGCCTCGACAATAAAAGAACACCCGACCCCGTCATTGGTCTTAGAGCCATCTGTATAAATGAAGGTCATATTAATGAACTTCGAACGAAGTTCGACAAAACGGGAGTGGTATACCGAACCGGGGGTAACCTCCTTTGGGAGCGAGCTGAGGTCAAGGTGAACGTGAACCTGAGCCTGGAGCCAAGGTGGTGTGTGGCTCTCACCCACTCTAAAGGTTGCAGGGAGTGAAAAATCAAGGTGTTGAAGGAGGCGACGAAAGCGAACTCCAGGGGGTAGCAGGGCAGAGACATACAACCCGTATTGATGATCGAGAGAGTCATCAAAAAAGGAACGATAAGACGGGTGGTCGGGCGTTGACAGTAGCTGACAGTCATACCGACAAAGCAGCATATCACGCCGGTAGGTGAGTGGCAATTCAGCGGCTTCAGCATGAAGACTCTCGACGGGACTAGTATAAAATGCTCTGATCGCAAGACGTAAAACCCCATGTTGTATGGAGTTGAGGCGGCGTAAGATGGACGGCCGTGCAGAGGAGTATACGAAGCTCCCATAATCCAGCTTTGAGCGGACGATCGACCGATATAGGCGAAGTAGGACAGTTCGATTCGCTCCCCACGACATACCACTGAGAACACGGAGGGCATTTAAAAGAACGGGAACAACGGGCAGCCAAATAAGACACATGTGGAGACCAGCTAAGTTTCCTGTCAAATGTAGGACCTAAAAATTTTGTTGTCTCCACGAATGGGAGAGCAACAGGACCGAGTCGTAAGGACGGTGGGAGAAACTCTTTGTAGCGCCAGAAGTTAATACAGACCGTTTTCTCAGCAGAAAAATGGAAGCCATTGGCGACAATCCAGGAGTAAAGACGGTCAAGACAACGCTGAAGACAGCGCTCCAGGAAACATGTACGCTGCGTGCTGCAATAGATGGTAAAATCATCCACGAAAAGGGAGCCTGATACATCAGCTGGGAGGCAATCAATTATTGGATTGATCGCTATGGCGAAGAGAGCGACGCTCAAAACTGAGCCCTGTGGCACCCCATTCTCCTGGCGAAAGGTGTCTGACAGGACAGAACCCACACGTACCCTGAACTATCGATCCATTAAAAAGGAACGAATTAAAAGAGGGAGGCGACCGCGAAGGCCCCATGTATGCATGGTGCGGAGAATGCCCGCCCTCCAACAGGTGTCGTAAGCCTTCTCCAAATCAAAGAACACAGCCGCGGTCGGGCGCTTCCGCAAGAAATTTTTCATAATGAAGGTCGACAAGGTAACCAGATGGTCAACAGCAGAGCGGCGCCTACGAAATCCACATTGTACATTGGTAAGTAGGCATCGAGATTCGAGCAGCCAAACCAAACGAGAGTTAACCATTCGCTCCATCACCTTACAGACACAGCTGGTAAGCGAGATGGGTCGATAACTGGAAGGCAAGTGCTTGTCCTTCCCCGGCTTAGGAATCGGTACAATAATAGACTCGCGCCAGCATGGGGGAACATGTCCATCAATCCAGATGCGATTATAAGTATGAAGAAGGAAACCCTTACCCGCAGGAGAAAGGTTCTTCAGCATCTGAATATGAATAGAATCAGGCCCTGGAGCGGAGGACCGTGACCGGGCAAGTGCATTTTCGAGTTCCCACATGGTGAAAGGGGCATTATAACTTTCACGATTCGAGGAGCAGAAGTTAGGTGGCCTAGCCTCCTCTGCCTGTTTTCAGGGGAGGAAGGCAGGGTGGTAATGAGCGGAGCTCGAAACCTCTGCGAAAAAGCGGCCGAAGGCATTGGAGACATCCTCAGGGGCCACAAGGACGTCATTCGCGACCGTCAAGCCAGAAACTGGTGAGTGGACCTTAGTGCCAGATAGCCGGCGCAGGCTACCCCAGACAACAGAAGAAGGAGTAAAACTGTTGAAGGTGCTTGTGAAAGCAGCCCAGCTGGCTTTCTTGCTTTCTTTAATAATACGACGGCACTGCGCACGTAATCGTTTATAAGTGATACAATTCGCCACTGTAGGGTGGCGTTTAAAGGTGTGTAAAGCACGTCGACGAGCACGTAAAGCATCTCTACATGCTGCGGTCCACCAGGGGACCGGTACACGACGTGGAGAAGAAGTAGTGTGAGGGATGGAATATTCAGCAGCAGTGAGAATGACTTCCGTGAGGTGTGCAACCTGACTATCGCAGCTTGTGAAGGTTTGATCCTGAAAGGTCGCCCTGGAAGAGAAGAGCCCCCAGTCTGCTTTGGAGATGTTCCAACTAGTTGAGCATGGAGAGGGGGTATGATGCAGGAGATGGATGACACACGGGAAATGGTCGCTCGAATATGTATTAGAAAGGGCATACCACTCAAACTGGCGTGCAAGTTGGGTAGTACATATAGAGAGGTCTAAATGGGAATAGGTGTGAGATGTGTCCGAAAGAAAAGTAGGGGCGCCAGTATTGAGGCAGACAAGATTGAGCTGGTTGAAAAGGTCTGCTAACAGGGAGCCCCTCGGCCAGGATGCTGGAGAGCCCCAAAGGGGATGGTGGGCATTGAAGTCTCCAGTTAACAAAAATGGTTCAGGTAGCTGAGCAATAATTTGCATCGTGTCTGCCCTGGTAACGGCAGACGACGATGGAGTGTAAACGGTACAAACGGAAAATGTAAAAGTGGGGAGAGTAATTCGGACGGCAACTGCCTGCAGGCCGGTATGCAATGTGATGGGATCGTAGTAAATATCATCCCGGACCAGCAACATAACCCCTCCACGAGCCGGAATACCTACCACAGGGGGTAGGTCAAAACGCACAGGTGTAGTGTGCCAAGGCAATGTAATCGCATGGGCGTAGCTTCGTTTCCTGGAGGGCTACGACGAGCGGATGGTGCAAGCGGAGCAGCAACTTCAAGTCCTCTCGGTTGGAGCGAATGCTGTGAATATTCCAGTGAATAAGTGCCATTGTGAGAAGAAAAGGAAGATGAAAGAAGGGGTCACCTCGAAGGCTGCTGAGGGCCTGGCTTCGAGCGAGCACTGCCGCCGCTATCAGTAGGCGGACAGTCATCGTCCATTGGTTCTATAGGTTCATCGGCCATCTCGTTAAGATGGCCGGGAGGAGGAGCTTCCTCCGCCGGTGGACGGCCAGATGTTCGGCTACCAGCAGTGCGGCCAGGCGAAACAGATGACGGCCTGGGGCGGCAACTGCTGGTGCAGGAGAAGAAATGCGCTGTGGCGGAGAAGGAGAACTGTGCTTCCTATGAGCCTTCTTGGAAGGTCTTTTAGTGGAAGTACTGGTCGACGGCTGGGAGGGCGAGGTACGTAAGAAGTCTGCACAGGACGGTTCCTTCTTGAAGGCCCGTGCATCTGATTTCTGGGTCTTCGTCTTGGCAGAAGCTGATGAAGTTGCTTGTGTTGGAGGGGTGACGGGAGGAAGAGACGTCGACCGCGCGATCTTAGCACTGGCCGAACGGACGACTGTGGTGCTGAAGGTCAGATCGCAAGTCTGAATCGCCACCTCCCTGGTAGTCCGAGGAGAGGCGAGGACAGTACTGTATTTTCCCGCTGGGAGCAGCGTGGGCTTCCTACTAGCAAATAGCTTGCGAGCAGCCGAGGTGGACACTTTCTCTTTGACCCGAATTTATTGGATACAGGGTTCTTCCTTGTAGATGGGACAGTCGCAGGAGGACACTGCATGGTGACCCTGACAGTTCACACAACGAGGAGACGGAGGTGGACAGTCACCCTCATGGGCATCCCTGCCACAAGTGACACATTTAGCCACATTGAAACAAGACTGGCGAGTGTGATTAAAACGCTGACACTGGTAGCAGCGCGTAGGTGTCGGGACATAGGGGCGAACAGAAGTAAACTCGTAGCCCGCTTTGATACGCGACGGCAGCTGAACACTGTCATAGGTCAAGAAAAGTGTCCGGGTCGGTACAAGGTCACTGTTGACCTTTTTCATGACCCTATGGACAGCCGTCACGCCCTGCTCAGCGAGGAAAGACTGAATCTCCTCGTCAGTCAATCCGTCGAGTGATCGAGTATATACCACACCACGAGACGAATTCAAAGTGCGGTGAGCCTCCACCCGGACAGGGATCGTGTACAGGAGTGTGGCCCGAAGCAGTTTTTGTGCCTGAAATGCGCTCTCAGTTTCTAGTAACAAGGTACCATTACGCAACCTGGTACACGACTTGACAGATCCGGCTATGGCCTCTACGCCCTTCTGGATAACGAAAGGGTTGACAGAGGAAAAATCCTTGCCGTCCTCAGATCGAGAAACTACGAGGAACTGTGGGGCAGGCGGTAGTACTTTTGTCACTGGTGGCTGGTCAAGTTTCCGTTTATGGGCAGAAGTCGAGAGAGAAGAAGAAGAGAAATCCATTGCGGAGGAATCCCCCATGATTGCCAGCGTCTCCGATGGCGCGCTCCTTCCTTGTGGGGACTCTCTCAGAGGGCACTCCCGCCTTAGGTGAATGTTTACACCTCAGGTCACACCTCCCGAGAAACAGATGGAGGGACCAATCGGCATGGTCAGAAGGTATCAGCTCAGGCAATCACCCCTCCCTGGGCCTGGCCTTTACCAGGGGGTACGTGCGTGCCTTACTTGTCTACCCAGGGCGGGGAATTACGTGTTACCCCGTCACCGGCTACGCGTGCGAACGCATGGGTCGGCCTTCAGGCGCGCACAGGGAGGAAGGAAGAAGAGGAAAAAGGAGAGAGAGAGAGAGAGGACAGACTGTCTCAAACGCCGAGGCGGAGACCAGAGAAGGCAAGGAGAAGATGGCAAGGAGAAGAAGGCAAGGAGAAGGAGGCAAGGGAAAGAGTAAGGAAGACAGTGAGATGGAGAAGAACAAAGTAAGGAACCAACCAAAGGAAGGAAGAAACGAGAAGAAGTGAAAAACCAAAATGACCGCAAATATAGGTCGTGGAACCGTCCGTCTCCGGACGCAGGCGCAAACTACCCCCTTGAGGGGGAGGGACTCCTTTTAGTCGCCTCTTACGACAGGCAGGAATACCTCGGGCTTATTCTAATCCCCGGACCCGCAGGGGGAGAAGGCTGGTTCTGCCTCGATGCCAATGACGCCCGTGTGTTGGTTAGGAGGAGGCCAGTTGAGGACTTGCAACCAACCTGTCTGTGTGCTAGACATTCTGGACCCACACCTGGAGTTATGGTCTGGGGTGCGATTTCATATGATAGCAAGAGTACTCTCGTGGCTATCCCACGCACTCTGACTGCAAAATTGTGTGTTAATCTGCTGATTGGACCTGTTGTGCTGCCATTCATAAAACAGTTTTCCAGGGGGTGTTTCCAACAGGATAACGTTCAACCACATACCACTGTTGAAACCCAACATGCTCTGCAGAGTGTCTACATGTTTCCACTGCCTGCTCAATCAGCACATCTGTCTCCAATTGAGCACGCATAGGTCATCGTCGGACAACAACTCCAGTGCCATCCACAAACAGGATTAAGCGTCCCTGTGAAGTGCTACAGGCACGAAACTCGATACTACAACTGACATTCGGCACCTGTACAACACAATACATGTTCTGCTTGCTTGCGTTCAACAGTGTGGCTGTCGCATCGCTTATTAATGTACCAGCATGTCATATTTACATTGGCTTATCTCGCACCTACATTAACCTGTAATCTTGCAATGTTAATCACTTAAATATATTACCTATACAAATGTATTTCGGAAATCTCATTACTCTACATTAATTATTTTTCGGTGCTGTGATTTTTTTCTGTCAGTGTATTTTACATAGTACTTCATTATAATACAGGTACGTCTCGGATGATTTTGAGCTAGACTCAGTTTTAGTTACAAGTTAAGAAGCTTATTTTTATCTTCTTGTATTTCAGTAATGGACATTGCTATTCTTTCTGGATTGTAATGCATTTAAAATGAATACCACAAGGGACTGTATGCTATAATTAAAACTCCTTCCTCTTCAGATACGTAGTAGATTAGATGATAATCTGTGGCTCGGAAGTTACGTTGTTTGTTGTAATAATCATGCATTTCTTCTTATCTTGTCAGATACGAGCTACTATAAGACAAATAAAGAAATGAAACAAGCATTCAACACGATGGGGAAATACACATCTGTGCTTGAGAGCCACTTAATATTCTTATACACCTCATTATTTGATAATATGTGATTACCAAGCTGCGGCAGAATGCACTGTCATCCAGCTCAGCAATTTTTCTTAGTTGTACGTTGTGGAATATGAGCTCTTTCGTATTCTTCTTGGAATTTAACGCAAGGAAATAGTGATTCCAGTCTTTGTTAAATATCCTTAACTGCGTGTAAAATACTACAGTTTTATTTAAATTCTCATAACATGAGCTGAAATTGGAGAATGAGGACTTGAGTGCTATTCTGCGCTAATCTAAACTAAATTGTGTGAATAGACACTAAGGCTCTCACTCTTCATTTCTTGACCAGTTACGAAGAAGCATTTGGAGTACAGCTGATAATCAGATCTTCTCCACTCCTTATTGCCTGTCAGTACTATGCACGTCAGTCGCAAAATACATAATTTTGTTGAAAAACAAAATGTACATTTACAATTTATAACAATTTAAAAATCTCAAAATATCTTGAAAATGGTAACTGTTTATCTGTATGAAGAGTAATCATATCTTCAATTATTAACTAAAAAAATGAAGTTACGTAACTACTTTTTGTTTGTTTACAGCTATATATGTGGAAACTTAGTATCCAATAAAATCCCCGCGCCACGGTACAGTACGCACGACTCACGCTGCCAGGGGAGAAAAAAAAAAAACGGCACAACCCACTGATAAAGTGGGGTATCATTCACGACATTTGAAAGGTAGCAGTGCTACAACAAACCACGTTAATTGGTGGAAGTTTATGGCAACAATGCACCGTCAAATGACACAGTAATTCTGCTCTCTGTACTCTGGTACGGTTATGCGGCGCAGATGCTTCCAATGTGTTCCCGTTAGGAAACTGGACATCGTCCGGCCATCCGCATTTAGGTTGTTCGTAATTTCCCTAAATCGTTCCAGGCAAATGCCGGGTTGGTTCCTTTGAGAGGGCACGGCCGATTTCCTTCACTAATCTTGACACAATCCTAGCTTGTGCTTCGTCTCTAATGACCTCGATGTCGATGGGACGTTAAACCTAATCTACCTTCTACCAATGTGCTCTGCGTAGAATGTTAGAAACATGGTCACTTGCCCTCTTCCCAATTTCTATGAGTGGCTGCTCAAAAATATCAATACCATTGGGTATGCAATAAAATACACTACTGGCCATTAAAATTACTACACCAAGAACAAATGCAGATGATAAACAGGTATTCATTGGACAAATATATTATACTAGAACTGACATGTGATTACATTTTCACACAGATTGGGTGCATAGATGCTAAGGAATCAATACCCAGAACAACCACCCTTGGCCGTAATAACGGCCTTGATACGCCTGGGCTTTGAGTCAAACAGAGCTTGCATGGCGTGTACAGATACAACTGCCCATGCAGCTTCAACACGATATCACAGTTCATCAAGAGAAGTGACTGGCGTATTGTGACGAGCCAGTTGCTCGGCCACCATTGACCAGACGTTTTCAGTTGGTGAGAGATCTGGAGAATGTGCTGGCCAGGGCAGCAGTCGAACATTTTCTGTAGCCAGAAAGGCCCGTACAGGAACTGCAACATGCGGTCGTGCAATATCCTGCTGAAATGTAGGGTTTCGCAGTGATCGAATGAAGTGTAGAGCCACAGGTCGTAACACATCTGAAATGTAACGTCCACTGTTCAAAGTGCCGTCAATACGACTAGGGGGTGACCGAGACGTGTAACCAATGGCACCCCATACCATCACGCCGGGTGATACACCAGTATGGCGATGACGAATACACGCGTCCAGTGTGCGTTCACCGCGATGTTGCTAAACACGGATGGGATCATTATGATGCTGTAAACAAAACCTGGATTCATCCGAAAAAATGACGTTTTGCCATTCGTGCACCCAGGTTCGTCGTTGATTACACCATCGCAGGCACTCCTGTCTGTGATGCAGCATCAAGGGTAACCGCAGCCATGGTCTCCGAGCTGATAGTCCATGCTGCTGCAAACGTCGTCGAACTGTTGGTGCAGATGGTTGTTGTCTTGCAAACGTCCCCGTCTGTTGTCTCAGGGATCGAGACGTGGCTGCACGATCCGTTACAGCCATGCGGATAAGATGCCTGTCATGTCGACTGCTAGTGATACGAGGCCTTTCGGATCCAGCACGGCGTTCCGTATTACCCTCCTGAACCCACCGGTTCCATATTTTGGTAACAGTCATTGGATCTCGACCAACGCGAGCAGCAATGTCGCGATAAGATAAACCGCAATCGCGATAGGCTACAATCCGACCTTTATCAAAGTCGGAAACGTGATGGTACGCATTTCTCCTCCTTACGCAAGGCATCACAACAACGTTTCACCAGGCAACGCCGGTTAACTGCTGTTTGTGTATGAGAAATCGGTTGGAAACTTTCCTCATGTCAGCACGCTGTAGGTGTCGCCTCCGGCGCCAACCTTGTGTGAATGCTCTGAAAAGCTAATCATTTGCATATCACAGAATCCTCTTCCTGTCGGTTAAATTTCGCGTCTGTAACACGTCATCTTCGTGGTGTAGCAAATTTAATGGCCTGTAGTGTATTTTATTCGAATGGAACAGAAAAGTTGGTACAACGGTATGAGAAATGTATCGAAAAGGAGGGTAGCTATGTTGAAAAATGACGTCTTGTTTGTACCTATAAGTGAAATATACTTCGCAAAAAATAGTTTGCTGTTTCTTTGTGAATCAGCATCTTATAAGAGTTTCTGCTAACTGGACGACGTATGAGGAGTGTTCGGAAGGAAACCTACGAAACAACACTCTGGGTACAATTGAAGTCTTTACTCCAAAGCAAGCACCAGAGGCTCAACACAACAAGGATTCCCTGTTCCTAGAATTCCTGTGGCCGTGACAGGAGCCAGCCGTCCACTGTTCCTTCAGTTCGTCGTCTGAGTTGAAGCACTTCACTTTGAGATGTTTTCTTAGTGGACCAAACACATGGAAGTCGCAGGGCGACACGTCCGGGCTATAGGGCGGATGTCCAACCTGCTCCCACATGAACTTGGCCATTGCACTTTGTGTGACCTTGGAGACGTGTGACGAGCGTTATCGTTGAACAGAGTCACTCCCTGCGCGAGCAACCCTGTCCGTTTGCTCTTGATGGACTTGCATAGGCTACGGAGTGTGTCACAGTACATGTCGCTGTTGATGGTTTTACCGTACTCGAGGAATTCAGTAAGTATCAGACCTCGCACTTGAAAAAGACGGTGAGCAGCATCTTGCCTGATGAGTGCAGAGCTTTGAATTTGTTAGAGGGTGGTGATGACGCATGGTTCCACTGCATGTATGTCTCGTTATGTTATCCCAAAGCGGAACGTGCATATTTCAACTAGTTTGATTGTTACGACGTTTCGTATCGTTCCATTTGAACACTCCTTATGCTATATTACTGTCTGTTGATGGTCTCTCTGAACTCACAGACGGTGATTCAGTGATTCCTGTCTGAAGACCAGCTCCACACTGACGAGGAGTGGTGGTGGTGTGGTGTGTGTGTGGGGGGGGGGGGGGGGGGGGGAATCTCTGGGGTCCAAGTCTCTCAAGGGTTTTGATCCCCACGGTGTTTAGTAGGCAAATATCAGACCGCTATTGTAAAATAAATTTTCTATCGTACAATAAATAAAGGAACATTATCCCAGCACCTGCGTAGCCAATCTAGCTCCTCCTTTCCACCTCAGTTCTTCAGTTTTATGAGTCATGCTGGCCAACTCCACACAGTTCTGTCTCGTGTTTAATGTTGAATGCACAATATTTTCTTTAGACATAGTGCACAAATGACTCCTTGTGTTAGTGTAAGAAATGCGCTATTTTGAAATGTTGCAGGAAATCTTAGCAAAACATTTGCCTAAAAAGTGTGCATAGCAACAGCTGCGAAACGTCGTCGTAATTTGGTAGGATTGCCAACAACATTCAAACATAAAGCCGGTCTGATTCCATCAAAAGGCGATTTTACACGAAATGTAAAGGAAATATTTTGCATTCAAAAGTAAACGCAAAATAAAATACATCCATTCGTGTATAGATGTCGTGGAAGAATCTAAAAGTGAAGAAATGAAACGACCTGAAAGAGGAACATTAGACATACTGATACTAGCAAGTAAAGGAGTAATTTTCATCTTTTGTTTGTCCGTGGGACAGCCAGCTTACACGAGATCTCTCATGTTACTTAATGTGGCAATCTTTCTTAGTTGAAGAGTCTTGGTCTTCAGAGGTTCATCTTTGGAAATTGAAGATCCTAATAGTGGAAATTTCCTCGGAGTATTAAAGCTCTTCAGTCAGTACGATCTAGTTCTTGCAAAACACATTAGCATGGTCAGAGACAGACAAGAAGCTGGAGAGCATTTACAAGAGCGTTATCTGCCAAGTGATATTTATTTCTAGTTGAACCCATCATGTCACGAGTGCCATCTCGGAACACAGAGAAAACGAGAAGCATTACTGAATCATTGTTGATGCAACACCTCAGTCAAATCATACTGAACAGACAACATTCATCTTGTGCCATATTTACTTCAATAAGGAAAGTGATAAATGTGAACTGAATGAACGGTTTTTGAAATACGTAGATTATAATGAGAAAATATGAGGTTCTATTGCACATTTAAATCGATCAATACTTGTGAAACACTCAATTCCTATCACTGGATGGCGCGGAAAGGGTTATGATAACGGAAGTAACATGTGAGGGCCTTATATAGGAGCTCAGACACATTTTCTTCAGTGGAAGCCTCCTGCAAAATTTTCTTAGTGTGCTTTTCATAACCCTAACGTCCGTGGAGTACATGCAACTGAGAACTGCCATGAAGCAGATACTTTCTTCAGGGTGATTCAGCAACTTTACAATCTGTTCAGTCCCAGCCCACCATGATGGGAAATTCTGAAACTGTGTGTTGGAAGTTCATGTGAGATCTTTCAAAAGTTTAATCATGGCATTAATTTGGCTAAAGTTGTTGGCACCAATTGTTTACAGAAGCAAATTACTAAAATTATAAAATGTAACCTTTCACGGCTGGTACTGACATCACTTAAAACTTCCGGGCTGTTAGACTGTGGTCCATGTATAAAACTTTCTGCTAAAGTTTACTCCTCGACTGCGGGAGACATCTTCAGAGGTAAAATGGCGAACTCCCTCGAGTTCTGCTTGCAGTATGCCATTTTACCTCTAACGATGTCTCTCGCAGTCGGAGAGGAAACGTTAGGAGAAAGTTTTATACATGGACCACGGCCTAATAGCCCGAAAGTTTTAAGTGATCAAATTACTAATCGTTCGAAATACTACCACTGATGTCGAGGCACAACACTTTGAGAGCTTATTAAACAACTTAAAAGAAGTTCGCGAAAACTGGGACACCATTCTCCCTGAACCTAAAGTTGTTTGCAGTGCAGTAATATCGACCCTATATTTCCAGAGATGCTCAACAAGAAACGGAAATCATTTCATGATGAAACGAGGAGTGAAGGGAGTAATGTGAATTCAGACGATTTATTCAAGATAAATGACATCAATGACATGAACAGTCTGGTGTCTAACTTGAAAACTCAGTATGAAACAACAAAGATTTAAGATGAAACGTTCGGGTTCTTACGGAAAAACTCAAAGATGGCAGGCGATCAGGTCGCTGAGGCATGTGAGTTATTTGTCAATGAATACCAAATTATGTCACAACAGATTTAGAAGAAGAACTTAAATATTGGAAAACTGCTTGTACTTAACAAATTCTGAATACATTACTTTCGAACCATTAGAGCTCTTGAATAAGATGCACGAGCTTAAATTTCCGAATATATGTGTAACTTTGTATACCTTTTGCACTCTCCCAGTGGCTGTAGCTGAAGCACAAAGGTCATTCAGCACTATGATTCGTGTTAGAAATTGTCTCATCCCAACTATACATCAACAACTTCTCACAGATTTGTGAACCTTGGCGACTGAATGTAATCTGGCAAGTCAACTGGACTTAGATGTTGTGATAGAAACAGTTGCTGAAGGCAGATGTCTGTTTACTGAAATTTGTAGGCACACCAGGAAACGAGCGAGGACAGAACACCCTATATCGCGTATTACTGGCACAAAACATTACGTCGTTGTACAAATTAGTACCACTCGCCGTACCGGACAGCTGTTAATGATTCCAGGCACGCAAAAGTTGTCGCACCCTTCTCAGAAGAACTGAGAGCTCAAATGTCGATGGGGTAAATACCAGGGAGTTGAACAATCTGCTTCCCCTCATCCCTCCTGCCAACAAAAATGGCTCTGACCACTATGGGGCTTACTGCTGAGGTTATCAGTCACCTAGAACTTAGAACTATTTAAACCTAACTAACTTAAGGACATCACACACATCCATGCCCGAGGCAGGATTCGAACCTGCGACCGAAGCGGTCGCGCGGTTCCAGACCGTAGCACCTAGAACCGCTCGGCCACTCTGGCCGTCCTGCCAACAGAAGCGTTCTGAGACCTGAAAGGCTGGCGCAGTGAGCAATGACAAAATACCTGTCTACTGGGCGCCACATCTCAAACGTGTACAAGTCTGCAGACCTAGGTTTTCCAAGAATACAGCTCTATAGAATCCATCCTATTGCCTCCCGCCAAATTAGTGGGTGGATGCTTCGAAAACTGAAATGGGAATTCCTGTAGGGAATGAAACGCTCTTGTCAAGGAACACTATTGAGAACCAACATTTGAACCTGTCTGCAGAAGGTTACTATTGTCGCCAATCTAACATTTCACACGTGGACCATGAAAATAAGGTACGAGGAATTAGCGCCCGTATGGAGACATACAGACTGTCTATTCCTCGTTAGCTCTCTGTGCAAGTGGAATAGGAAACTACTACGAGGATAATCCCAAAAGTAAGGTCTCCTATTTCTTTAATAAGTACATAGACCTGTTTATTTCTACAATGGTTTACATCAGTTTACAGTCTGAACATTTAGCTATTTTTCGACATAATCACAAATTCTGTCGATGCATTTTTGTAGATGCTGTGGCAGTTTTTGTGTGCCCATGTCATACCAGCTCGCCGCCATGCTGTTCAGAAAGTTGTGAACTAGTGTGATTGTTGCTTGGTCTCAGGTGTAATGTGATATGCCCAGGTTTCGTCACCCGTGACAATTGAGTCCAGAAAGTTGTCCTGTTCGGCTGCAAGGTGGTGAATAAATGCGCGGGAAGCATCAACTCGTTGCCGCATGTGGTCCTCGGTCAGCATTAGTGGCACCCATCTTGCGCACACCTTCCGGTATTTCAATGTTTCCGTTAAAATTCTGTGAGCGGTGCTTCGGGAAACCTCAGGAAGCAACGTGCAGAGATCATCCAGGATGATCCGCCGATCTTCACGCATGCTTTGCTCAACCTTCAACACTATCTCCACAGAAACTGACGGTCTCCCGCACCTTTCTTCGTCGTGAATTTCGGTCGGACCAGCTGCAAACTCTCTACAGCACTTACGAACAGTTTTGACATCCATGCACGACTCACCGTACACTTCCGTCAATTGGAGATGGATTTCAATCGACGCAGTGCCCTTTGCGTTAAAAAACCGAATACCTGCGCGCAATTCGCACTTAGCGGTAACATCCAACGAGAGCTCCGTTCTCAATGGCTGCCAAGCCAAGACAGCGCCTCAGCGCGGCGTGCGCATGTTTACACACAGCGCGTGAAGCTCTCTTCATAACAATTGACCAACTGCCGCACAAACAAAGTTCTGTACTTATAAAAAAATAGGAGACCTTACTTTTGGGATTACCCTCATAATAGTGACACAGGGTAGCCTCCACCACACGCCGTAAGATGACTTGCGGGGTATGCATGTAGATGTAAATGTAAATTGAGTATATCTATCAGGATGTCAGTCCATCCATTTATAGGCACACAAAACTCACGGAAGAATGTTCTCTCTGATTTATCGAGAAAACAAAAGACGGAACTTCTGCTGCTGTCTCTCTGTAGAAACCTTCGTATTAGCCCCTAATTTTTTCATTGCAGTCACTTCGCGAGACGTGTGTGAGAGGTTGTAATATGTTTGTCAACAATACGTAGAAGAAACGGTATGGAGCTCACCTCACAAATCCCCTTTCGTTAGAGTATCGCTCACCTGCCGTATTCTCGCATCCTCCAGTCTTCGGAGTATAGCATTTGAATCCACCTGATTTCGACGAGTAAGAGATGTCCCCCGCCAGACACCTGTTAATTATCTCTAAATCCCATCACATACCGACAGCACTGTTCCATTAGTCAGAAGACCGTCTAGTCTCCTCCCGTCACTGACTAGGTGCAGAGCTATTACAACGAGAAAAATAGCACACTAACGCACAGGAGGAAATTCAGTCATGCAGAGTATACATGGACTGCACAAAGAAATTCAGAAGCATAACACCTACAATTCATCGATATCGAATGACTGTCCATAAATATTCCCCTGTACATGACCTAATCTCGTTTATCGTATTCCTATGATTACCACACTAGAAATACGACAGTGTAATGGTGTCCGAATCTTCGTTGACAGCAAAGTGCCTCTCTCTCCTTCCCCCCCCCCCCCCCCCCTCTCTCTCTCTCGATTTTATCGCTTCTCGGAAAACGGGAAGGATTATGTGATTTTAGAACATAGCGTTGTATAATTATCTTAATGGCCAAGACATCAGAGAAAGTCGTATCTAACGGAAAAAAATCCTAGAATTGGTTTGGATTTTAACCTGATTTCCTTCACAGGAGAGACCATAACTCAAGCTATGAACTACGGAAACAACATAAATTAATTGATAAATAACAACTTGTCGGATAAATAACAACTTGCGTGTACTTGCTTATTTCTCCTGTGTTCATCAGTGTTCAGGCAGTTGTCATTAGCAGTTTAGTCACGTATTCGATGGTTCAAAACTTAATACACGTTGTATAGTTACTGCTACTAGAGCGTCCGCCCCGATAGCTGAGTGGTGCCGGCACGGTAGCTCAGCGTGTTCGGTCAGAGGGTTTAGCTATCCTGCATAATAAAATCTGAGTGAACGGATCAACGAACAAACTGAATGAGTGTCATTGGTCGTCCGCCACGAACAAATACAGCGAACAATATAGAACAAAATGAGATCAACAAAACAAAAGTGGTCAGCGTGACGGGTTGCCGTCCTATGGGCCTGGGTTCGATTCCCGGCTGGGACGGGGATTTTCTCCGCTCAGGGACTGCGTGTTGTGTTGTCTTCGTCATCATTTCATCCCCATCCGGCGCGCAGGTCGCCCAATGTGGCGTCGAATGTAATAAGACCTGCACCATGGCGGCCGGATCTGCCCCGTAATGGTGTAAGTAGGCTCTTTAGGTTTTTATGTTGCTAACGCCACGTAGAGCTCTATATGAAAATCACTGACTGCTGTGTGCAGTCTGTGACTGGTTGGCGTTGTTCGAATATTCGCTGTTGTAGTGCTGGACAGTTGGATGTGAACAGCCAGCAGTGGTGGATGTGGGGAGAGAGATGCCAGAGTTTTGAGGGGACGATCTGGACGTGTGTCCGTCAGAAAAAGGAAATTTGTTTAATTGGATGTCACAAAATTATATATATATATATATATATATATATATATATATATATATATATATATATAATGAATTTTGAACGCTATTAATGTAAATACACTGTTTGTTCTCTACCAAAATCTTTTATTTGCTAACTGTGCCTATCAGTAGTTAGTGCCTTCAGTAGTTTGAATCTTTTATTTAGCTGGCAGTACTGGCGCTCGCTGTATTGCAGTAGTTCGAGCAACGAAGATTTTTGTGAGGTAAGTGATTTATGAACGGTATAGGTTATTGTTAGTCAGGGCCATTCTTTTGTAGGGATTATTGAAAGTCAGATTGCGTTGCGCTAAAAGTATGATGTGTCAGTTTAATGATGATCAGAATAAGTAAAGAGAAAACTGTCTGAGTCCGTTGAGTTTTCCTCAGCTATTTGAAAATCAAATAACGTAAGTTTTTCCAGCACAGTCGTTCTTAATTTTTCTAAGGGAACGTTTCATAAGGGGCCTCTCGGCCAATTACGCCAAACACTCATTTCCATTTTTTGCTACCAGAGCCGAGACAGCAATTTATAAGAGATGTTGAATCATTATCGGCTGTTGTCATTATCAATATATGTAATTGTTCATGGCAAATATTTCAGTTAATTCTTTCTTTCTCTGCTGCTGAGTTCTGTAAAATGACTCGAAAGCAGCCACAAATTGCGAGACATCTCCATTAATTGTTATGAGATCAATTATCATCTGCACACATTATGTACTTAACCCATAAGTCGCTTAACCTTACCTTGTATATATATATATATATATATATATATATATATATATATATATATATATATGAGCTTCAGCGGTGTGGGAGTGGGATAGTTACCAATTTAGGTGTTAACAACAACTTCTTTATAATTTCAATTTGTATTAGAGCAAAACAAAAGCACTGTTTTGTAATGTCACTACATTGTAAACTGACGACTACATTTGAACCTGCCTTTGATCCCCAAATTTTCGTCAGTGAAAGTTGATCCTACTTCACCGCGATGTAATCTGGGACTGACGTTCATACAACATAAAGTAAAAATAACAATTTACATCACTCATTTTTGCAGTGATGTGAGAATTATACTGGGTAGTACTTCTGTATATTCTATGTAAAGCAACAATTGAAACCGGAGTTCAAGACTTCTGATTTTGTTTTTTTACTTTCAGTTTCGGTTTGTGTGTTAATGTGCCTAGACACTGCCACTTGTAGCACATGACCAGAATTTCTTTGGGTTTTGTGAGAGAACTCTTGATAGAATTGTACGGGCCGGTGGTATAAACCATTTAACCATAGATTAACACGCAAAATTACCCCAGATCTCGCTTAACTCGGAAATCTGCGTTGTATAAAAGTTATTTATGACTGCTTGACAGAAGCGTCTTTTATCACTCTTTTACAAGCGGTGTCAGCTAAATGAAGAGAGTGGACACTTCTTACATTAGCATTATTTTGTATTAACAATTAAAATTAATATTTAAATAAAGTTATGCAAGACAGCAAAATGTTCATCAAGTAAATACACAAGTATGACCAGGTATGAGGTATTCCCGCTGCAATCATTTGCTGTGTTATTGTGAAGAATACGATATTCTGACATACATTTGCACGATAAAAAGATATAAAAGACGTCATAAGTCAGCAAATAAAACAGATGCAGATGAGTGGCTTTCAGAGATGATAGCTTTCGTGCAGTACCATCATCTGAGATGTCGTTTGTTAAAATCAGGTGAAGTGTTTAAAAGATGTTAATTCAGGGGTTCATTGTGAAAATATTTAGTCACTGTAAATTATTAACTTTTTGTTATAAGGTACTGAAAATATTGTTATATCATTGGATGCTTATTTTTTTCTGAATTCAGATTCGCTTACTTATTTGACTGTGAATTGTCGAATTTCAAAGAACTGTAAAAAGCCATCTTTCAGTTTGTCTCACTCTAAGACACTGCTGGAACACAGTCAGCCCTCTTAAGCGATCGACGCATTGTCCAGATTTCCTGAACTAGAATTTTCCCGTTTCCAGGTAGGCTGCCCATCTTCCTATCTCGCTGCCACGTACCAACTTTCTCAGCTGCAGCACTTTGGCTGAGGTGGCCACACTGCTCTCTGAACGCAGGGACCACACAAGCAAATCCACCCTCCCTCCTATCACCTCTAGGTGCCCGAATAGCTTGCCAACATACGCATAACGTTACAAAGTAACTTCAGGCGTGTCCCAGCGAAATGTTCTGAGACCCTTATTGTTCATCTTCTATATCAGTGACCTGGTAAACTACTAATAGCAACCTCAGACTTTTGCAGATGACTCAGTTATGTATAATGAAGTACTATGTGAAAAGAAACTGCATAATTATCCAGCAAGTTCTTGGTACGATTTCAAAGTGATGCAAATATTGGCAATTTGATTTATATATGCAGAAGCGTCAAATTGTGCACTACACCAAAGGCAGAAAAGTTGACTTCAGTGTAATGAGTCACAAATGGAATAGGTCAATTCATACATATAGCTGGGTGTAGCTATTTGTGGGAAGATGAAATGGAATGATTACATAGAATCAGCTGTAGGCAAACCAGGTTGGCTCATTGGCAGGATACTGGGAACACGAAGTGTGTCTACTGAGGTAACACAATGTGGTGTCTGTTGTCAGAAGTGTTAAGGGCATGTTGAAGAACACGGGGGGTAGTTAGAGGCAGTAGTATCGGCGCCAACTGCCATTCCTACAGTGTGCTGCGATTTCTGGCGTGCATATAGTCCAAAGGAGACGGCTTACGAAACATTCGTGGATCCCATCTTAAGATTTGCTTAAGCGTGTGAAATCCACTCCAAATACGACTAAAGAGGGGTAATGAACACAGAAAAGGAAAGGCACTACAAATGGTCACAGTCTTGTTTTCCCCACAGAGTGTCATCGGAGAGCATTGTGGAAGAGGTGCAAGAAACTTCATCTGCGGGATGCTTAAAGATAGACGCAAACTATCCCGCACAAGCCAACTTACACAGTTTCTAGAAACACTATTAACTGAATGTACTTAAGCCCTCTAAGACGTCATTAGACTAACTACAGAGACCATCTAGGCACTTAAGACATCATTCTTTCTGTATGGAACAGGAAGAAAGTTTAGTATGTGGCACAAAGCCAATTACCCACTACCATGCACTTCACACTGGTTTGTAGACAATGTATGTACAGGGTGTTTCAAAAATGACCGGTATATTTGAAACGGCAATAAAAACTAAACGAGCAGCGATAGAAATGCACCGTTTGTTGCAATATGCTTGGGACAACAGTACATTTTCAGGCAGACAAACTTTCGAAATTACAGTAGTTACAATTTTCAACATCAGATGGCGCTGCGGTCTGGGAAACTCTATAGTACGATATTTTCCACATATCCACCATGCGTGGCAATAATATGGCGTAGTCTCTGAATGAAATTACTACCGAAACCTTTGACAATGTGTCTGGTGGAATGGCTTCACATGCAGATGACATGTACTACTTCAGCTGTTCAATTGTTTCTGGATTCTGGCGGTACACCTGGTCTTTCAAGTGTCCCCACAGAAAGAAGTCACAGGGGTTCATGCTGGCGAATAGGGAGGCCAATCCACGCCGCCTTCTGTATGTTTCGGATAGCCCAAAGCAATCACACGATCATCGAAATATTTGTTGTGTCTAGACAAGACAGCCTAGACACAATGAGAGGAAGCCGAAAGGCACGCGCTAAGTTAAAGCAGGAGGGCGTGAGATCTGAAACAGTATACGTAATGAATACTATAAAGAAAAGTACGTAGCTTCTGGAATACTTAACTTTAATCCATCCTTTTGGTACATCTGGAGATTGTGGCGATACAAGTGAGACTCTTTAGATACATGCAATGTTACTAATGGCGCCTTGCTAGGTCGTAGCCATTGACTTAGCTGAAGGCTATTCTAACTATTGGCTCGGCTAATGAGCAATGCTTCATCCATGTAGTCGCTAGCAAAGTCGTCCGTACAACTGGGGCGAGTGCTAGTCCGTATCTCGAGACCTGCCTTGTGGTGGCGCTCGGTCTGCGATCCCTGACAGTGGCGACACGCGAGTCCGACATGTACTAATGGACCGCGGCCGATTTAAAACTACCACCTAGCAAGTGTGGTGTCTGGCGGTGACACCACAATATTTATTGAGGAAATTAAAGACGTCGGCCGTGCGATGTGGCCGGGCACCATCTTGCATAAACCACGAGGTGTTCGAAAGTGTCGTCTAAGGCAGTTTGTACCGCCACAAATTCACGAAGAATGTCCAGATAGCGTGATGCAGTAATCGTTTCAGATCTGAAAAATGGGCCAATGACTCCTTTGGAAGAAATGGCGGCCCAGACCAGTACTTTTTGAGGATGCAGGGATGATGGGACTGCAACATGGGGCTTTTCGGTTCCCCATATGCGCCAGTTCTGTTTATTGACGAAGCCGTCCAGGTACAAATAAGCTTCGTCAGTAAACCAAATGCTGCCCACATGCATATCGCCGTCATCAATCCTGTGCACTATATCGTTAGCGAATGTCTCTCGTGCAGCAATGGTAGCGGCGCTGAGGGGTTGCCGCGTTTGAATTTTGTATGGATAGAGGTGTAAACTCTGGCGCATGAGACGATACGTGGACGTTGGCGTCATTTGGACCACAGCTGCAACACGGCGAACGGAAACCCGAGGCCGCTGTTGGATCACCTGCTGCACTAGCTGCGCGTTGCCCTCTGTGGTTGCCGTACGCGGTCGCCCTACCTTTCCATCACGTTCATCCGTCACGTTCCCAGTCCGTTGAAATTTTTCGAACAGATCCTTTATTGTATCGCTTTTCGGTCCTTTGGTTACATTAAACCTCCATTGAAAACTTCGTCTTGTTTCAACAACACTGTGTTCTAGGCGGTGGAATTCCAACACCAGAAAAATCCTCTGTTCTAAGGAATAAACCATGTTGTCTACAGCACACTTGCACGTTGTGAACAGCACACGCTTACAGCAGAAAGACGACTTACAGAATGGCGCACCCACAGACTGCGTTGTCTTCTATATCTTCCACATCACTTGCAGCGCCATCTGTTGTTGAAAATTATAACTACTGTAATTTCGAAAGTTTGTCCGCCTGAAAATGTACTGTTGTCCCAAGCATATTGCAACAAACGGTGCATTTCTATCGCTGCTCGTTTAGTTTTTATTGCCGTTTCAAATATACCGGTCATTTTTGAAACACCCTGTAGATGTAGATGCACGTTCAGCTTGTGAAAATCATAGGATTCTTTTTTTAAAAAAAATATAGATCGGCTAGCTTTTTTCCATTTTCCTTTCAGGGAACACCCTGGATCAGTCAGTCACTTCCGGCGTAATGCTGCGCCTGTTGATCTAATAAATGCAATGTCTTTTACAGTATTGTCAGTAGCGTTGTCGGTACTGTAACATGTCAAGAAAGATTAGTGTCCGTCGGCATTGTGAAATACCGTTTAAGTTCCTCTATAGACACAGTAGGTTCAGACTTAGATTTTACCTTCCCCCTCAATATAACACGGAGATTTTTCCACAGGATATTTATCTGTGTCTTGTCTGATAATGAATGGCCATTCCTAAGTTCACCATTCCTGACAGTTTAACGAATACGATTACCCATCCGCGTCCGCCTGTGAGGTGTCCTCTAAAAAGACAACTTTTGAAATGCCCACAACTTCTGCTCTATTAAGTGGCCAGTAATAATGTTGCACAATTTTCATCCTGTTTTCATTGTGGATAGTAATGGAGCGCATCGTGAAGATACAGTGTGCTATATTAGTGAAAATCTATTAATAATGTGGTGAATGTTGTGTAGAGACCGTTTGCAAACTCTGTAGAATGTTTGGTGAACGTAATGCACCAAAAAGTCGACTGTGATGAACTGATGAGACTGGTTACTAAATTTGAGAAAAACAGTTCGGTTATGGACATTAAACCCTGGTGTTGGCTGCTCTGCGGAAAACATTGCCACAGTGAGCGATAAAGTCGCTCTTAACTCCGGGGAAATCTATTTGCTGACGTTCACAACCAATGGATATTCCCAGAACCAATATGCAATGAATTCTGAAAGAAGTTCTGCATCTGTGAGTCCATAAAACCCAGCTGACAAGAACTGACGCCAAACGATCATGTAAAGTGCCGAACATTTGCGCATTCGGTGCATGCGAAAGAAAGAGCGGACAACAATTTCATCAAGAAAATAATGTTCATTCATGGCACGCACTTCCTGTTAAATGAATTGCTTCGCGAATAAGCAAAATTGCAGGACGCGAGGCACAGGAAACAAATAATACTGAACAAGCCAGTAGGTTCACGAGTTACTGTGCGGGGTGGCATTTTGTCAGAGGGCGAGACACGGGCCCGTACTTTTTCGAAGGTGTCTCCGAAAACGCATCAACAACGGAAGGCGAAGGCTTAAGTGGGTTTTTATGATCTGAATTGGATCGTGGGAGTGCTGAACAGATTTGCTTTCAACAAGAAGGCGCAATTTGTCACACTTAATTTGCATCAATGAATTTGTTACGAGAGAAGTTCCCTGTCCGGGTCTTTTCTCACAAGACGTTGGTGCCTGATGCACTCCTTTCATAAAGAGTAGTATACTTGTGGCCGGCCGGAGTGTCCAAGCGGTTCTAGGCGCTACAGTCTGGAACCGCGCGACCGCTACGGTCGCAAGTTCGAATCCTACCTCGGGCATGGATGTGTGTGATGTCCTTAGGTTAGTGAGGTTTAAGTAGTTCTAAGTTCTAGGAGGCTGATGACCACAGCTGTTAAGTCCCATAGTGCTCAGAGCTATTTTTCAGTATACTTGTGCTGATCTGTACGCGTATCTTTGACAACTTTGGTGACGCCATGACAGAGAAGAACATGAATTTTATTGCTGCTCGTTTCACTAGCAGCTAATATAAGCTGTCTGACCACTCACTTAGGAATCGTAACATATTCTAAAATAAAAAGCCAAATATTTATGTCATCCTTTGTTTTCTAATCAGACGGAAATGCAAATAACATCGAATATTTAGGAATATACTTGAATTTATCAGAAAATCTCAGAATGTGTTAAAGACGCTAAGACAACAACAAAAAAATTAGCATATAGTGGGACGCGAAACTACTTTCTTGGACTCTGTATTTCACGTCTTTATCCGCTACGCTACAGAAAAGACATGTGATTTCATCTATTGTGTCAGCTGTTATAGTATCTCTTGAAGGCTTATATCGTTTATGTGCCATTAACTGACATTTAATTATAAAGGTGACATGTTTGTGATAAATGTTCAACGCGCCATTGCCTTGAAACAGCATACCAGGACACGTTGAGGTCTTATACTGCCACGCAAGTCAATATGGCATCTCCAAAGTTGTCGAAGATACGAGTACAGCACACATTATCAGCGGAAATATACTCCTCTTTGTGAGAGGAATGCACCAGGCCCCAACATCTACTATTCCTGCAATGGTGACGTGAATTTATTGATCAGATACCCCATTTACATGGGGCACCCTAAACCGGATTTCGTAAACCCATTTCCCAATACCGCTTTTGGGTGGCTATGTAAACACTTTATAATCGATTCTGAACGTCCTCTTCTATTTGCTCGTTTCCCAGTCCCGCAATCGATTTTCACTCTCAAGTAAACAATACCGGTTCTGAAACGTGCTTTTGCTGTTTCGTATTGTTTTTAAAAAATTTCGGCTAATACGAACTAAGTGGCTTTTTGCACAGTCAAGGATGTGAGTAGAAAATTAGACCAAAGCCGTTTACACCTCGTCTAACTGAAGACAACTAGCGATTGTGCTGACTGAATCATATACTGTAATAGCTGTTTTCCAGGCGTCATATTCAACTGAGCTACCAAATCCGCTTCGGACCTTAACATGTAAACGCGATAGCTAAAACGGTTTCCGAAATTCGTTTTCGTCTTTCGGAAAATCTGCCGCATGTAAACGTAGTGACAGAGATCTTGTGATCTGACGCCATGTGATTTGTGTTTGTATTTGAAAACTCCTGTTTACGTCAACAAATGACGACTAAATTCCAGAGCTTACGGCTGAGATTCAGCGTGCAATTTCGGAACCGGAGGTCCAAGTAGATCTATGCTGAAATGTTAAGGAAAACTTCGTCGAAAGGACGAGAGTGTGCCTGTGGATTTATGGAAGAAACCTGCGTAATAAAATATTTCATACACGTTCACAGGTAACGTAAACTGCAATAATACGTAAATTACTTAATTCTATCGACAAATTTGATTATTATTATGCATTCAAAAGTTGCGTTCTTTCTGCGACACCCTTCTGATAGTAAAAGGTATCAAATCCAGATCCCCTTTTTAAAGTTCAGAGACGCTTAATGGTCACTGTAACGAGCCATGCTTCGAAATATAATGACGAGAAAAAGAGAAAACAATGCGGCCAGGTATGCCTCATGAAATCAACTGTTTATCTCGTGGCTCCTATTTTCGGATTGCTACGCTCATTATCGTTGCCTGCCTGTGTGCAAGTAGATAATGCTTTAATGCGTCCGATGAATTTTTATCTTTGGCTCTTTTGCCGTACACATGGTCTTTTATTCCACTGAGTTCCATTTTCTTGCAACCGCTGTTAACTGCAGATTTTCTGTACCTTTTATTTAATTGCCTTCCATTTATTCAAGCAATAAAAACTTAATTACCGTCTTCCAACAGTGTATGGGCTCAGGAAACGCGATTATAAATTAAGTTATTAAAAACGTAACACAAAATTGACTTTGACTCTACTGTACTTCGAGACGGTGCACGTACCCGGAGTAACGTAAT